>NC_085916.1:305385-610771 GCF_035658355.1 Kwoniella shivajii
TGTCAACTCTTATTATCAGGCTCACTGACTGAATTCGCTGTTTTCATAGCTTCATGTTGGATTGGTTTAAACTGCATGTAGTTGGAGAGTAATTCAAGGTCTGTTCACGAATCATCTTGAACGAGGAGAAGAGATATCTCACATCATAAAGCCACATATACAAACAAACATCATCTCTCTCTCCTGGACCTATAGAACTTCCACTCCAACCCTGCAGTAATCGCTCAAGATGGCCACAACACCTTCTATGGATGAATACCGACGTATGTTCCTGTCTCTCGAATCATTGTCCCGATAGGATTCATCGCTAATCTGTTTGGTATACTTATTCTATTTTGCCGTGATAACACTCTTGATCACCTCGCGATATCTTTTGGTCCCAAATACAATCGAATTGACCCTTCTTTTCCGATCAACCTTACCTCTACTCTCGTTCATCCTAATTAAACAATTGCAGAAATACTCAAATCACGAGATGAACATGTTCGAGAATCATGGATAAAAGCAATGGAAGCTAGATTGGTCAGAGAAGAATTACAAAAGTGCTACAGAGGAGAAGGTGTAAACCATTTACAAAACTGTAAAGTGTTGGCGGAGAAATATGCTGGTATGATTAGGGATAACAAGGTGAGTATATCTCGTATGGCTATCGAATTTCTAGTCCCCACTTCGTATTATCAGAGTGACTGTCATCGGTGGGGGCTAATCCATACACCGGTCGTACAGGTCAAGGGCTACAAGCAAATCGATACCGAGATGCCTTAATATCTCCATGTGGAGTCTGCTATGTATCTTACTTTGACAAACTTCAGCTGGCGTTTTGACGGCAGATGTCATTTTGACTACAGATGTCATTCAGTTGATTCGCTTGGCGATTTCCATACATTTTCACATCTACATACAACATCTTTTCCTGGTTCAGCTTGGAACCTTTTCCACTGTTTACTTCCGTCGACTCCCTTACATGTTTATAGATACATGACTCTCGGTCACTTTGGAACCTTCAATACCCCACTAACATAACTAACACTACTATCTTTTCCGTTTACACATTTACTACTCTGTTCGTATCTTACAAACGTGAAAGTAGGTTTTTGATCTTCCGGTTTATCATGATAAACGTGTTGAATGAGACCGAGTAAGACTGTGATTGGGTTTCGCCCACAAATGGTGTTCTGTAAGGAAAAACGTCAACTGGACTTCAGTCTTTTCCCCTTCTCCACATCTGTCCGTTTGAAAAGGCAGAGACCAGTCCAGATACCATATCCTAAGCCTAACCACCGCCTGGACGAGAAATAAATGCTCACCTTCGTTTCATCCAAGTAAGCTTCCCATTTCTCCAAAGCAGCAAATTCAGCTGGATATCTTAATAAATCCATACCTTCATGATCCATATATTGTATACTTTTCCAAATGGGTACATCAGGATTAGATACTGCACTCGAGAACCTCTTTGTCAGTTCGGGAGGCTCAAAAGAAGCAGGTAGAGTTTCTTGAGTTACAGGAGGTACTGCATTGGGCGGAGGGGGAGCATTATGATAATATGGCGTGCATGAGAATCGTGTTCCCCTACATTCATTCGTTAGTCACACTGAGCTCTATGAGTGGGAACTGGTGAATACTTTGAACTTACCAGTGACAGAAATCTGAAGAAATGATGAAAAAGGTTTCTTCGTCTGACCAATATTGAGCGAGGACTTTACTCAATTCTTTTGATGTTTGGGCGTTTGGGTGTCCCACTAAGATTGGGACTAGGGTGAGATCTTTTCGGCTATGATGGGGAACGAGTCAGTGCGGTGTTATACCCTTCATTCCCACTATACTTTCACATGTTCTCGGACTCCGATGAGAAAGGGATGGTACTCATATGGTGGTGCACGCCTCTGAACACAGAAGGGATGGGTGCCAACTCACTCCTTGAAGATATGCCTAATATAGGGCAAGTGCATTTCCAGCGAATGTTCATCTTCATCAACAGAATGTTTCATCTCAGAGAATATTCCGGTTTGCTTCAGAGATGCGATGGCTGATGTCGTGCAACTTATCAGTGCGCGTTTCTTTTCGATTCAAGGTATGCATTAGAATAGGGAAGGAGGTAAGAGTCTCCGTTTGTTCGAAGTTGGCAGTTTGTGGAATTACTAGGGATTGATGTGCGACTTACTATCTGTGTCAAGTGGAATATCGCCAAGAGGAGTTCCGTATGATCCAAAAGTGGATAGAGCTACTCCTGGAAGATATGAATGATGCGATGGACCAAGTAAGAAGATTCTTTTGCTATATCAATGAATTGCGAGTAAGCTCTCATACGGGTTCATCCTTCGATCATAGCCAATCAAACCCAGAATAGAATGATGAAGAACTTCTAAAAGTCGCTTGAGAGAGGTATACCAATGCTCAGGTATTCTGGTTATATGTTGATTGAACTTTCCCTTCTACCCCTATCAATTGTCACCTTACGCCAAACAAAGAGTAACTCACATCTTATCAGTTGGAATAGATGCATAAGCCCAAGCTGCGGCCGGACCACTATAGCTATATCCAGCATGAGGGGCTATGACTGCTTTTGCGTTCTGTTCAGGAGGGTTGAAGGCCAAGTCAGGTAAAGGGGTTACTTTCGATAAATTTGATTTCAATTGTGAGGATAATTCGGTCGCTATGATTTGTACAGCACAAGATCTGTTCAGCTTGAATCCATCCTTATATTCCCACGATATCTGAAGATGATGTTTGTATAGCTCCCGACTACGTGACGATATTTGGACACGAGGGAAGCGCATTCGGTCATCAATAGGTAAGAAGATATCCTCGACGTACCTTTAGCCGAATACCAACTTCCCGCATGAGTAGCTTCTCGAACTCTATACCCACAAGTCAACTGACTGTGATTTGAACCCCTGCCTGAAACTCATACTCACGAGTGTGACATCTTTCTTGAGCGTGGATCACCTATACTGGGTTGTTTCATGCGATTGAGTATCACATGAAGAATGAAATTCGCAGCCTCCATGCATGATGACTCCCTCATCCCGCATTAAATTCTAGGTGGACTAGCAAACATCGGGGTCTCCACACGTAATGACGTTGACGTTTTTGCCGCCTCGCATGGTTAGTTTCAAAACCTAAGACGAAGAAGAAGAGTCTGATGCTGGATACATGAACAGAGTGTTACACTCGATGCCTCAACAGTCTGATAGAAGACACAGTGACAAAAGAAGGATGAGCGGATGCGTCTGTTTGGCAATTTTATAGACATGTCGCACAGATGACTTAGGTAAAACTCACAAGGATGACTACATCGAGAAAGCCACGATCATGAGCTACAAAACGTCATGAGACTATAAAAGGAATATATACAAGACTTGTTCTTCTGACTAACGATTCTTTTCAGTAGAGTTTACTCTAAGTAGATCGCTCAACTTTGATTGCTTGAGGGACATCATTCAATTCCATTCCAATTTTAACGCATCCCAGATAATCCCCCTCCATCTATGGTTTTGGGTGAGAGTCCTGCACAGGATCGATCAGCAAATACGTTATGGGAGAGCAAACGAATATATGAACAACTCACAGATCCAATCGGTTCGCTTTATCAGTCAAGAAATATTCACTAGGAACAGTAAATCTCGTTGCGTAGTAACCTCCAGCAACAGTTGCACTCCTATACAGAGCACCATCCGTTGCGTTCTCACTACTTATCGTCCCCACGAGGAATTGATTCATACTAACGTTTAATCCTGTGGGAGTAACCTCTGGATAAGTGTATGAATCCTTCCCTAGTCCATATCCATTTTGACTTGTATATCCAGCAAAAGATAAAGTCAATGTAGCAGTCTGATTTGTTTTGGTTGATTGATCAAATATGACAGTCCAATTACCTTGAGCAGATTGAGCGAAATACCAATCTTCTGTTTTACTTTCCCCAATTGAATAAATAAGATTTGCAGGTGTTTTATCACTTAATCCATGTTCTAAAGGTACGCCACCATATTTAAGTCCTAATGTCTTCTTATCAAAATCACCTATACGCCATTCAATCTCACGTTTTGGTATAATCCAATCGATAGTTCCTAAATCTTTCGTTTGTCCTCTAGTATTATTGAAGGTGATTACTGTAGTTTCGTTATAGATATTATCAACATCAGATATTTTGCCACCATTTGACCAAGCTATCAAACGATAATCTTTTTCTTTTCTAACATTTTCAAAAGTAAAATGACCTTGATCGTCTGCGTATGTAGTGTATTGATATGTTTGACCTTGATTGTTCGTTTCATATCCATTTTCATCACCCAGGAAAACAGCTGCTCCTGAAGCATCTCTACCGTCCGATAAGACAAGTTTACCGTTGACATTACCTCTGTTTTGATAATTCGTATCACCGAGCCATTTATATGGCCAAGCATCGCTTTCTTGTTTAGATCTAGCTTTGGCGTTTTCGAGATCACCATCATTGATGTAGAGTAACCATGGTCCCCACATCTTTCCTCGTGGAATCACGTGTCCGAATTCGGAGTTGTAGTGTGAGCCTGGTAGGAGGGTGCTGAGCGAAATTCGCAGTAAGATACGATAATACTTAACTGTCAAACTTACCATGATACATGTGTAATAAAACTACATCATCCGTTGCACTTTCTCTGTGTAACATCAACTCCTGTTTTAAATGATCACCAATATAGTAATCTTTACCAGGAGCGATGATGAAAGCACCTATATTATCACCATAAACACCATGATAATCTAAATCTCTTACAAAACAAGAAAAATCATATTTGGTTATATAAGATCCATTTCTTCTTTGCCAAGTTTCATCTTGAACTTTATAACCTACCTCGATATATTGAATAGTAGGTAAATAATCATTTTTGATATTAGTTCGACCTGAATGGAATTGCAGTGGATCAAATCTATATAAACTTCTTACTTCACCTTGATTACCTAGATTATTATTTATCACATATTGATAATGTCCTGCTAAATCATTCATGAGGATATAATGGACTGTTGCTAGATACGAATCGAATGCTACGTGGATATATTCATCTGTTTGTTCGATAATTGTAGGTCCAGATGTAAAGTTAAAAGTTATTTTCCCACCAGTATCTGAATAACCTCCTGTAGCGTTCCCAACAATGTTATTTCCATTCCATGTCATATCATGAGCATAACCTTTGGAATTGATTGTAACGTTGAATAAACACGATGGATCGCCATTCGACAATTGCCATTCTGTAGCGTTGAGAGTGGTTACTGAAGGTGCTCCGAAGACAAAAGTGGCCAGAATGCCCGCAGTCAGTAGAAGGTAAGATTGGAAGTACCACATCTGCGATTCATATCTGTTTCAGTAGTCAAAGAGTATTTCGACATCGATCAGCTCCTACTTATAGCCATGAAAGCAGCCCGAGGACAGACGGATTATCGGAAGAAAGTGAAGCCGACAACGACAAATCGCATGTGGTGCATATATGGCGCCAAAATGGAGGATGCGAACGAAGCCATCTCAGCTTTGTAGCTAATACTCGAATGAGGAGAGGAGAAGGTGAGTATGATCATGGGCTCAAATAGATCTAAATGAATGTCGGGATGCTGAACGTCAGGTGATGATTTTAGCGTTGATTATCAACGGCCCGGCTTTGACCGAGGTACAGTATATGGGCTGTCCCGATCACATCAAATATAACCGTACTCGTATTGATATAGTCAAGCTTAAACCCAGCAGGGACATAAAATAATCTATAAATAAGTGAGATAGGAACACTCAAAATGCATTATCACAAAGGCTTTTGCTTGAGTCGTGCCTTTGAATCGACTTCGCAGCAATGATAATCCGCAAGGACGATAACTTTCAAGTCACGCTGAAATTGTATGGCCTCGAAAACCAGATTGGGGCCACTAAACGTGAAGAGGTAGAAGCCAGAATACATCAGATAGTCTATGTACGAGGATCACTGGTTATAGTATCCTTCGCTAACCGAGGTAACGCATAGTCCTATATGTCCGTGTCGATAAGATGACTCGCTGCTAACCGCATACAAAAATACAGAGCGTAGAGAAGAAGTGTATCTTGCATCATGAGGATCGAGGTACATCTTGCGACGTTTTGGACAAAAAGGGAAAGAGAGGTATATGGAAGATGTGAGCCTGAAACAATTCACCTGACAGTACACATTAAGAATTACATCAGGAAGACCATAATTTTAGTTATGGGTCGTTGAATAGGGTTCTCGCGATGTTTGCGTAAAGGCTGTGCGTTGTGCGGTTATCGAATGCAGAAAAAATCGTTTAATAAACCGGATGACGCCCGTCAAGGAAGGAGAAAGCCCCCCCAGTTGTTACAAGGAATGCCACAACAGATACCGTAGCTTGCATTGAAACGATCTTAAAGCGCTACATAGCTAAGAGAATCACCCATACAGCAGCAGCTAGTGTGAGTCCAACCGCCCATATAACATATCCGTTCTTCTTGCCCGACGCAGACACGGTAGGGGAGACTGAGGTAATTGTGGTTGTTGTTCCTTCTGTAGAATGAGAAGTTGTTACGACTGATGGTGAAATTGACTGGGTAAGAGTGCTTGTCGACGGAATCATCTCTGAAGATCGAGACGATTGCGATGACATCACAATTCCGGGAGTACTAGAAGAGATCTGACCGGAAAGCGCTAAGCAGGTGGAAATTACCACAGAGAATAAATCACTTACTGCACTGCTGGCACAGGTAGTGAGTCCGTAGAGACTGGCTAATCCGTAGTCCATGGGCTCACTGGCGCCAGAAGACGATACACCGTTCGTCTGTATACTATACGTGAACGAGTTACAGGTGGCGTCATCAATGAGACTGTTCGAGTAACTTAGTATTGTGACAGTGTAAACAACAGGCGTATTGAAGAGTAGGACGTGACATGTGTTTGGATCGATTCCGTATACACTGAGTACAGTACTTTGTGAGACGATGGCACATCCAGGCAGCGATTGTGTACTTCCCAGTGCGCCAGAGTTGACGCCGCCGGTGTTCTGGGCAGTAAAAGTAATGGCACGATACCCCGTATTGGTTCTTTGACGCTTTGAGATCTGATCGACATCACCATTAACTTCTGAGACCGACCGTGCAGATGGCGTGATCAAGCCGAGAAGCAGTGCGAAATTGAGTAGAGAGAACATAGCACGTTAATATTCTGGTAAGAGTGGATGAGTAGGCGAGTTTGTGAGAAGAACGTGAGGTGGGTGTGAATTAGAGGAAAGAGAGATGGTTAAATATGGATTTTGACAGTCTCTTTATTTACATTTTGTTCCCTTGCCATCCTGTGCAGTAATCTGTATTGTTAAACTCGAAGATAAGCGGCACTGCCTTTGCTAAAATTCGTACGTCTACTTTACAACTCAAATCTTCCCGTGGAACCTTATTTAAAGGTGCGTGAGAAGGCCCTTCAGCTCCCATGCAACAGGCTCTTGCACAAGAAGCTGTACAGTTTTCCCGAAACAAGCGTGTATAGAGTGTCGTACTAAATCGAATTTATAATGAGGGATTGGTTCGAGCCAACGGTCATGTTCACTCCCCGTCTCCGTTTCAAATCTGAGATCTAAATACAAGCTTTGCGTAAATTTCAAGGCAATCCGGATCACAATTTCAGCCCAACGACTCCTGTAAGATGAAAATAGGGAGGAGTTGCGCAAAGGTATAAGATTGGCACAATCAGCAAGAACCCAATTTCGGTCACATCACACCTCTCAGTGGGACTGACGGGATGTGCATCACCTGAACTGTCAATTACCGTGACCGATTATAAATTGCATCTTGCGCTCAAGCATGCTTGAAGACGCTTTTTGTACTTGGGTTCCTATCGCACACTCCAAGCTTTGAAACACTGCCTAGAATCCTTTCTGAGTGGCACTTTCGAATTCTTCTCACAATTTTGTCATTGATAGCAATCATCAGTTGTCACTCCCTTTCCTTTGATGATGCTCCCTAGTGAGAAGGCAAGGTTGACTTCGGAAAATGAAAGCAGACAACTATAACCAACAAGGGAGAAGATATAGTACATAAAACTGAACTATGCATAAAAACTTAAATCTCGGTATAAACAGTGAGGTGTATGATGCTTTAAAAAGGGTACTACTGATTGTCAACAATGTTTGATTTTGATCTCTTCTTACTACTCCTGTCCTTCTAACTTCTGATCCATTCTTCTGCTGACTTTTTATACTCCAGAAGGGACTCATCTCGATCTCTCTAGGATTGACCAGAAGCGAATCTGACTAGATCTGTGATAGCAAGCGCGAGGTCTGAATAGGACAAGATCATCAGAATCTCATCTCAAGTCTATCCAGTTCAGCGGAAGATGCAAGAATACTCACTCTCAGCTTCCGAGTTAGTCTTGGCTTCAGCATAGACTCTGACACAATCTTCAGTCCCACTTGGTCTAACGAAACTCCTTCCCATTTCATATTTTCTCATCACTTCTTCAATCTTCTCTTGAAGTCCAGGAGGGTTCGTCAATTTCCTTTCAGCATCAGTAGCTACGAAAATTGACCTATCTGGTACTTCCACTTTGACCAATCGATTAGGCAAATCCTCGTATCCTGCATCCCAGTCTGATGCTCCCCAACCTCTATGAGCTAAGACAGCCTCTACCAATAACATATCTGATAAAGCGTCTCCAACGGCTTGATTGATGAGTTCAGAGAAAGCCAAGAGGTTCTTGATGGCGTTTGCTGCATCGGGTGATTGAGGTGAGGCTGCTTTGAGAGCTTTGATGGCGCTGTCAGAGAACAGGACCGTTCCATGTCCATTGGCTTCGAAGTATACACCAATATCGTACCGCTGGGCTGCATGATGTAGGTGTTTGACTCCGGTTGAAACGCAAGTAACAGGAATGTTACGCTGCAAACACGTATTTAATCAGCATCTCACCAACGAGGAGTGAATTACAATCCCTGACTCACGCTTGTGAGGTACTTTGTGGAACTTCCATTGGCATAAGCGGTTTGTACAACACCAACTTTCAATCTATGTTCTTCGTCTAACTTGGCTTTAACAACCAAATCAACTAAGAACATAGCTACCATGACAGCGATTTTGTCACCGTCCAATAATCTGAAGTTTGCTTTTTCTTCGTTGAGATAGTAAAAGACGATTCTATCAGCATCCCCATCAAAAGAGCATGCTCTAGAGCCAGGTTTGCTAAGGACACCAGATGAATGCACCGAGGGTGGGAGAGCTTGTTTGGTTTTAACGAAATCTGCTCCACACATATGGTTGAGTGCTCCTTGAGTAGTTGTGGCTGTGTTGAGTGGATGGACAGGAAGAAGATCCCCGAGGGCATCAGTGAAATCCTTTAGTGCAACCGCGCCGACACCATTCGCGCAGTCCACGTAGAGGGGAGCAAGAGGTCCTTTGTTACCCTGTATGTACAAAGTCAGCTAAATTCGAGAACCCTGCTACGAAGCGACCTGATGAGAGCTCACAATAAGGGTTGTGAAAGCTTTTGCCATTTTCGCATTGTATCCTTCCTTTGTTGGTACACCATATTCAGCAGTCTTGTCGTTAGTAGCCTTAACTACGTAATGTAAGATAGGAGTAGTGGTGACCCCTAAATCATTGATCTTTACGGAATCGCCAAAAACTCTTAATCCCGTTTCTAAAGCTTTAATGAGTTCGGGACCACTTGGACGAGTATCACGAGCGTATACTATATTGGCAGGTTGATGGAGATCTACTCTTAAGTGGTTGGCAAGAGTTGTAAAGGTTGAAATGAGCGACTCGGTGGAAGGACAATTCGATAAGGTTGTCGCATGAGGTTCCCAAGATGGATCTAACATCTCTCCTGATGGGTCAACAAGCTTCACTCCATTATCCTGTCAAGAGTCAGATTATTGTCAGCCACAGTTTGACGTATAAACGGTTGATTCAACTTACGGGTTCAGGGTTGTGAGAAGCGGTGACCATAATTCCGATGGTAGCTCCTTCGAGTCGTTTAGAACGAAGAACAGCTAAAAGTCCGACTCTGAAAAGGACCGAAGGCAGCTTTGTAGCGCTGTCAAGGCGTTGAGTCAGATACCAGGCTAACGACAGACGTCAATCGATCGAATGCTGTACTTACAGAGTTCTGAATCCCGCTGTTCCGTAAGTATAGTTGACATGCTCGGGTTTAGGGTATTGATTAGCTCCGTCAGCTATAGAGTTGAGCAGTACGGCGTGTTCGTGAGCCGCTTTTGTGGGAGACGAGGACGACATATTGAGTAGTATCGCCTTCTTTTGGTGTATGTGTGAATTAGGCCAATGGTTACTAGGGGATGATATGAAGAGGAGGATGCAGGAGTAAAAGAGAATGTGAGGACGTGATAAAGTGGACTTTTGATAATGAGGATGCGTCATGCCGTACAGCTTTACCCCACGGAGTAAATATGTAAACTCGCCACTAGTCATCTGCGCAAATAATGCGGTAAAAACGTGGAATAAAAGTATACTTTGATAGTGATACCTCCGATGATATGCAACAAGTCCACATCATTGTATCAATTGATATCACATCCCCCCATTTAATATCGCCTGCATCTTCTGATACAATAGCTTGAACCACGACTTTTGCCCATTAACCAACATGATTCCTCGACTCTCATGAAGAACGATTCAACCCATCAATCATATCCATCTCACCTCAGCAACCCCTCTTCTGTGGTCTCTGTCAAAAGCTTTTGAAAAGGAATCGTGGAGAATCAATCACTGCTCGA
Organism: Kwoniella shivajii; assembly: GCF_035658355.1. Lineage (NCBI taxonomy): Eukaryota > Fungi > Basidiomycota > Tremellomycetes > Tremellales > Cryptococcaceae > Kwoniella > Kwoniella shivajii. The sequence continues at coordinate 316,111 of NC_085916.1, forward strand.
ATATCGCTTTCTCTTGGTTCAGACGGCGTAGTCTTACGACTCAGCAGGCTTCAGGTACAAAAGAGTCAAAATGCCTCGTTCTCCTTCAATCTCCCACTCACCTTCACCTTCTCGTTCTCCCGTTCGATCACGCGCACGTTCTGGCTCGGTCCATCGACGCAATTCATCACCAGATGATGTCCCAGCCAGTAAAAGGAAAAGGTTAGCTTGCTTGTCCCTCTTCTGACAAGGACTTCCAGCTGATGATGCATTTTAGATCACCTTCACCAAATCCCCGAGACAGATCGCCTTCACCTCCTTCACGCAGAAGACGGTCATCTCGCTCACCGCCATCCCGTCCTTCCGGACCAAATGATATAGAAGCGCCTCGAGTAATGGACGTTGATCCCAATAGAAAGAGGGCAAGGGAAGCAGCAATGTTAGAAGCATCTATCAACCAAGAGTTGACGAAACCCAATGGTAATGGAGTCGTAGCAGTAAATGGTGCATCAAAAGCGGATGAAGTGGCAAAGGCTGAATTCGCAAAGTTGATCGGATCAAGATCCGGTGGTGCTTATATACCTCCAGCAAGATTGAGAGCTATGCAAGCTGAGGCTGCGAAAGATAAAACTTCAACCGAGTTTCAAAGGTTATCGTGGGATGCATTGAAGAAAAGTATAAATGGTATGATCAACAAGGTAAGTATCCCTGATTTCAACTACACAGTTTCAACAAAGATACCCCCACTAGGGAAACATGCTGGTGTTAATGGTATTTCCGTTTTTAGGTAAATGTTTCGAATATCAAACATGTTGTACCGGAATTGTTTGGAGAGAATCTCATCAGAGGAAAAGGCTTATTCGCAAGATCAATCATGCGTGCTCAGGCATCCTCATTACCATTCACTCCCGTTTTTGCCGCTTTAGTTGCTATAGTGAACACAAAATTACCGCAAGTGGGAGAGTTGGTTCTGATCAGGTTGATAAGTCAATTTAGAAGAGCGTATAAGAGAAATGACAAAGTGAGTTTGGACGTTCCACCCGCATTGCCACTATTTCTTCGTAATTCACTACTCATGCTGACATAAGTCTTAGATTGTCTGCAACGCTACATCAACGTTCATTGCCCACCTGTGTAATCAATACGTTGCTCACGAAATCGTAGCGTTACAAATCCTTTTGTTGTGTTTAGACAGACCAACCGATGATTCAATCGAAGTGGCAGTAGCTTTCATGAGAGAAGTGGGATTCTTCTTATCCGAGAACTCACCCAAAGCGAACAACACCGTATTTGAGCGGTTTAGAGCTGTTCTACATGAAGGTGCCATCAGTAAGAGATGTCAATACATGATCGAGGTGTTGTTCCAAGTCAGAAAAGACAAATACAAAGATAACCCCGCTATTCCGGAAGGCTTAGATTTGGTTGAAGAGGAAGAACAAATCACCCATAGAATTACATTGGATGATGAGTTACAGGTTCAAGAGTCTCTGAGTGAGTAAAAACCCGAATGCACGCTTTGGGTTATCGGTTAAATGCTGATTTTTTGCTTTGTTTTGCAGATCTTTTCAAAGTTGACCCTAATTACATGGAGAACGAGAAACGATATGAAGATATCAAGAAAGAGATTCTTGGTGATTCAGACGATGAATCTGGATCTGAATCAGGATCATACGACTCAGAATCTGAAGATGAAGATAATGATGTGGCCCCTGAGAAAGCTGGTATCGCCGATATGACTGAAACGAATCTGATCAATTTGAGAAGGACTATCTATTTGACTATCATGAACTCTGTAAGTAAAACCGCCGCTGCGGCTTTGTTTTATTATGTGCTGACTTCGTTTTCAGCTCAACTTCGAAGAAGCTGTTCACAAGTTGATGAAGATAAACATACCTGAAGGTCGAGAGGTATGTAGCTGATGGGTGACCGAATCATTGACAATAAAGCTAACGGTGTCTGTAGATCGAATTGTGTAACATGATAGTAGAATGTTGTTCTCAAGAACGATCGTACTCGAACTTCTATGGTTTGATTGGTGAAAGGTTCTGTAAACTCAATAGAGTGTGGACCGATAATTTCCAAGAAGCATTTGCCAAGTACTACGATACGATTCATCGATATGAGACCAACAAACTTCGAAATATCGGTAGATTTTTCGGACATCTTTTAGCTTCGGACGCTATAAGCTGGGCAGTCTTACATGCGGTTCATATGAACGAAGAAGAGACTACATCATCTTCAAGAATTTTCGTCAAGATCTTAATGCAAGAAATGACTGAAGAAATGGGATTAAACAAATTGGTTTCCAGATTCCAAATACAGGATCTCAAACCTGCACTCAGTGGAATGTTCCCCATGGATAACCCCAAAAATACCAGATTTGCTATCAATTATTTCACTTCTATTGGTCTAGGTAAAGTGACTGAAGACATGAGAACTTATCTAGCGAACGCGCCTAAAATATTAGCTGCTCAACAGGCTGCTATGTTAGCAAATGCTTCTTCATCAGATTCAGATTCTTCTTCATCGGATTCATCAGATACCACTTCTTCAAGTGATTCTGATTCTGATTCGGATAGTGATAGTGATAGTGAAAGTGACTATTCGAGAAGAAAATCGTCTACAAGAAGAAGAAGGTATTCCTCTGATAGCAGATCAAGATCACCACCTCCAGCTAGAAAAAGGTATTCATCAGATTCAAGATCACCTTCCCCGCCTCCAAGGAAGAGGGCTGATTCACCTCCTAGGAGAAAGAGAGATAGTCCCTCACCTAGAAGGAGGAGATATAGCGATAGTGTTTCTCCACCTCCCAGAAGAAGAGACTCCCCACCTCCCAGAAGGAGAGGATCACCTTCACCATCTTCTCCTCCAACAAGAAGAAGAAACGATTCACCTCCTCCGAGAAGAAGATATTCACCATCGCCATCTCCACCCAGACGAAGGGATGATTCACCTCCAAGAAGAAGAAGGGATGATTCCCCACCTCCAAGAAGAAGGAGAGATAGCTCGACGCCGCCTAGAAGGAGGTAAGGCCATCGCGTTGGTTTAACGATGGTTTGGGAAGTATGGACATCGGGTGTAGGCAAAATCGTGAAAAGAATATCCAAGAGCGTCTTTTGGGATCAGTGAAATTGGTGGAGTTCGGAACTGAAAAGCTGGAAGGGTGTGATTCATATACGTCCCTATAAAAGAGTCTAGTAAGATTTTGTAGAGAGTGGTTGTCGGGCGGAGAAAAATGACTTTCATGTCAAAAGAAAATCAATAATGACATGGATAGCATGCAACGTATCCTTCGCTCTGTCCATCCAATCTAACAAACGAGCTATCTCCAGTTTACAGTCTCTCATCCATACTGATCAACGTAGATATGCAAGAAGACTATCCATTCGTCCTTTATCTGACTATTTGTACAATACAAAGCGGAGGTGCCTCGCAAAGTTGGCATTGTCTTCCAAACCCGGTACTGTATCTCCGAAATCCTAATGTACCTATGGGCGTTGATCACAGTTTCGCTTTGATAGCTGTACTATCAAGAACACCTTCTTGTCTTTTCTTCCATTGTTTTGCCATTAATAATTTCAAATCCTTTTTCAGTATTTTACCATTAACGTTCTTAGCTAAGTCCGTCAAATCAGATCAGGACAACAATGTCAGCATGTATCTAATCACTGTTCATATCGTAACTTTTACGCCAACTGACAGGGTATGGAAGACTATCATACCATGGAGTTCCAAAAGGCAGAAGTGAACTCACGTAATTCCCCTAGGTGAATCATGACCATCTCCGGGATCGCGAACCTTGGTAATGATTTTCTAGATTTCACTTCATCCAATATACTCTTTTCATTGATGGTCTTCTTGGTTCCAGGTCTTAGAGATACGATAGCTCCGACTACTTCACCTAAGATTGGATGTGGGAGTGGCACAGCTGCCACTTCTGATATATATGGTAAGGCGTACAATGCATTTTCGATATCTGACGATGGGATCTGTGGAAAAAGTCATATGAGATCAGCCTTGACCTTTGGTTCCAGGAATCGAGCTTCAAAGTGAAATAGAAGATAGAGTGCTCATGATGTCAAATACATGGTGAAATCGCCTAAATGTACTTACGTTTTCCCCTCCTCGGATGATTATGTCTTTTACTAAGATGGATAGAAAGTCAGCACAATTCTTTCTGAAATTCAGATTCTTTTGTTGTATTTTGTATGTTTTGAGTGTACTGCTAATTGATAACAAGCAGAATCACTTACTTCGATCTTTGATATAAAGGAACCCATCTTGATCTACATAGCCTACATCTCCCGTATCTAACCATCCTTGTTTGTCGACCGCTTTTGTGGTAGCCACTGTCATTGAGGATGAACACAATAATCAGCATGTGGAAACTAGTTGAGTTTTGTCAATATCCAATCAGGAAGAAGAATCCGTCAACCTCCGTTTCTATCTCGTCCAGCTTCGCGTGATAACAGTGATATAGTAGATACGCAGACTCACCCTCGTCGCCTAGATAACATTTCATTACCTGAGGTCCGTTAACGAGTATCAATCCTACTTCTCCCGTAGGTAATGGTCTCTTAGTATCGGGATCAGTGATCCGTAAATCGCAAATAGGTACAGGAGGTCCACTGATTTCGTCCGTCAGTTGATCTTTCCACCCTGTCGAAAATGACCCACTCACGTGCTGTCAGGCTGACATGGCAGTATTATCAGCTGATACTTATCAACATGTTGGAAGAAATACAAGCCACCTACACGATCTAGATAATCTGCTCCGGCGACTGAACAGACATAAGCGTTGGTCTCAGTCAATCCATACCCTTGTACCCTTATCATAGATTCAGCAAGTCAGCTGATGGTTTCATAGTATGACAAGCGAGAAGCCCAAGCGAGAGTTTGGTTACTCACAAGCCTGCTTTGGGCCATTTGGTCTTTACTTCCTTGGGCATATGTGAACTTGGTGGTGCCCCTCCGTAAAATACTGTGTCGAAAGTCTGCGAAGTGGGAAGTAAAGGTGACTGTATAATCGACGATATGACTGCCGGAACTCTGGATAGACATCAGCTGAGTCGGCTTTACGGGGGTTTCCCCGTTTAGATACACCTCTGATGAAGCCTGATGTGCTTCCTCCAAGGCTCTGATCCAGGGAATCTCTTACGCCTTACACTAAGTCATACGAAGACTCACCCTCCGATAATCCTTACATTCTCGTCAACGATTAAGTTGACAGCTTCTGCCGTATTCCACCTTCTCATCAAGACCATCTTCGATCCAGCGAAGAAAGCCCTCATCAGCCACGACAGGCATCCTGTTACGTGGAATAGTGGAATAGCCAGTAAGAGCGTCCTTTGTGGATCAGTAGGTTTAGGTAGTGGAGGTGGAGGGATACCTGCTCTTAGTGCTGCTCGTGTTGGTGCTATATGGCAAATCAGCACAAATGGTCATACAAACATATAGTTCAGAGTACAACACATCTCATGATCAGAACAGCAGACTCCTATAGCAGAGGAATGATGAGGAAATGAACATCTGGGATAACGTACCGACTAGACCTGACCAGAGATTAGTCAAAGCCATCCGCTGTGTACTCAGGACGGCTTTTGGGAATCCGCTCGTCCTTTCTGCAGAATCAGTGGAGCACTCAAAAGAAGACAGTTTTTTAGCTTACCCCGAAGAGAAAAAGACCACAGCATCACTTTCTGGACCCAGAGCTTCCAACCCTTCTCCTCTCAGGATCGCATTAACGTCCGTTGGAGTATCGAAGATCTCGAGAAGTGTAGGGAGGTGTGATGATTCGGACCAGCAGTACATCTATTTGACATACGTTAGCATGGTCTCGAGCCCGGACAAGCAGGGCATCGCTTGAGCTTGGGTGATAAGGCTGCGAGGTAAACAGATTTCACGTACATCAGGTAATCCAGTTTCTTTTACATGATGATAAGGGCCTAAAATCTCTGCTCTTTCTTCATCTAGAAGAACAAGAGATGGTTCAGTCGTTCGAATTGACCAAATTAGTTGCTCTCGAGATCTACATGGATGATCTGCTCAGCTCGTTGACTTGATCGGTAACATTAGCTATACTTACAACCAAGCATTCAGAAAGATGGCTACACCGCCTATCAAATGAGTGGCCACAAAAGCGACGATGAAACTACATTGAGAAAGATTTGAGTCGAAAGCAACATGGACAAAGTCGACACAGACTGCTCACCCTGTGCAATTCCTTCCGCCAATCATAATTCTACTACCTACTCCTAACCCTCTTTTTCTCATCCATGAAGCAAGTCTCAAGCTCTTTTCCAGTACTTGACCGAATGTTACATTTTCCCTTGGATCAAGTTGGTTCAGCTCAGTAGATAGGGAAGCTTGACTGGTCGACTTGGGTATCGGTAATGGCGATGAGAGGAATTGTCGGGATGAATAGGTGTGTAAAGTGTGTAAGAGGAATTGACGGAATGTCGGTGGAAGCTGCGTTACATTGTAAACAAGTGATTTCAAGAAGATATGAGCCAAATGTCGTTCTAAATCCATTGGGTCTAAGGATCACTCACATGTTTCCATACCCTCACTTTCCTCCCATGTATCACTTGTTCTTCCATCTCCAAAATAGATCCTGGGGAGGTCATGATGCGGTCGCCTTAAAACAAAAACATCAGCCATCATTTTCCTCATCTGACAAGATGGAGGGGTGATTTATACATTCTGCTATACTGGGCTGAGCTGACATCTTGGTAGTGCCCAATCTCAACTGAGTGCTAGAGTTGCGAAGTTTAAGTGCTCTTCTGATGAGTTCCAGATGATGTTTCTTGACAGTAGCCTTCGTCTTCCCCCCAAAAGTTGAAAAAACATCATTTCCTCTGTGAAACCGGCTACGAGTACATCCCCGGATATACTCGAGTACGGAGAAAAAGGCACGACCAAACATAGATATACACGTGGCAGTTTGATACACGGCAAAGGCAAATGATCTGTGCGTTTTCCTCTTTTGATGGGATGGGATGGAATGATTTGTTTACTTTTCAGTAGTACAGCGAGGACCGTGCGAGGAAGGATGAAGAGAAGTAGAATGATCAAGGAGAATCAAGGAAGAAGGGGTCGGTGATTGAGCTGATGATATACAACATGTATATCAACAAGACATTCCCCTCTTTTCCTCTTTTCATCACTTCCTCTTTCTTTCGTTAACACATCCACCGAGGTAGCAAATCAAGCTCGATTCGACGTACTCCAGACTCTCATCTTCTTGCCGACTGACTCCTTTGATCTATCTCTCACTTAATCCAGAAGACTAAAAAGTCAGGTAGACATGTGGAGGAAGACAATCATAATCAAACCACCTCAACCTCCTCACCGAAAAGTAGAATGTCTATCCTCGAATCCTGAAGTGAAGACCATGGAGCAGCTTATAGAACTGGATCTGAAGTTCTCAAAAGCGCCTGATACTTCCTTTCCATATAGATCTGAGGAGCATTACGCTGGTACTCTTCCCACTACACGTTCCCCGTCAACATGTTTCACGCCTTCAACCTCATCTACCACTGCATTGTCTTCATCCAGTCCTCGATCGTCAACACATTCATCGGATTCCCGATGCTCTCATGCTTCATCACTCGGGAGATTGAAACCTGCCGAGAAGTCCAAGCTCAACCTGGAAACATGTCGGATTGACTTATCCCACCAATTGCCGACCCCTCCTGGGTCAGAATCACCCATTTCTTCTAGTTTCCATTCCCCGTCACAGTCCCATATCTTCTGCTATTTGACGACTATGAACGATATCAAGGGAGTCGGACTAGTTGCATCTGGATATATCAAAAAGGGTACGTTGATAGTCAAGCAATCACCTCTTCTGACGGTGACAATGGGAGATATCAACGAGGTTCTCGTCTTCGATCACGTATACCCACAGTATTTCAAATTACCAAAAAATCAACGTGATAAGGTCATGACATTTCACAGGAGAACCGATCAAGCAGCAGAAAAAGACGAATTGGTTAATATCATCGAAACAAACGCTATACCACTTCAGGGTGATCCTAGTGAAGAAGCTAAAAGCTTGGGTCTATTTGAAACAATCGGTAAAATCAATCATAGTTGTGCACCTAATTCCGGATGGTCATGGTACGAGGAAGGAAAAATGCTTCGTAAGCTCTTACATATGACAGATACTCAGTTTGATTATACACAGAGATGACTCTGACGTGAGATTTGTTTGAAATAGATTTGTACGCCTACGACGATATATCGCCTGGTTCTGAAATCACTGTTTCTTATATCCAAGATGTAACGGCCCCTTGTCTGGACAGGCAGCAAGAGCTTTTAAGTGGACATGGCTTTCTATGTATATGTTCCGCTTGTTGCAACCCTACTTCCAAGATCATAGCTTCAGATAGAAATCTCGAGATGTATCAAATCTTGAGAAACAAATGGCTTTCAGTACCAATCAGGACGTACGCATTCCCCTTGACTAGAGCTTTGAGAGATTTGGATTTAGCTTTGGACATACTTGGACAAGAGAAGAAGGTCGATGGATGTGGAGAGGTTTATGATCTACTCTTCGAAGCTTATGCAATACATGGTCGAAAAGAAGAAGCGAAAAATCATGCTAGAAAGGCTTTACGTCATTATTCGACTGTCTGGGGTGCAGCAAAAGCAGAGAAGTATACAGAGTACAAAGCTCTAATGGCAGACCCTTCTTTGTATGTTGATTGGGCATCATTGAGAAGTGAAGACGAATGGCAAGAAAACAGAGTGAAAAGGATGAAGCTGTCCGGACGGACGATAAAAGTGAGTAAATACAGTTTCCGAACAGATTTCAGGATGTAAAGTTCACCTTACTGTTCATCTATTGTAGGCTATTCGGCACCAGGAGAAGGGATCCTATTTTGATCGGAGACACAACCTCTAGCAGAGCCTTGATCGTTCGATGTCGAGTAATTGAAAGGATTGATATACATGGCCCGAGATTCGCGAGTTTGAGACATTACTGTATACTGAATAGCTCTGCATTCTACTATATATCGGGCAGAAGGAGTGTATGTTGATATATTTATATGTATGTATAAGACAGGCTTTTATCCAATTTATGTTCCGCTCACTGACTGAGTCAATCTGTATGAGCAATATTTAATACGCCCCAAAAATGGTCTTGTGCCCGAATTATCTCTTTCTTCGCCCTTGCCGGCTTGATGCTTTAGCTAGTTTGGCCCACAAAGGGTACTTGGTGGGGTCATTAGCTTGACTTGCGACCCAGGTCTTATTGGCTTCTCTAAAACCCATAACAACTTTGTAGTGTTGGAGTAGATCTCTAGCGGCTGCCTTAGCCTTGTGAAATATCCCATGAACCGCATAGACTTCATAGATCTTTTCATACACCTCTCCCATCTGATCAAACAATCTTTCCGAAGATAGTATGTCCAAAGATGTCCCGAGTTGAGCTAAAGATTGACTGAAATTTGCTGCGTAATCCAAGATATGTTGATTTGTCCATTTAGATCTATAAAATTGATATTTCCTTATATTCCATTCACTTTGAGGCAAAGGGGCAGACCAAGCAAGGTTACAAGCTGAACATGTACATTCAAATCCGAATCCATCCAATAATGCTTTCCTGCGCTTTATTGAAGGAAGTAAAAGATCGTCATGCGATAAATAAGAGACTGTGATCTGTTCATTTGGGGTTATATCGGTATATGCGTATAATCCTACGAGAACGAGCAAGAGAAATTTGTGAATCTCACGTCAGCTCAAAATTTGCTACAGCAAGTCATATGCACTCACTCATCTGATTATCTTCTTGATACCAATACCAACCAGCATTAGGTCGACAACAATGATTTATTCTTGAAAGGGTCCTGAATAAACCTAAGGAATTGACCTTTTCTTCCATTTCATCATATTCATGTCGACGTGAAAAGGGGATCGAGTTTGTGTTAATGACATTCATACTTTGACTTTTTTCAGAATCATCATCTTTTCTTTGATACAAACTCCAGAACAAAGTCTTGTATTCAGGAGACAACCGATGATAAGCTTTGTGATAAAGTTCTTTAGGTGGATTCTCACCATTGTTATATAATGGCAAAACTAGAAAAGGTGATTCCTTCAATATCAATTTACCTTTCGGTATCGATTGAGTTGAGTATAAACCATTCCCTTGTGAAGATGCTTGACGTATCTTGTATAATGGTCTTGCAACGACTCTTGTATCTGTAGCAGAATATGGATCGGACTTTGTGTTTGTGAAATAAGGATTTGTGCCAGATATGGGATATGACGGGGGTGCAGGTGGCTTGGTCAAGTACGTGCGCGGAAAATTGCGATTATTGTTTTCCGCTCTCGAAAGGTTTGTACGCTTGTGGTACAAGTGAGATACTTCTTGATAATCAGCTGAGATTTTAGGCATTCTTTGAAGCTGTAGTGGTGCTTTGAGAAATCCCTTTTTAAAAAGGAGTTTACGATGTTAATGCAAGAAGTGTATGGAAACGGTCGTAAAATGACTCCAAGGTGTCTGAGAATTAACACTTCTGTATCCGAACAAGGCTCGAGTCAAGGACACCTCGCATATCATATTGTCTACGGCGCAATATCATTCGGGGAGTTTACCTTTACTACCGATTGATTCAGCTGACGAGAGGTACAATCATTTGCGCTGGGATTAAGCGCAAGGATATGTGTATATCAGATCTTGTAAGATGCACTTCTTATAACAATTGAAGATAATTAGCGATATTCGATCATGCATGATATGATCTTGTTGGTTACTCCAACCAAGATACAGCTACATATGATACGGTCTGCGATAGTTTCAACGAGCATGTGGCTTTCAATGAACCTTACTTTCAATAATGTGAAGAAGTCTCATGTCCCTGCTCCAGGTATTTGTACTCCAGCAGCTTGAGCGCGTGCAGCTAATAAATCTTTATTTGCTTCCCTCCATTTCCTGATCTCAGTTTCTGTCGCTATCTTGCCTTGTTGAGCTAATTCAGATCTTGCTTGACGACGTATATCATTCTCTGCTTCTCGTAAATCTGACTCGTACTTCAATAGGTGATTATCTAGATGACCGGGATGATCAGCAAGTTATGTCCAAACATTTCTTGAGGATGACAGATATCAGCTTACCTGCTCCTACGACCAGACCAAATATAGTAGCTTGAGGCATTATCGTGATCAGCATACGAACTTGGGCGAATTCCGAATATGATAGGAGAATGCAAATCACCTGAACTAGTTAGGAATGCCTTGAGTCCTAGGGTCTGACGTCTGAAGTACCGTCTGTGAGTAAGCTCCGTTGCGTCCCACGAGCATTACTGGATGAGTGACTCACGCAAATGGTGGATAAGCGAAATGCCCTATAGCACAAGCCATAGCTCCATATATAGTCCACCTCGCTGCTCCCTACGAAATCAGGTACCATCAGCTTGATTTAGATCGCTTCCTCATTGATCTAGATTGAATGTGAGCCTACCTGCAGTCCCCCTGCCAATTGTGTATCATACTAGCTTGAGGTCAGCTACTCATTCAAATCCCTTTTACATCAAAAATCGAATGAGAAGCTTACCGCTCGCTGTTGATGCTCTTCTCGTCGTTTTTTCTCCTGTAATGACGCTGAATGGGGCATATTCCGTTATCTATTGCAAGCAGATAGGCTGAGTGATAAACGGCAGATTGGCACAGATCTCCGCTTGCCGTTCCCTTGAGTACTGGTACTACTGGTGTATGCTTCTTGTATGCTCACTTCGTCTCTGGATCTATCAACCTCAAACATGGACTGGGGATTACTTGGACATTCCTGTATTCTCGATATTCAATTTCGCATCTGATGAGATCGTTAGAAACCATCAAAAGTGGAGGTAATCATAGACGGAATCAAAACTATCTTCTCCACATTTACCCCACATTACCGACTATAGCACTTCCACGTCATCATTTAGGAAAGACAAGGAAGGACGCGATTCTGAGTTTTGAGTTCCAACCAGGTAGAAAACGCTGTCAAGAACTGAGGTTAAATCTCAAAGACGGATTCATTAGGTCATCATATGACTACTACGACCAATCCTGCGCTGAATCACAACCATGAAGATATCCAAGCTGTTCGCGGCTACCGCTGCCATCTTAGGCGGATTTGTATCTGCTCAAGCGAATGACGGGTCAGAGACCTTCAAATATGAGGTGAGTTTGATTTGGCTTCTTCCAGAATATCAAAGTCGTGGCTGCTGTCCGATTCGGTTCAAGTATATTGTGCAACTGAGTCAGTCAATCATCCAAGCTTTGCAATTTTGACCCTTGAATGCTACAGTCCGATATAACACGATTAAGGTCTTTGGTAATACACTCACTTTATTCCCATAAAGATGTGTTCCTTCGAGAATTACTATCAAACGCCAATGACGCTCTGGAAAAGCTCCGTCTTACTGCACTAACGGATCGATCAGTCTTATCATCCGGAGAAGGTAATGTGACCATCGAAGTCAATGTGGACGAACGATCGAATGGGAAAACAGGTCAAATCATAATTAGAGATACTGGTATAGGAATGAGTAAAGATGAGTTAGCTAGAAATTTAGGTACCATAGCTAGAAGTGGGACTAGTGAATTTTTGAAAAAGGCTGAAGAAGGTCAAGGTGTTGATGGAAATTTGATTGGACAATTTGGTAAGCTAAACCAATCACGACGTCTCCGGTTGAATATTAGCTGATATGTACCCCTCCAGGTCTCGGTTTTTATAGTTGGTAAGAGCATCAACTTCACAGATTTGAACTGTCAATAGCAGCTAATCATGTCTATTCGATCAGCTTCCTCGTCTCTCCCACTGTCAGAGTCTCGTCTCTACCTCCTGCAACGACCAACAACCCCAATCCCGAACAGTACACTTTCGTCTCTTCTTCGACAGGCGATTCATTCGAAGTCTTCCTTGACCCAAGGGGTAAAACTCTCGGTAGAGGTACTGAAATCGTTTTAACCATAGGAGAGGATGAAGCAGAATTCTTATCCGTCGATCATCTGAAGTCCCTGATGTAGGTTCAGCTGTTTCTATCCTGCTGGAGCCAAGTCGCTCATACATTTTCTTTGGATCTTGTAGAGAGAAACATTCTACCTTCTCCACAACCTTTCCCATATACATCAAAGAGCGCAACATATCAAAAGTCCCAACACCACATCCTCAGTCGCCTGTCGAAGATGGCGATCCCGATGAATTTGCTGATGATCTTGAGACTGACGAGACTACCCCCAAAGAAGAGAACTTCGATGAACAAGTCGAAGAGAACTGGATCAGAGTAAATGATAAAGCCCCTATTTGGATGCGGTGAGTATTGTCTCGTTAAAGCATTTTGTACCTATTATGGAGAACGATGAGTGACAAGGCTGATCGATACCATGTAGAGAACCCAAAGAGGTCAGCGACGAAGAGTATCAGCAATTTTACAAAGCGGTCGCCAAAGACGACGCTTCCGAATCACTAGGATGGTCGCATTTCAAGGTCAGCTGGATGTAAGATTGTATGCAATGCAGCGGCTGATCATTTATCATAGGGTGATACTGGTTCTGGAGTCTCATTCCGTGCCATCATGTACATTCCATCATCCCTTCCCAAGGACTTTTGGCAGAAGATGACAAGTGGTATCAACAATGTCCGATTAATGGTTAAACGGGTTTTCATTACCGATGATTTGGGAGAGGATTTCATGCCTAGGTGGTTGAGCTTCTTGAAAGTCACCGTTGATGGTTAGTGATCCATCACTTTTCGACGAGGACATTCAAGAGCTGACTATATGTGTTTTCCAGCCGACGATCTACCGTAAGTTGCAGGACCTTGAATTCCAGAACCGGTGTAGCTGACAATGCACAGCCTGAATGTATCCCGGGAAACACTACAAAATAATCGATTCCTTTCGCAATTACAACGTATCCTCGTGAGGAAAGCGCTCGATCTCTTCACCAAACTGTCGGTGGATCAGCCTGAAAAGTACAAGGAGATCGCGAAGCTTTATGGTAATGCCTTGAGGATTGGATTATTGGAAAGTCCAAAGGATAAGCTCAAGTTGGCTAAACTATTACGATTCGAGAGTACCAGAAGTGACTATACGAGTTTAGAGGAGGTAAGCTATCTGTGCTGTGTGTTATTACTACCTCATCACCTGCTGAAGACCTCGCTCGTTTATAGTACGTCGAAAACAGGAAAGAAGGTCAAAAGCAAATTTACTACATCGCTGGGGTAGGTGAGATAGCTAAAGATCTAGCTCGATCACCCTTTGTAGAAAAGCTTTTCGCTAGAGGATACGAGGTCTTACTCTTAAACCTTCCATCTGATGAACCTATGATGGCTTCATTGGATCAGTTCATGTGAGCTTGCTTTCCCTATGCAATCCTCTACTGATCGAAGAGATGTCCCGGAAACAATGGCTGATCATCTTGTATCGTAGGGGAATGACCACTCAAGATGTCTCTAAGAAGGGACTCAAATTTGGTGACGAAGACGAGGATGGAGCCGAGAAGAAAGAGTTGGAGGCCCAAAAGGTCGCTTTTAAACCTTTGATTGAGTGGTTGAAGAAGGATTTGGCCGGTCAAATCAGTGATGGTGAGCGTATTTTGTGCAATCGTCACTCCGACGACCGACCGTTGTCTAGCCCTTGTCGAATGGACTAGAAGCTAATTTTGCAATGTAAAATCCAAATAGTCACCGTTACCAACCGGCTCGTGACATCTCCTTGTACCATTATCGTTGATTCTTACGGATGGTCAGCCAACATGCAGCGGATCATGTCTGCTCAAACCGACGCTCAAGATGATCCAATGTTCAACATGATGAAGAATCTTCCTAAAGTACTAGAGATCAACCCCAAATCCCCACTTATCGAAGGTCTCCTGGAAAGAGTCCTTGATTTCCCACAAGACGATTCGGAGGACGATGGCGATGTCAAGAGGGTTAGTGAAGAAGAAGAAGATCTCAGAGAAACTGTTAGAGTTTTGTTTGACACGACACTCGTTAGAAGTGGATTCAGTGTGGCCGATCCTACAACGTCAGTATCTGGTTTTTGCGTCCCTCACAACCACTAGGCCTATCATCCAGTCATATGCTACCATTCTATGCTGATCGTTCTCATCCTTTCAGTTACTTTGAGCGCGTCGAAGCTCTTCTTCGACGATCTTTGGGTGTTTCCCTTTCTGCCACACCTCAAATCAAAATTCGACCTGCTCCACCAACGGCTTCTGGACCTATACCTGAAGATGAAGAAGAAAAAGTCGAATTCGATCCTCAATCTTTGGGCAGCGATCCTAGCCAATGGATGGATTGGAAGGATATGAAAGATCAAATGGTGTTTGATCATGATGAATTATAGATGAATACAAAGGATCGCACCGGAGACGGCGAACCGAGAGGAAAACAGGAATACGACAATAAAATACATACATTATGCATTCAGATATTGCCATCTCACGAACATACATCTTTTGTCTTAACCATTGAAATTTATGATCGTGATTATTCAACGCATAAAGTCTTCAGAGCCTCTGCCGTATTTGACTTTTCGTTTTTGATCAGAGAAGCGATTTGTTTGAACTTTGAGTGATTCGCGTCGCCTGAGCAGACAGATCAGCAGTATACTTGTAATCCTCCAACTTTTTATTATCAACTGTGACACATCGATACTTGGGATTCGAAGAGAGGAGGTTTATCTGTAAGACAGCTAAAGATGATAAATGGATCTCACTACTCACATAAAAGCTCAAATATGAGACTTTCACTGGTAGTCACTTTAACACCTGCCACTTCCATCCTCTTCAACGCTATTGATATTTCAGGTTTGTTACATGATGATATACCATCTGCTAGGACATATACTTCCGGTTCGGTGGGTAATCGACGGAGATGAAGTGCAGTCTGAAGGACGCATACGTGAGACTGAAGTAGATATCATCAATTTGAATTATGTCGCTTATATGCAAGTAGTAGAATGAGGATACATGGTGTCTACATTGAGCACAATGAGTGTAAGACTTACCTCTATTCCTGTGATTATATACGCTTCATGACCGTGCTTTTCCAAGACAGGTAAGGTATCGTCATAGGTGACCATCGAGAACTGTGTTGGAAGACCGATATCGATATCAACATCAGTATCAATTCCGAAGATAACATCTGAAACAGTTGATGATTGTGGATTGGATCACCAAAATGATGCATGCAAAATGGTAATAACGTACAGTCGTTTTTGAAAATGTACCTAGATGTCTCGATGGATCGAAGAGGTTATTTAACTCTGTTATTGTAGACCCAAGAGCTAGATGATCAGAACCGATGTTCAGCTTTCGTCCGTCGTCCCATCCAGTCTTCCTGCTGCCTTGGACAGTTTATCGACTTGTAAGACATGAATCCTCTTGGATGGCTCAACTTGCCTTTAGGATTCTGTTCCGTAGCCAGCGTTGGGATCTGATGCGAAACGCGAAATGCAACACGCAACACAAAGGGTCAACATACGATCTGCTACTCGTGCGATAAGAATGAGGATGGAAAGAGAGTTGACAATTCAAACTCACTTCCAATATCTGAAGATTTCAGCAGACATATCAGTAATATTCTTACAGTCAAATCCCTCATCCCTCCATGTGTTCACTTGTGGGCTACCCAGTTAGCGCTCTTTGCTCACTTTTGCAACTTTCAGCATTTTCTGGATGGTTCCAGTCATTTGATCGAATCCAAATATAGCGGATCCTGATATACGACAAAACAGATCATCAATATTTTTGATGACATGACCTCGGGCAGAGAGTTGAAGTGTAGCTCACTGAAACGTTCTTGAACATCGCAGATGAGCAGGAGTGGTCTTGGAGCAACCATGGTTTAGACCGTTTGATTATTGGGAGGAATTACTGTCTCATCCGGACAACATGATTGACCATGGTTTGACAACATAAGTGGGATCGTGCGATATCCGGACCGGCTAATTGTTTTAGCGCAAACCGGCAATGCATACAGTACGAATAAGCTAAGTGTATCTGAAACGATCATCGTGTGCGAGTGACAATCGTATAAATCAAGTATGGATATCATTCACAGGTCCTCTCCGAGCAACCCTGAAGCTAAAATTTCCCAGCTCTCACATTCTTTAGTAGCGGCCTCGATCTCTCGACCAAGAAGGATCATAACTAGGTGGGACGACATTTGGCCCTTCCTCCTCAGAGCCATCATTTGCTCCCCTCGGTGATACAGTTCCAGCATCTCTTTCTTGTACGATCTCGTTATTCCGACTGTTTGCATCTGATCTTGCCCATCCACTCTTCCCACTTCCTGGACGTGCTTCTTGGTTTATACCGATCGGAATAGGAGGTAGTGGGTTCCGTCTATCCGTCGGATGACTGCCAACATCCTCATTCGGTGGTGTCTGATCGGGATTATGTAGTAACATCCTTGATCCGCTTGTCCATCTTTCCTGATTCGACCGTGGGGAATCATTGGTATGAGATAGTAAATCAGGAGACGTTGAATTGCTCAGTAGGTTGGAGGTGGGCGAAGTCGTGTTTGCCGCAGGGGATCGATCGTCATATGAAGATGATGGCAGGACTCCTTCTGATGATTCCGATGAGCTTAGAAGTAGAGGAGTGACGGTAGAGTCTGTTTGAGGAAGATGTGTACCTTCTCGAGATCGAGACGATGTGTGATCATCTACTGTTCGACCTAAATTACATGAGTCGGATCAGTGCAACGGCCCTTTTACTCACAGCATTGGGTTTTAAGGTAAAAGAAGTCGTGTTCGATGCCATAAAAGCAAAAAAGCTTACTTTCGGTCGAATGCCCTTCAATAATTTCATTCCCTTCGAATCGATCAATCTCGAATGGTTTGTCCTCGTAAATCTTCGTGCTGAGTGGATGGCTGTTAATTTCACTCTTTGACATACAAACAGTCGATTTCACAATATACTTACAGAACGTATGGTTTGCTTTTCTTACGCTGATTTCTCTTTTTACGGAAGACAAAGAACCACAATGACATGGCGATCAGAGCTAAAACGACTATACCTCCAGCCTACACCAACCAGGGAATCTATTAGCTCAGTACAGCTGGCAGGGGATAACACTACTTACAACTCCACCGGCTATGGCTGCTACGTTGGTCCTATTCTTATTTCCACTACCCCCGCCAACACTATCGGAGATGTCTCCACTGTGTGAAGTAACTCACGAAGCTTAGTGGATCTGGATTGATATGAATGAGGATTTCTTAACACTCACCCTTGAGTTTGGATATAAACGACTCTTGCCAAATCCAGATAGACTCCATCATTGTTCAAATTAACAGTATACTGAGCGGGTGGATGTAAGTTGGCGAAGTACAATACTTGATCTGTTGAAAGCCAAGGACTACCGCCATCCATTTTCTGTAGAGAAGGGATTCCACCAATCGAAGTAGATGTGGTGGACGTATCTTGAGAATCGGTGGAAGGTATATTGGATAGATTGGAAGAAGTTAGACCAACTGAAAAATCATAATGGGTTCTGTATACTGAGCCATACAGCAATACGAAGGAAGTATTTGGTGGTGGTTGAAAAGTCAGATTGGATCCTCTTGTACTGCTTTCCAATCTCTTATAAGTCTGGGTCGAGTCGGTATTGACTTTGAATCGAATTTAGCGACAGTATAAGAGTAACTTAGAACCGTTTGCTAACTCACGCGTGCTATCAAAGTCTATCTCAGTATACCATTTGCCTGCTGTATAATTGAAACTCTCAACGATTTGATCTTGTCCATATATAGTCTCAACAGTTGTGTTTTCTACCTTTGCGCTGTTCACCCACAGGACTATCAACTCTACTCATGTAACCGAATGAGGGAGGTCTGTTATACGATACCTCTTCTCGAGAAGCAAAGTGGGAGGCAGATTTGAGGAGGTTTCTTCACTTACCCTTCGTCTCCAATACCAGTCGTGAACGTTACACCTTTTATCGTTACTCCACCTTTACCTGTCACTCTCACTTTCAACATATGCCAGCCTTCCGCTAAACCACCTAATGTCCATCCTCCGTCAATTCTCTTTGTCCTCGTATCGTCCACTTTCACTTCGGCATCATCGATGGAAGCATTTCCCCAAAGCCATACATCTGTTCCCCAAAAGCCTAAACTTGCATTCGCATTTGTTGAAACTGTATAATGCGATGATACCCCTTGAGCTATGGTATTCAGGGAGTAGTTTGACCATAATGATTCAGTGTAGGATACATTCCATGTGATACTAGATGGTCCTGATCTCGTTGGATAATATGTTACCATTGGGGATTGATCAGAGATTGATATATTGTATGGTTGCTTGACTGCTTGTATTGATATCGCGAAAAGGGAGAGTATGGGTAGGATGAATATACCTATACCACACCGTCCAACTGGTGCTTTTGTTGCAGTTTTTGCATTCCCCATGGTCTGATCGGTACGCTGAAGAGTTCAATCGATAGAATCGTTCAGGCTGAAATGTATTAGCTTCGTCAGATAGTCCTAGTATTAACTCGGAAAGTGCTAATGCTCATTGACGACTTGAGCTTGAGTGTAATAGTAGCAGTTTATCAGTGAATGAAGAAAGGATTTAGGTAAGAAGCTGGTTGGTAGCAAAAGGGGATCGCTCAGGCCGGCGGTGCATTGAAACCGAGCAACGGACTAGATGTATGTGCTGGAGAGTGTATTTCCTGTGTGTAATTCATGTGAATATAGTTCCAGTTGAATTGTCCTGACTATACTCGTACTACCCCATCACGATTGATCCGCTGACCACATACCAGCAATCAACTGATAAGAGCCTCGGATCTGCCACTGCATGAACTCGGGTACAGCGATGGACCGCGGATCATGTTACAAAACTATAATCGGAACAACTCCCCGCACGGGAAGATGCCAAGACATTTGCCACATCTTCAGTCTTTCCAGTTCTCCCTTTGAAGCTCGTGACTATTATAACGCTGGTGCAGGAGACCCCAGCATATCAAACAGGTTGTACGTGATCAAAATTACACAGCCTTGCTGCTGATACGAGTAGTAGCCATATGTGGAGTCGTGCATATAATCGATAATCGTTCTTGATGCTGAAAGGGCACTTATCTTCGACATCCTCGGAAGTGATCATATTCAGCGACTATGAGGTCTTGCATAACAAGTAATCAAAGTTTTTAGTACAACCGTTGTATTATACATAAGCTATAGTGACAGATCAGGGTTCCGCTCCGTAGATATCACCGCCTTCCATGAATCCACCAGGACCATCTGCATCTAATAACGCTTCATACTCTTCTACTGTCAACTCTCTTTTGACTTTCTTATTTGGTTGTTCTCCCTCCACTTGTTCGAATGGCGGCGATGATGCCAATTCACTCTTTAGTCCGCCGGGAGAAGAAGGTATATCCGATGGGTCAGATTTGACTGGATAATTTTCGACATCGTCGTTCTCATCATTCTCATCGAACTTGGGAATGTCTACTGGTGATTTGACTTGCTCTAAAACTCTTGCCAGTTCAAGTGTCCCTTTTTGGCCCCACTCCACCACGTCAGGCTTGAAGTCGTTCTATAGTGAACATCCAAAGGTTATAAGCATTCATTGTGGAGAGTACTGCGAAATGGAAGGATCGAAGGTAGAGAGAGAGCTGGAGATCAAGTTTCACTCACATACATAAAATTCGCCATTCTATTCAGCTCATCAGCTTCATAAGAGTCCGCTACGAGTTTCAAGGCTCCCATGACGTGTGAAGTATAGTCTTTAAATGCTCTTGTTATATATAGGTAGGCCTGAAGAGATGTCAGCTTCAGTCGGAATGTCAGGGACTATCTGAGAAAAACGGCGCAGTTGAGGAAGAGTGAGACGAGTATTCACCTGTCCCGGTCCAACAGGAACGCCCTTCTCTATAGCTCTTATTGTACCATCCGGTCTTTCTAATATCGGTCTATCATTCCTCTTATCAGCTTTCATGTTGTAGATAATGAACATTTGATTTTTCAGAAAGCTTACATCCTGTATCACGCAAAGGTTCATCAGCTGTGGTTTGTCATGCCTTGAGTCACTTGACAAACCATAATCACTCACTTGGCGCGCATTATCCCTATCCAAGGTTGTGCACTTCCATGACTTCTGATTTCTACTTTTTCATCATCTTTTCTACCAAACCTATTTCTTCCTTTCCCTTTGACCTCTTTCTTCCGTAGCTTCGACGGTAAATCTTTCTCGCCTCCCGGTAACTCTTCAATTTCCTCTCTCGCTTCTCTAGTCTCCTCTTCGCCTAAGATGTTCCCTAACATCAAGGCATGTTTCAGACTGGATATATGTACATAGACATGTGCTATGGATAACGATTCCGCAACGTCGAACCCTAGTTTACGTGAGATGGTGAACGCCCATGCTGTAGATACTGGCGCTCGATTGGTTGTTAAAGTCAATGGAAGGAGTTCCTGAATGAATAGATGGTCAGCCATGTAATGAATGGAGTTTTATATCTCATCGTGTACGTTAAGAAAGTCTCGGGAAACAGCAAAAAGTTCTAGGTCAACTCACCTCAACGTCTAATATGGGATGAAAATCAATATCTAAAGGTAGATTATCCTCGGCGCCCTTTTTGTTTGGTAATGGTTCTAGAAGATCACTGTCTCTTCCTCTTTTCTTACTGACCGCCTACGTTGGTGAATACATCAGCTTGCTGATTCACCTCGTGATCTTGATATGAGCAAGGAAGTGTCAATGGAGAATTTAAGGCAAACTCACCTCGCCGGATGCCAAGCCTCTAATTGCATTAGAGACTGTTTTTCTAGCTTCTTTGTCTTCTATTAAACCAGCTAGCTTTTGTGGAGTTATGGAACCAAGTCTTTCTATCGTTCCATGTGATTTATATCTGTAAAGTCCCATCGAGTGTCAGTGACACATTAAATGACCTGCTGTGCAAAAGCTGCTAAGATATAACTGATACAAACTCACATCTTAGCCGCTAGTCCCATCGCTATCCTCATGTCTACTCCTCTGGCCGTGAGTAGTTTCAGCCATTCTTGCAATCCCACTTGAGCTGTCGGCGCAGGTAGAGGAGCTGGGTTTGGAGGCATCCTGGAGGTGATCGTTCGCGTGCAACAATACTTGATATGTCAACGTTAGATCGGGAAAAACAAAGATGTTTATTCCAGTACTTTTTGATTGTTTGTACATGGTTGACGTCACCTTTGTAAGGCACGTATCAAAAATGAAGTCTTTTTACTCTGGGACATTACAAAATAAGGGATGGTCTTTCAGTATAAAAGCATGATACATGTTGCTCGTATTCTATTCCACGCAGGCTTCTTGTACCATGCATCTGTTGTATGGAATCCTCTCAAAGTCGAAAGTGAAAGAAGGATACAAGGCAAATGAAGTAAGCTATGTTCAGAATATCCAATTATCGCGCACAACACGTCTTCAGTACATCGCAACAACACGACGAATTCATCAGCCACACAATGAACAGTACGCAGGATATGCATGAAGACAAATTATCCATCCTGCGTCCCTAATCAATTCTAATTTTTTTGACATTACGTGTCTTTGGACGAGTCCTCGGCCGGAATTCCTGGTGTTTCATGTACATCAAGGGTAAGCAGCTTGTCTATCAGATCAGCGACACCTTGGTAATCACTCTGCTCATCCTTCTCCGTAATCTTTCTTGTTCTTCTATCTTGCTTACTGAGAGATTCAGGCCTAAGAGCAGACAAGTCTGATCTGCCCTGCTCGGTCCGGATCAAACTCTGATCATTGTCACGAAGCCTTTCGAGTGTTTTGGCTTCTACAGTGAAGAGTCGAAAGCATGTCTTCATCCTTCTGCATTGATTGCTCTCTTCCCAGGTCAAGTAGTATGTGTAAGTATTCTCGATATCGTTCGCTCGCCTGGATCTTGTACCGCCGCATGTATTACCAGTATCGTTGGTGATATAAGACTTTGACGGTGGATAGTATAGATGACATGTTTTCGTCAAGTGTAGATTCTCAGCACAGAGGAGGGGTGATAGAGGCACGGGTGAGATATTGAAGTAAACATGTGAAGCTATGGGGAAATTATGAGTGAGAAATTTGGGATTATTTCTGAGTGTGTGGAAGAAGCACGAATCGGATGATCCTGCTGGCCATATCTGTGTAGAACTGCATCTGCGTCTTCACGAAGTGTACAGTCAAGTGATATCTTCCCTGCTTTCCTTTCGCAAAACACACAGGATCTTGCATACGTAAGGATCAACAATACAAAGGGGATATTGCCAAAGGATCAGACATCGGTATGAGCCATGTCTTTATGACGCAGACGGAAATGCTGTCGAGTGATGGCGTGTTTGTACAGTGACGATGTGATTCTAGTCCGTCTTCGAAGCTTTTTAGCCATAGCTGAAGCGAGATCACTGATGAAGCAGGGGCATATAAGTACAGGAATACATCTTTACCGCGCCGGATTGGGACAGATGACTGACCACCGTATATAATTCATCATCTGGTATTGAATCATTCGTCAGAGGCGCATTCCTTCTCATGATCCTCACCTATCCCAGGTACATACGTGGCATCTACCAAGCTGTCTACCAGACTTCTGATATCAAAATAGTCATCTTCCTTAGCCCTCCAGTTAACACCTCTTACACCTCCATACTGAATGTTGAATAAACTGGTACTAAGGTCAGAAAGTTCAGATCTACCCTTTTCAGTTCGAAATAAACTTTGATCTTCCCCCCTTAATCTATCAATTGTTTGGTGATTAGTCGAAGACGATGCAAAGCATGTTCTCAACCTCTTGCAAGCGGCACTCTGTTCCGGGGTCAAGCCAAATTTTGAGATAGTCAAGGTGGGGATAGCTTGTCTGGTTTCAGCATACGATTCTTCTCTGCCACTTGCACCTTTCTCGATCTTGCTAGCTATGTATTCGGTACTACGACTACTACGCAAAGAGCGAGAGAGGACCCTGGATGCTACAGATCTGATCATTTGGAGATCTGAGGTTATGTCAGCATAAAATCAGGAAATCGAAACGTGTGTTATATCAGTTGCTTCCTGTGAAACAGTTTGAAGAGTATTAAAAGCCATAACATCATAGGATGGTAAAATCCTGGTGTGGAACCCGAGTGAACGATTCCAGCCATTACTGCGTGAAGTGTTACCAGCAGCTTTGTGAGAGTTACTAGCGTGTCATGTCTCAGACCTCCTTTCATTCTCACGGCCAAAGGTGGATTGTGTCTTGGAGGGCAAAGTCCGCAGCGGAGTAATACGACTTGACGGTTTCGAGCAGACTGGCAATTTTGTGTGCTACGTATTATTACATCACTGAGATGCCTTCCATATATGAAGAACAAGTACTCGTTTGCAGCTTAACTACTTGCTATCATCAGACAGGTGACGCGACGTGTATTACTGCCCTTCTCATTCCCTCTCCACGTAAGCATGGACCAAGCTGTCCACCAGAGTCCTAACTTCAAAGAAATCAGTCTTCCTAACTGTGGATGTGTTCGAATTTTCAGTAAACGTTGCTTGATTGCCAATGAACTTCTCTTGTTTGGAATAAAGATCATTGCCAAGCTCAGCCAAGTTTTTCTTACCCAAGGCGGTTTCAATTAATCTGGGATCTTCACAGATTAAGCTACCAAGCGTTACATACACCCACCTCTCATCCGAAGTCGTGCGGTAGTATGAGTGGACTCTCTGACAAGCAGCCTTTTGCTCCTCAGTCAAAGCTATTGTTGATGAAGTATCGGTACTTGTGGTGGCTGGTGGATCAGCATCACTGCCACTGGTTCTGAGTTGTACGTAATCGGACATGTCGATGTGTTAAATCGAGATAAGTGGAAGGTAAACAGGAATACTGTAGGGTGGTGAGCTTGAGTGAGTTGAAGAGGACCAGGTAGTGTGCATATCCATCGCATATATATATATCTCACCCTCGTGGGCCAAATGTAATTCAACAGGTACATCCATTCTGGTTGAAGCCTGGTCAAAGGTAAAAGAAGGCTAGAAAGACTTCTAAAGCTCGACTGACCCCGAGCACACCTTCTCAACATGTGTAACACATAGAGCCTCTTTTGTGTTTTATTCATGAAGGGTGTTGCGTTGTCAATGGATCCACACCTTCCGGAATGATACAAACTCTTGAGTGCTCTCCCTTATACAGTACAAGTCACAGTGGAATGTCCCAAGCGAAGCTGTACATCATACTGAAGGCTTGTCGGACAGTATTGCACGTCATATATTGCACAATGTATATATGCCTATCCACTCTCTTTTTACCTAGAGTGTCTTACCTGGGGATACTGTACATATGCGCTTGATAAGCGGTCTATCACACTGATAATATCAAGATAATCAGTCCCCTTCACCGTTGATATTAAGAACTGGCAATTGGCTTTGACTTGTTATATATATCATCACGGAGCTTGGACATATCAGATTTACCTTCTGAGGTCGGTACGAGAATTGACGTTGTCTGTCGGTGTCTCGGACTCGGCACGCGAGGTTGGTTGGTGATTCCGCGGGTCGCTCATCGTGGGTGGCAAGTATGGCATTTCAAGGTCTGTGTAACAGTCAACGAAAAGATGATAGCAAGTCAGAAGTCAGGGATGGGCTACTGATTACCCTGGATACAGTGTGTGGGTTGTGGGGAAGTCAAATTGCGATGATGGTGGCGGACAGCGGATATTCGAATATGAATATCAAGATAACGATCAACAAGAATGTCCGATGTAGATGGCATGTCTTTTATATATGTAAGCAAATACCACTTACGAAGATTACATGGTACTGCTCTGCTCCCATCTGTGAAGAAGGCCAATGCAATCTTCAATGGCGGTAAGTCGGGATTCGGAAGGTTCAGCATAAGACACCATCAGATTCGAGCACAGTATTTCGTCCCCCCTTTGTTACGAATTTTACGAAAATCAGATAAATAGCTTTTCAGCCACGAAAGACTATGAAAGTCGTGTCCTTCTTTTCATTCGAAGATTCGGGACAGCAGATAATAGAAGGTAGGTGAAAACGTCATTGACCCTGTGAAACTATTTCAATATGTATTTCACATGAACTATCCTTTCTCACGGTACATCAGCGACTCTGCGACTAGTTCGTCAACGCAATTGACGCGCTTCTAGACAAAATTACAGCTTCCGTTAAACGATGGAACCAGTGTGGGGTTGATCTAAGTTGCAACGCAGATATCTCAGGTTACTATAGTTGCATATATTCACCTCCTCCCATAATTCTGCGGTGGTTGAACATCGCTAGAACGCCTCTTGGCTGTGTGCTCCCAGTACACAACACCATTCCCTTTCCCAGCCCAGACCCTTCCTTCATCTTTTTCTCTTCTACTTCCAAAGGGTGATATCCGGGGGGCGACAGATATCAGAATGATATGTGATCGGGTAAGAAGGATCCACTTGATCGACCAAATAAAAACAGGTTGACTCAAATGGCTTAGTGCGGAATTGCTAAAAATTGAAGCGTAGAGCTTATTGCGGCGATCCGTGTGTGATGGTACAATTGTTGGGGTGTGATTTTACATGTGTTGATGTTACAAGTGGTAGTTTGACGTTGAAAGTGTTGTGTTGAAATGATCGTTATGGAGGGGATGTAATGATTCGAAAGGTGTTACAAACTTGCAGTACAGTCATGAGTATCATGATATGATATAAAGCTGATGCAAGTACAACACGATTTCTCCAAATAATGATTAATGATGCGAAATCTGAGCCTTGACAAGAATGGAAAAGAGTTGTAGTGCCTTTCGGATATGGGGGGTGTTTGAGTTCCGCCAAGTGATGCGTGAATTATTTTACACAGTGATTGTAGTGATCTATTGTAGATGCAGCATTGTACTGATCCTATGGCGTTCAAATTGGGGGGAAACCCTAGAAATCGTCCAAATCCGGTTTGGATAAAGTAGCAGCATTAGGTGAATTGTGAAATGTTGGTCCAGCATATTTCGCATTCAAGTTTGGTGGTGCTGATCCAGGTGCGGGTCCAGTTCCGCTTCCCGTAATACTACCCTTTCTTTCGCCTTGACTTTGGCCTTGGAGTCGGGGAAATTCGCCTGATCCTACTATAGGGAGTAAACTAGTTGACATGTTTCCATTTGCACTTGCGACTCCTTTAGCCGGAGTTTGAGGAGCTCGATGAACGTTATACCCCGTATGGAAAGGGATATGTCCATCGAACGCTGATATGAGTCTCCCATTTCCGCTATTCCCTGTAGGACCGATGGTTGCTGTGGGAACTCCATCTGCCGATGCACGTCTGTTGTGTACCGGCCTAGGAACCAGTGGTGAAGAGACAGCTGGTAAAACAGATTGTTGTTGTTGTTGTTGAAATGGTACACATCGATTTGATTTCTTCTTATCCGATGGAGTAGATTTACTACTCTTCCTAGGTGATGACTCGCTTGAAGGTGGGGCCGATCCTTGCAGTTTTTGTTGCCACTGATCCGAGATTGGTCGTCAGTCGATCATGACCATCACTCCGAGCACAGATTTGCCATCAACTTACCGTCAATTCTTGTCCTCCTGCCACAGGGGGCATATCCCAGACGGCACTTTCATCATCACTCCCAGCTTTCTTACCAGTTTTCTTTTGCTTGAGATTCTTCGTAGCTGGAGGTAGATTGAGACCACCTGCAGGAAGGGATTGGCTCAATGATGATGTGTCGAAAGAATCGAGAGAATCGCTCTCTACCAAAGGGATCTGGGAAGAGGACTGAAATTTCGTGACATTTCTAGGTTTAGTAGCGCCTAATCCGGATTGTTTAGGTTTAGGTTTGAATAGCAAATCTCCATCATTGTCCGACTCTAGATTATCGCCTCTATTGATCATGGAGACCGATTTCAACCCGTTTCTGCCTTTCCTACCCTTACTTTCTTGAGGTAGGTCACCTTCTGAGTTCGCTGCCTTCTCATCACCATTTTGCCCCTGCTTCTGCCTGACATTCCTTCCTCCTTTCTTACTAGGTGCAGGTGAACCATTTATATTTGGTTGTCGTGTTATATCACCTTCATTGTCGGCAATGATATCCTTCTTTGATTTACGGGATTTCGGTTTTTTCCCTAGCGCATTGTCCATATCCTCTTTGGAGAGGTTCAAGACACCTTTTCTTGGAGAAGAAGCTTTAGGTTGAGGAGAAGAAACTCCTAGTAAGTCAAAAAGCATTACTTCGTCTTCTGATGAAGGTTCTTGTTCACCGTCATGATCTAGATGTAAGCCTGATCCCTGCTCAGGTCCAGGTGCACGGTCACTACCATTCGGTACATTTCTCGAATTAGAAGCTTTGTTACCCCTTCTTGGCGTCCGACGTGTCTTGCGTGGTGTTGGAGTAGACGGTTGTTCAGACATGGGTGTGGGTAAAGGAGATGAGTGGAGTATGGGAGATTGTGATTTGTTTGGTATTATAGGATTTGATGATGAGGAGGGTTTACGTGAACTAGTCGGTATATCACCACGAGATGGTGTGCCAGGTCTTGATGATCCAGGTTTAGACGAAGTGCGTTGTAAAGGTAGTGATGTTACAGAAGTATGTGAATGCGAGTGAGTTGGATGAGATGTTGTTCGACTACGAATGGATGATCTCGTTGACATTCTAAGTAGGTATGTATGAGTAAGAGGTCGGTCGTTGTAATTTGGATCAAAAGACAAAGGGCAGAAGAGAGAGTCGTCTGTTGGTGACGACAGGGCAAAAAGGAAAGGATTGTCTGAGTGATTGATTGAATGATGAAGAAAGACTCACTCAGTTCCTATAAACTCGTTATATTCCTTGTTATGCACAGTGAACCCCTGATTTCATTCATGAACAAAAGAAGTTTCGGAACTGCTCCCGAGTAGATATTGTATGTCTAATTTAGAGACAAGGACTGTCGTGCTGATTTAGTTTGTTAGAAACAAAAAGGAACCGTTGTTGCGTATGAAACTGACTAGTCCTAGCGATATGAGAGGTTTGTTGTTCTTTCCAGCCGATGATAGGACACGATATGCCAATGACAAGGGACCGAGGAGTCGAGAGTGACAGAGTAGAAGTATAAGAATGTAGAGATGGTAGATGATGATGATGGTGATGATGAATGAGGCTTGATGAAGATAATAACAAAGGAATGAAAGAAGGTGCAATATAACCAGTGAGCCTGATATCTGACTGTCGGAATCAAATTATAACTTGAGGGGAGATTTGTCTGCCTGATAATTGTTCTCTCTTCTATTCATGTTTTCGGATTGGATCGTATTCAAAAGGAATTCTGATATACCCGGGTGAATTTAGACTTTTTATTTGCAGCTTTACGAGGTAGCTTTCATAACAAACAGCTAACATCCGACAAGATAACTCTTGCTCTTGAGGTTGAGAGTCATCAACATATGATCCGACTAGGTTCATATTCCTGCCCAGGTAGGTCATACCCTTTTGCGCGTATCACATGCAAAATGTAGACTGACCCCGATGGATCATAGCATGCTTCGGCGCATTCGAGCCAAGCTCCATCCTCCTTCCCTCATATCACCTTCATTCCGACTTTATTCTTCCGCCGCTCTGGCTAAAGTGAGAGACAATGACGATGAACATGAACATGAACCATACGGTACAGATTACGGTGCAGGCCCATCACGTATCCCTTATCAATCACACCACTTTACTTCATCCGACTTCCGTCATGTCCAACCTGTTTCTGCACAATCACATCCGCATCCGCCATTCCCCTCGTATATCACCGTTCGACTACTTCGAACTCATTTGGATAAACAAAGCCATGGGAGTTATGCTCAGCTTGATATATTCCTCAGAACCATCTTTCAATATCCTCAAGCTTGGAATTCACCAAAGGGGGGATCACTAATGCAAGATTTCAACACTATGACTCGCCTCGAATTACACGTTTTGATCCATCACTTGATTCGCCATCGCAAAGGAAATTTAGCAGCGGGAATCGCATGCGGAGTATTAAGTGCTACGCCAAGACATAAAAGAAGAAGAGTGTTCTGTTTGAAAACGTTAGATCTGTTATTTCGAGATAGATCAATATATCGTATGGTTTCAGTTGGAAGTTTCACCCCTAAATCCACGTCCTCAGCTCCGTCCAAGATGATGAACCCATCTTTAGAAGATCAAACGACTTGTACTCCAGGCAGAGAATTAAACGTTCTTCTAGATATAATGGATTCACTGCAAGATGTACGATATACAAGACCTTTCAGTTTATACGAATTGATCATTCGACAATGTGTAGCAGAACATTTATTCGATTTAGCAGCTAAAGTTTATGTTGGATTAGTCGAAGAATGGGTCACAGAAGGTAGAGTCGCACACGGTGCTGATCCAGATGACTTTCATCCAGGTGGTGGTCCACCTAGAAAGAACAATACTGAAATAGATCGTAAACAAAAAAGAAAAACACTTTCTGTTTTATTAGGTCATTGGTGGACAGGTGTTAGAACATGGAGATTACCAGGTGAAATCTTGTCACCACATGATAGATTGGACCTATGGCATCCAAAACAATTATCTCTAGGTGAAAAAATGAAAAATTTCCCTTTACCAATAGCCACCTCACCACCTTCGTTAGTACCTCAACCGAAAACGCTATTGTTGAACGCGATCGTAAAATCACTTTTATTGGATCCAAGAACAGCTTCACCCAAAGATTTCGCTAGTTCAATGAGAGCTTTAGCTATTTTAGCTAATACAGTATTATCAAGGACCTTACCGATAGTGGCTTTGGGTCGTTTGCTTCAAGCTTTCAAAACAGCTCCACATAAACCCGATGTCTATCCCGATAACATAAAGACTATCCCTCAAGATAACGCATGGGCGTATACGTCTTTTACTCAGATACACGTCACTCTCATGTCACTTCTTTTCTCCCCTCCAATATCTTCTCATTCTATGCAACTTATAGCGGAAAATCAAGACATCGACCATGATTCAATTGAAGATAGACCAATCGCAGAAGCCATGAACCAATACATGTTACCACCTCTATCCTGGTCATCGTGTATGATCCTCGTACGGTACGCTTTCGAAAACCTACAACGACCATCCCTTTTGAAACGATTCATGGTCTATATGAAACAGTTATTCAACTCAGGTGGGAAGGATCCAGAGGCTTTCAATACTTTGTTAAAGGGTTCCTCCGCTTTACAATTGAACTCACTTGCTTCTCAAGCTGATTTAGCCTTATTCGGTGAACAAACTCATGAGCGACCTTCCCATGCGCCGACACCAAGGAAAGACCGACGATTCTTCTTCTCCTCTCAGAGAATCGAAAAAGGGGAACAACAACAGGCAGATCAAGGGATTAAAGATGATCCAAGGAATATCGAAGATTTCTTAAAAACCGAATTTGAGATCGGTGCGGGTCCGTTACCGAATGAAGAATCCATTGTCAACCTCATCAATCATTTAACGGCTTCGAGTCAATTCCATAGGTTAGAGGATTTAGCGTATATCTTGGAACCATATTTGGATTTCTCAAAATCGATGTCTCCGGAAGAAGTGCAAGTCAGATTACAGAGAAACGATTTGACACCTGGTCAAAGTGGACGTCCAAGATCACAACCTCTAAATCATGGTATATATATCGCTTTGATCCGTGGATTGGAAAAATCTGGTTCGACAGGATTAGCACAAAGAATATTCAATCTGGCACTTCGTTCAGAAAGAGAAATGACCAGGAAATTATTAAAAGTGAATCCAAATGCTATCATACCTAAAGAAGTCAGATTCCCATTAGAAGGATACAGGTTGATGATTGAAGTGTGGAGTAATGAATGTAGAACAATCAAAAGATCAGATAAACAACCTACGTCTAAAGAAGTACCGATAGGCTGGATGGTTCCTAAAGAATATGAAAGATTGCCTAGAGGAGTAGCAGCTGGATATATGACTCTGGTTACTCATCATTTGGCGAAAATATCTCATGACAATAAGAAATTCCCTAAACACTATTATACTAGTCTATTAAGGGCTTGTAGATATAGGTGGAAATTAGCTGAAGATAAACAGTTATATACTGGATTCAAGTCAGAGGTAAAAGAGATTATTCAAGATATTGATCAAGCAGGATTGGAAATCCCAGATGTTCTAATAGCGAAATTACAAGGTAGAAGAGAAGGTGCAACGTTTAGGTGGAATAATCGAAAGCCTATTCGTCAACTTCAGACAGAAGAAGGAAAGTTGTTGGATAGGATGATGGGTGGAAGAGGAATAGAGATTCTCCAAGAGCAGGAGCATGACGTTCCATGGGAAAGTTCGTCTCAATAATCATCATAATAGCATCAGGAATAGCGAAAACATGTAACGGAGTTTATGGTACAGTGTTAGGGCATTAGATAGACTGTTGTAGAATTACATGTATATCATTCTAGTACTGTCCTTTCATATCATTTGCTGGAAAACCGCAAGTCAAAGACTTAGTAATGCTCCTTTCATTTACTCTGATACTGTTCGGACTCCGATTTAGACTGAGCTCAATATCTTGCTAAAGAACCTAAAGAGGGCCTACATTCCCAGCTTCAAGGATTATGAAATCAAGTGACAATACAATCGTCACGGTAGTATACTTCCATCATTCCTATTTACATAAAAGCTTTTGTCCCCAATACAGTGTCTTGTACTTCCGTAGTCTTGGAAACGCCTAAAACACAATGGGTAATCGTCGAAAGTCAGTGAGCACGCGATCTATATCGAATGGTCAAGTCAAATCTGTGAATCCATATTCGAATCCCTCTTCGCTCTCCAATTCGACATCGACATCATCATTAGCAATTAGAAGTCTATCTTCCCTACTGATTGAAAAGCCTTGGATGGAATCAACGTCAAAGCCTGATATAGCCACCGAAGCCTTACTCGCTCGATTCAGAGGTTTGTTCCAAGATGGGACTGACGAGAGGAACATCCTTCGTATGATCAGTGATGGAGATACTCTACTGTATGAAGCTAGTCAAAGACCCAAATTGAAAAATCTTCTGAACGAGATCGAAAATATCGATCTGTCAAAACCAAGATCAAGATTAGGTAGTATGAACACTGGTAGTAAACCTTCAATCTTGGTTACCGAGGATGAAGTCATGACTGTTGGGTCTATAGTACGAGGTATATTACATGGTAGATCTTCAAGTGTGTCTGACCTGGTTGAGAACAGTCTTCCATTAGATGAGCATGGAGGTCTGGATGAATGGAACTGATGAAGCAGCGACCCATCAATTGAGACTTGTGTATTGAGATGATTGAGATGCATTAGTGATATTCAGTAAATCCCCATTCATTCTTGCCATCCGACCAAATTATATAGTATATATTATACATTATATATCCTTTATTAGTTATCACTCAAACTGACACACCAGATTAGATCATTCTACTTATCTACAACATCACCCTCACGATGCGATACCAATTCACCACAACACTCTAACCAAAGTATGAGGACTAAACGCCATGTCTTCTTATACCATGTTGAGTTCAATCCCAATCCAAATTTACTCTCTACTCTCTGAGTACTTCAATAGAGTACAAAGTGATCCTACCATATTGATCTGAACTTTTCTCAAATTCCAATTTCAATTCTGTCAAATAAGGTAATTCGTCATCATCTGATTTTTTCACGATACCTTTTCCATCAGGGTGAGCTTCGACTGCACCTGATTGTGCTTCTTGAGGTGTGATTTCAGTTACTATCGTAGGACCTTTTGAAGCCGCAGGTCCATTTTCGTCTGTGGGCGATAATCCAACTGGAGGAAATGCGATTCTGAGGGAACATTCATAATCAGCTGTGTTCATTTGATACACCGACATCAAGGGGTATCAAAGGTTTTTGATTCGTAATTCGTATAAAAGTGACAGCACGATCGTAAATATGTCAAACCTTGTACTCACTTGAAAACCTGTCTCTTGTTCCTATCTTCAGGGAAGACTTTACCGCCCAACATTAAACCTAAACCTACTGATTTACCTTCAGCGTCTTCTGACCTAGCGACCCATACTGAGATTGCGGTCGAGACGAATCCACCTTGGAAGGTGAGCGCGAAATGAGATGCTTTGATGGGTTGATCGAATGTGAGATGGAGTGATGAAGGGATATTAGACGACCACGGTTGACCTTCGTCGGATGCTGAGGGGTTCAAGAGATGTTTCTTCGATGATCCAGGTGTTGTAGAAGAGACCCTATCAAGTTAGGTATAAAGGAGTATCAGTATTAATCTGAAGATTACCATATACAATTTGACTAGGCCACTGCAGCGATACTCACGAGATCTTGGTCGCTTTGGGATCTAAAACATTACGCAGGGACATCGTGAAGGGTCTATCGTGAAGGATCGGATTGGTTCGATGCAGTAACCAGATGGTAATCGGTTCGAGTCCAGAGTAGCAGTCAATATGTTGACAAATCAAAAATCAAAAATCAAAAAACTCGTGAGATGGGCGAAAAGATGATAAAATATATTTTGACGAGGGGGTTCCTTGGTTTATATATCAAGTCTACGGCAAATGAGATCTTCCTGTTGAACTGGGATGTTATCTGTCTACCAGTCCCGTCATTCCTCCCTTTCCCGATATGACTGCAGCAAAAGGTAATGTTTGGAAGTGATGTATTATATTATCAAACTATGACATCTTCATTATGGCATCTGATTTTACGAGTATCTTTTTTCATTCAGATCGCCTGAATCACCCCCGGAAGTCCCAGGAACACTCACTGTACGGTAGTATTCAGACCCACGTGGCCAGTCGCTTGGTTTTCCCACGGTTGTTCACTCATCGGAATGTACTTGACTTTTTGACTTTTTCGACGTCCCCTTCCTCCATTGGTGGATGAATATGGGGGAAATGGGAGACATGCAATTGAAAGTAATATACATTCAAACACGATAGAGCAGCAGCGTACTCTCACCAGAACACGCAATCATCAACACCTGTATACGTTTGCACCAAAATGTCAAGACCTTCACCATCTTTAATCCGATCAGCATTAGCTCAATCTTCCATCCAGACCTTTCGTCCAAAGTCACATATCCAAATTCGAACACTCCTCAACGCGGCTTCAAGGTCAGGAATCAACACAAACTCAATAGACTACAGGATCCTAGATGGTGTCAACGGCTTTTTGGAAAAAGGGAATTTCGATAGATTGCAAGAATGGCAAGTCGGTTTATGGAATAGATTACAAGGAGAAGTGAATAGTGAGTTTTACCCTCATTGAATTGGTTTTGTATCGTTGGTCAAAATACTATCAAAAGACTTAGACTTGTACATCGGCTATCATACTTCGAAATCTTCTCATCGTTGCAGCTAGAATATTGGATCTGATAGCTGACTTGCTATTTCCATTCGCTTAGACAACCCCGCACTCATCGAAACGAAACAGAAATGGGATAAATACGGTCTTGATATGACTGATCTGATATCAACAACTGCAAGAGATAAGAATCTTACTTTGGCGTATAACTATGCTGCGCTACTACTGAATAATAGTTTTTTCTTGGAGGGACTGGTGAGTACTTATTATTGCCTTTGAAATTCGGTCTTCACATTTGTGTTTTTCTACAACCTGTATAGGATATCGTGGCGTCCGGTAGAATGACTGCTTCATGCAGTTGGAGTGGAAGAGGAATGGTGCTGAGAAGATTTTGACGTTAATTTCATCCTATCCTCAGACCACCGATAACGCCCAAGAAGTTCCAACAGAGTTCAGAGATCTTCAAGAGAAAGTAGAGGCATATGCCGATGGAATCGTGGGCGGAGGGTGGTTATGGGTGAGTGGTTCAGACACAACCTTTCTCGTCGCGAAAGCGGGTCGTATTTCCTTCGTTTCGATTGCATGTTATGTTTCTCAACAAACTGAATGCTGATCTAACCGTTATAGATCGTACGATCTGGAGATTCTTCTTCTGACCTTGATGTGATCCCAACATTTGCATCTGGAACACTTCTCGTTTCATCTCGATCTCAACGTGGAAGAGAATCCACTTTACCTTTATTCGCCGAACCACCTACATCAGGATCGACTGAACCATCCTCCTCATCTACCGAATCAGATTCTTCCTCTTCTACCACCAACGACGTATCGCAAGCTTCAGCACCATTGAATAAACGATCAGGTAGATCACATTCGCACAGGATTCAATATCCCTCACCATTAGCTGTTTTGAACTTGTACGAACACGCGTATTTAGGTCAGAAATATGGTGTTTGGGGTAAACAACAGTATGCCAAAGATTGGTGGAAAAATCTTGATTGGAAAAAAGTTCAAAAGAGAAATTCAGATATCGCCGCTTAAATGTGACAGTGGAACCGAAAATCACACATTTCATCATATATGCAT
Organism: Kwoniella shivajii; assembly: GCF_035658355.1. Lineage (NCBI taxonomy): Eukaryota > Fungi > Basidiomycota > Tremellomycetes > Tremellales > Cryptococcaceae > Kwoniella > Kwoniella shivajii. Next base: position 352,398 of record NC_085916.1, read on the forward strand.
ACAACGATTCAAGCCCCTAATTCCTTTTTCTGTAAATGGATGTTTGATCTATTTCACAACGATCGTGTACGCTGCCCATCTAGTTGCTCTGTATACAAAGACATTTCAACGATAGTCCCCATGATCAAGACGAATATAATCCCTTTTCTCTTATATATTTAGCTATATCTTTCCCTGTCATCCGTTCCACTTGTTCCCAATGACGAGTAACGATCGCTTGTCTGACTTTCGTACTACTAATTTCTTCCCGGCCTTCATGACCTGTCCCCAATAATCTCACTTTTCCTTGACTTACCCACTGTCTCACTTTATCTCTATTTAGTATTTCGTCTTCCAACGCTCTATCCGTATCGTCCGCGCCTCTTCTAGCTGAGACCAGATAGGCTCCACTTCCTTCTGGATAAGGAGAAAAGAACTCTTTTATCTTCTCCTCCATCTTGTTCTCGGGATAAAATCTAGGATCGAAGAATCTTACTAAAGTATCTGTACCGACTAAAAAAGTTAAATCTATTCTTCGTTCTTGTAGATGAAGGTTCAAGGAAGATAGATATTCTCTGATGATCGACGCTTTCCCCACGAAAGTAGGTTCATTCACTAATCCAACTGCTACAGCTTCATCGGGATTTGAGTTTGATCTGGTATTCGAAAGTATGGACATCATTTCTACACGTTGTGAAGGCGTCGCATCACTTGACTTTAAGGTTTTCTCTACGTTCCTAGCTGAGAACAGAAGTAGTCTAGCTGTATAGCTTGGAGGAGAGGTAGATGGACCATTTGATGATGATGATGATGATGTCGATGATGAAGAAGAAGAAGTGGGATAATGTGAAGGGAAAGTGGAAAATGCAATTGACTGATGAGCGGTTGTAGGTGGATTAAACGATGAATCTAGAATGGAGATGTGTATTGGTGGAAGTGAAGATGAAGTTTTGGAGCCGTTCGGTTCTTTCTTGGAGATGCAAGGTGATATTGGCCAGCTGGGAGTAGAAGATACCAAAGCGAAAGAACCTGGTGTGGAAGATATACGATGTATCGTTTCTTGAAGAGATGAATTCGAAGTCATTATCGTTCGCATTCCTCTAAGAAGGTCAGGGACCATGAAGTTATCCAAAAGTCCTGCTCGGAGTCCACTACCGCTTCTCGATATCGGTGTCACGCTGCTATCTGAAAGTCTGAGTCGTGTGGATGTCACTGACTATCGAAACCAAGGTTCAGTTAAACCCAACTAATTCAAGTTGACCACCTGCAGCTCTTCGAGGGGTATCGGAAGGTCCGAAATGAACGGAGATGTAGTTTACTCTCCGACGTATGTCAAGATGAAGGGCTTAGTGGTCGGTTGATTGAAATGAGGTTGAGAATCCCCATGATATGCATGACCATCTGTTCGTGAGTGAAAGATGCCAACTATCTAGTGGAACGCAAAGATCACAAATGCAATAACAAAAATCACGAACACACTGGACCCAGTATACCGTACGCGTTTGATTGGATAGATCTCTAGATTTCTTGATCATCGCTTGCACCGCTTATTTTGTTCTCTTCAATCGATGGACCTGTGTTGAATGCCTTTGGATATGTATAGCATGACGCTAAGTATATCATGATACAGCATTAATCGTTCTAGCACGGAGCCATGCTTGGTCTGATTTTATCACATCATGTTTTTCATACGAGTAAGCTTATATATACCTGTATGCATCAAGAACGAGACATCTTGAAAGGATTGATTGCAATGCGATCGCAATTCCAGAGTATCGGCAACGACAACAATCAGAAGTGTCAGTCTTCAGTCATTCACATGGATCAGATTGATTATTCCTCGTGCAACCATAACGCCTCATAGCTCATTCGACGATGATCAACCTCGAGGCTTACCTTTACCGGCTTTGATAGCGATTCCAGTGAGTTTCTTTCCCATCTCCTACATACCCACCTCTCTCGAGCCTTTCTTCCGATCAACACCGAGATATGTGGCCTCAAGGAGAAGCACTTGTACTAAATGACAGCCCTTGCTACTAGGTATTCAGTGTATCGTTTACTATCATAATATCTCTATTGATCTTCCGTTTCGTGAGATATCGAAGCTTTAACAGATCTTTGTAGGTACTTTCGAATCCGTCTCTTCCGTTGATATACATTGTATACTTGGTGCAATGTCATTCTCATTCAACAAAGCTGACACTCGGATCATATGTAGCAAACGACAACCTCCAATCTCACAACAAGATATGATGTCCAGATTTGAGATCGATGCACCTACTTCATCAACTATAACACCTTTCCCCCTCTCACCTCCATCAGCACCTCCACCTGCATCAGCGGCGACACACCTTCACTATCAAACCTCGAATGAACCACTACTTCCGTCGTGGCATGCCCTGCCGTCTACCTCGGACGCAAGAACGTCATCGCATTTCGCACAAGCTCCATCTGACCAAGTGTCTTTACCTCCGCCGTCATATTTTACAGTAGTAGGAGATAGGATATGAATTGGAAACCAACAGGAACCGGTTAAGATATAGGTGCAATAGGCATAGCCTTACTTTGAAATGGATTGACATAATCTTCATGAGATCTTAGGCTATATCCGATAAAGTTGTTTTTGTATATGAGGCATTTTTGGCAGAATGACTTAATTATGATAACTAAAATAGCTTTAATATCAATTCACTTTTGGTCGATCCGACGAGGTCGGGTTAATAGATTCAATCGGCCGTAACGAGCTTTCACAAACGTGCGCTCTCTATTAATTGATTCTGCTATTGGAGTGACTTCCCAGAAACATCTCGGCAGGACCTTTACTTATCCTTTTGTTGTGCCTTTCCTAGAGATATCCACTTGCACAACGCGATCTTCGGTCAAGATGTCCGGAGAAGATCGACCGGGAATGGGAGAGTGGGAATTGAGCATGTAGTGAGGACCGCGGATCTAAGTCAAGGCTGTACATTTCTCGTACCTTTTATTCCGGCATGATATCATGTACGAGTAGTTCTTGGCAAATGCAATTGCGGATAAGACCATTAAGCGGATGATCCACCGTTGATCTCTACGAATAACTTCTTGGACAATCATGTATATATGTATCTTTGAGGGATGAATATGATTATTCATCGCGAAGATAACTGATCGCCATTCAATCTAGCAAGATCATCACACGAGTTGACTATAACCAATTATGATCGTAACCTATCCTTTGAGCCGAAGGATCCCAATTTCTTCTAGCTCATATAATTCTCCTACTGACTCGAATAACCCTTTGAAGATATTCCTTCCTGTGAGCTCCCAAATTCTCATCCATCATGTAATGGCAATTGTGCTTAGATTTACACGACTCCAGATCTTCTTTACGTTCTTTGGAATCGTGTTACTCGTCATAATCATTCAGGTGTGTCGAAGAGCATCATTCCACAATTCATTGTGAGTCAGCTCGCTCCATATCCTCTTCTCGACAGCGCCTGTCTTGTACTATTCTAGCAGAAAAATCCTTTGCTAATTAAGCGATTCTTTCGCAAAATAGTCGATCTGCCCCACCCAGACAAGATATCGAACAACCATATACTAGGCAAACGCCTTTCGAAGTTGATCCACCTACCATTACTCCTTATCCAGCACCCACATCCAGTCCCATTTCTTCCTTCGCTCAGAACCATGGTCAATCTCCAATAATCCAGAATGTCCCAGTGGCATATCATACCACTCCAACTATAAGGGATAATGAAATATCAGTACCGACGTACAACAGGACAAATTCGACTTACGGACAGAGTATGCCTCCCACTTATGATGATGTGATTGGGGGACGATAACACATCTGTTTGATTGAACCAGAATGATAGACCTCACATGAGATCTGACGTTGAAATGTAAAATTACAAGTCGGGATGTGAGAAGATCAAGAAACGTTGTACAATATATATGGGTATAGGTAAGACAACTCCGGTCACACTGTAATAGTAATAAATCAGGTGTATTTGTAATTTGTATTTAGGTAGATCAGTTGTTCTTTTAACATGTAAATATGGGTAAATATTATGAAGCAATGATCATTGAGCAGAAGATTGGTATCTAGTACGCTGCCAAGGTCGTCGGATAAAGCTCGTTGGAGTCCAATCCACTCTTCTTTACAGTAAACTCCTCGTTTGAGAATCCTTTCATTGTCAGTCATAACGCAAGGGTAGAACTAAAAGATACTGACTTAGGACAATCGGAGATAAACAGGTCAAGAGGTTGAAAGTCACATACCACATGGATCCCCGAAGTCATTAAATTCCAGAGCGTCCGGCCATGAGATTCGCCAATCTGTCACCGTTACTCGAATCTCTTGCTATCCTTTTTCTTTCTCCGCTTAACACCATTCGCATCCTTATTCATAGACATGTTTGAGAACGCGGATAAGACCATTCATAAGCGGATTGAAACAAAAGATGATCGTATATCTGGATAATACTATCAGTAACAATGATCTTCCCAAGAAGACTATCCCTTTGTGATGTTTGATATGTACATTTGATGCACTAGTCAAACCAGTTCGTAGCTGCGGTAATCTCGACAATTGATTGATCAGGTATCATTACCGCTTCAATTTCGTAACAAGATGGGAAATAGAACTAGCTCATACGAATCTTCCGGTAAATCCAGTACAAGGGACAAGATCGCCGTTCCCGTAAGCCTGATTTACTAGATTTCCCGTAATCGCTATCTCTGTTTTCGGAATCGTATTGATGATGCCGATGACTGATCAGTTTGTGTTTACGCTCATTGGTGTCGGTATGGTAGTTTCGTCGACTTTTATTGTGTGATAGCGAAACGACAAGATTCGTAAGTTATGCCATCAACTCACGTCTCTTGTTTGGCTGTTTGGTCGTTCACATCTTCTTGCTTTGGCGAACCTGCAAAAGGCTCACTGCTTATTCTTTATCTCTGTGAATGATAGTCACAGATGGGAGACACAAGACACTGAACGTTCAGCTTCAACTGCACAGAATCCTCTTGAAATTGATCGGCCGATCCAGCGTCCTCGACCTGCTCAGCTGACTCCAGTTACACAAAACAATCACCAATCGCACGTCATTCGACACCTCCCAGTCGCTTATCATAATACTCGGTCTATTAAGGATAAGGTCATTTCCGATCCGATGCTCGATAAACCAGATGTAGTCGCTGGACAGTCGTTGCCTCTCACACACGAAGAAGCACTGAAAGTGATGAAAGGCGGCACTAATGATGCATGAATGAGTTTGATTGACTTAGCATACCTTGTCCAGTATGTATCGTCTCGTAAAAGTGCAGTTTAAAACAAATTACAATTTTTTGGTAAACAGTATCTCTAGACAGTACCCAAGCAGATATTGTATCGTGCTTTGAATCTACTACACAGCCGAAGAAGATAGGCATAGAGATGTGAATGTATAGAAAACCCAGATCAATAGCACGAATGCTGCGTCGACCGCCAGGAAGTGGATTCCTATGAAGTCTAGACTCAATGGCGTGACAGGTAATGCAATCCGTTGTCATCCCCCTTTGTTCGGTCTTCTTGTCACCCCTTTCAGCTAAGTCAGTATCAGAACTTGGAATTGCAAAAGTATGCAACCCTCGATAGATTCATGCTAGGTATAAGAAGCTCAATCGAATGATCACACCTTGAATGATTATCCCCGTTTCGTATCATTTACAATACATTCATCCCACAGCTTCATCCCATTCCACAGCTCCACCCCATTCAGCCACAACACACGTTTTCTTCAACGATTCAACCAAATCATCATTTCATATCTATAAGATGAGCTCTGTCGGCCCCAATTCATCAGAAACACTCTGTCCTCCTCAGTCTTTTCCGATCTTATCTGATGATTCTACATCCGCCGTCATATCAAGTCGCATACCTGACGAAAGTCGGGAATCCTTCAACCGAGTGATCAATTCTAAACAGCTTACGTATGAGACAGAAACCGCACTGGACCACTTTAGATATGGGGGTTGGAGTGTGAAGGCAGATAGAATCAGAGGAAATCTAGAGTCAACCATCAAAGAATTGAAACGCTTGTCGAAGGGGAATCTCCCCAGACCTGAATTCAAAGTGGATAGCTCGAAACTGAAGCACAACGCTTCTGTCGTATTTGATTATGTCAGTTCTCGTAAAGCAGAATTCATGGATGCTCTGTCAGCCGATGAACGCTTATTCGAGAGGATGTGCAATAATTCTTGAGATGCGTTGATGCCTCTCTTAGTCAGTTGTTCCAGATTAAGGAGGATGATGACCGTGATGTCAATGATGGTATTGGTAACAATGAGGACAAGGATGACTATGGTAGTAATGCATTTCGATATACCATTTGTACTCTGACCCGTTTTCCACTCTGGACTGGGGCTTCGGTGTGTGGCAATCACCCTTATCGTTCTTTTTGTGTAGTTGGTCTCCTACACATCCTTTCACAAATTTTAGTGTCGGAACTCCGAAAATCGTACAAAGGTCGATTCAAAATATAGTAGATACACTCAGAAATACTGTGAGGAGATATAGTCTACAACCAATCGAACGTTTGTCATCATTATCCTAATATCCCACACCCATTTCATGCTGATTCACCGAACTCACAGCCTCATTGCAACGAGCCATACCGTGCGAACCTCAGAATTATAAACAAATCCAAATTAACATGAGTCTTATCTCCTCGATCACATCTTCTATCTTCAATGTATCATCTGCTTCATCCTCACCTCCTTCCCAGCAGTATAGGATCACCTCCTCAGGCGGTATTATAGTGGCCATACCCAAACTTGATGAAAGCGCAATGGATGATTTACTCAAATCTAATAAGCTTAGTTCCAATTCAGCAATTACATTAACCGGAGCAAGGTACAAAGATCCCAGTGTATTCTTTCCTGAACGAAGAGAAGAAGTGCAATCGACTATTAAGGAACTAAAGTCCCTGTCTATCAAAATCGAAAATAACGAAATCCATCAAAGCGTTGATCAGAGTATTCGATTGGACGCCTCTCAAGTCTCTGGCTATCTCAGTAGAACTTGTGATGAAGCGGACAAGAAAGGTCCTATGGGTCCCTTGTATGAGATTTCGTTTGGTAGAGATGAAGGTAAATAAGCTGATTCCTCAATAAAACGCTTGGCTTGATACCGTTGCACAAAACCGTTGATCCGCGATGATTATATTAATTCAAATGCATCTGGATATACTGTTTTGCCTTGGACCTGTTGTTTGTTGTTATGATATCTACATGCTCGTAATATGTTGAAGGTATCGCGCCAAATATGTATGGCAAGGAGTTTTTTTGAGGATGCGCATTACTCGCTCGGTAATTCTGTTCTACTTGGTTTCTACTTGTCTATTATACATACTTTCAATTCTCGATGGCGTTTCCGGCTAAGTCTTCTTGATGGCTGCTGTGTTTGAAGGATGAGGCAGTAAGGTCTCCAATGCTTTGGCGGTGTTCTCTCTTTCTTCCTTGATTAATTCTGATATAAATTTGTCATCGAAATTTGTACCGTCGCCTGAAGGCTCAATGTATATTTAGTTTGACGTTCTCTTCTCGCTCTGAGAGACCGCAAGGAAGAAGGGGGAGTAGGAGGGAGAAGCGATATGACCGTGTCATGTATCCGAATTTAGGTCAGGGCGATGCCAGGAAGGTCAAAAGGAGTATCCGTGGTTGATGAAGAGATAGGCATTTCACTCACCCATAAGCTGGAACAATATAGCTTCACTAGTAGTCACCACAGCACCTGAATCTCTCATCCTATCCAATGCCAAGGGTATCTCCAATTCGTGACATGCTGAGATGCAATCGGCAAGGATATATACTCTTTTATGGAAACGATCCTCTTCAAGCAGGTCGAGGGCGGTTTGCAGAATACAAACATGGGCCTGTGGACTCATAAATATCAGCGGCGTACTATGTCGAATCTAGCTTGAGCCCGATGGATTATGAAGGCGGAGAGGAAGATGGGAGACTGACCTCTATTCCGACTAAAATGATATTATCGTAATTCTTCAGAAGAGGTCTAACTTCATCTGTGATCATGGAGAACTACGCTTATTGTGTTCAGCTATAATCATTTGACCTTATGACATCTGGTATGGTCGACCATTCCACTCACACAGTCTTTTCCGTATGTCCCCAAAAAATGAGGACCCGTCAATTCACTCCGAATCTCCTTTGCTGTTGGACCTATATGATCACGTCAGCTCACCTTTTAGCGCATACTTTGAGATCGAGGTGTGACAAACTCACCACTTCCGTTTTGTTCAGTCAAAAGTGTTGCCATCTATGTTAACGATAGTGATCAGCCAATGCTTCTGCGTTCTATGCAAGTATTGAGTGCAGCCAGAATGAAATATATTCTTACTTTGAGATGCTAATGCGAGATCAAACCATCGTTAGCAAGAAGCAGGTGCGGGTCATGGAGTATCCAAATACTTACTCTAGAAGCTATGACCATCTTTCTGATGCTCTGAGCCATAAGAGTGAAACCATGTGTACCTTCTCCTACAATAGAGGAAGCGACATAGATTGGCTAAGAACAGCTGTATTGCGTATGAAAGAATTTGACTCACGATACCTCTCATGACAATCGCAAATCATCAATAACGTCCTACGTCGATCTACCTCCCTTGATCGAGTCATTTTGTGCTACTTCTCACGGTAAGATGTAAAGTGGATTGTCGATGAAAGCAAAGAAGGAACAATCCTAATCAAAAGGTGTTTTCATGTTATGACATGTTTAGTTGCATGGAAGTCACGCGATTCCCATTGTTTCAGCTTGATGATCACGATGAAGACTAAAATCATCATCATCATCATCATCGATCCATCGTTCGTGATCCCTTCTCCTCCTCCTCCACACTCCCCTTGTTTGATCGGATGGGATAACCCGAAGCTAAGCTTAACCGAGTTTTCATTAAAGTTCACTGGAGTCATTTGGGTAAAAAGGGTGCCTATTTACGCTGCTTAGGCTTGAAGTAAGTGAGTTTCAGCGCGCCTCCAATCTCTCTGATCATCTGACGCCTAATTCTGTTGCCCTTTTCATAATTGCCACCTAACTTCATTGTTTTCTGCATGTTCATCTTTCTTATGATCTTATTCATCACAAACCCAAAATGTTCATCAAAAGGGCGAAATCACGTCCATCTCTCCGGGCCCGTGACTCTGACCTTCCTGAGTCATCCACCGCCGGTGGCTCGCCTTTGGCGAAAAGCAGCGTTACCGCAGAAGATGGAGACGTCAGTATGGACGTTGATCCGGATGAGTCCAGCGGTAGTATAATGGCGAAGAAGAAAGCTCAGAAGAAAGATAAGAGGAAAGACGGTATAAGCGGCAAGCCAAAAAGTAGATTGAGTTTTGGTGGAGCAGATGAAGAGGAAGGTAGTGAAGGAGGAAACACACCTTTTAAGCCTAAGAAAAGTTTGTTGTCTCAACAAATCAAATTACCTGATACACCTTCTTCAACCGGATCTGGTACACCTGCTTCCACCAGTCAAAATAGTATTAATGGAATATATTCTCGAGAATATCTGTCCCAGCTCAAAGCATCTACTCCTACACGAGCACCGCGGACGACAGAAGTGGAAGATGAAGGTGAAGAAGATGTAGATTCGAATGGACTCAGTAAAGTAGCTAGAGATAAATACGCATCAACGATTATAGAAGATACAACAGCTGGAATACCGGATACAGCCGCTATATCAGCTGCGAAAGCCAAACGTCAAGCTGCTTTAGAAAGCTCCAAACATGGTGGAATAGGCGAAGACTATATTTCACTTGGAGGAGGTAAATTAGCTGTTTATGATGGAGATGCTGGTCCTCATCCCGAAAGTAGATTAATGAGAGAGGAAGATGAAGAAGGTGATGGAGACGAAGGTCAGTTCAGCTGTCTGAGGGGCCCAAGTCCGATAGAGAAGCTGATAGACTGTTTCGCCCGCAGATATGGCCGAATATACAGAAGCCAAAGATAAGCTGTTTTTAGGTCGAGATGCTAATCGAGCTGCCGCAAGGAGGCTGAAAGGTGAGATAGGAGAAATGATAGCAGATCGGTAAGTGTCACATCTATTACTATTCAACGTTTGGCTGACTTTTCTGCGCAGTGAAGCGGAAGATGAGGACGATGAAGAGACTCTAGAATGGGAGAGGGCTCAAGCCCAAAGAGCTGGCAGATGGGAAGATGAGAAACCCCAAAAATTGGTGAAGAGGGCATACAAGGCAGCTCCAAGTACGTATCGTCTTATCTTCGAGTTCAGTCATTGGAATGCGCTGAGTGATGTGATAGTACCGAAGGCTCGACCTATACCGACGATATCATCCGCTCAATCTCGCTTAGCGAAATCCCTAGCCGACCTAGAACTCAACAAATCCACGCATGAACGGAACGTGGAGAATGTCGCTAGAGACCTAGCTTCTCTTGAAAAGGATGAAAGGGAACTTAGGGAGGAGGTCGAAAAAGTTGAGGGGAAGAGAGAATGGGTTGAGGAGTTTAAGAATTGGGTTGAAATGCTTGGTGGATTTTTGGAAGAAAAAGTACGTTTCGTCCTGTCACTATTCACAGACCAGACAACTGATACTGACTGCTTGCCTCACTATCAGTTCCCAAAATTGGAGAAGATCGAATCTGACTCCATGGGTCACTTCAAAGAACGTGCGGACATGATCAATTCTCGGAGATCAGCTGACGATAGTGATGATCTCGCTTTGTTTTTGGGTGTTGCTGCTCCACTTGAAGAAGAAGATCAGAAAGATGAATTTGGACGATCAGTGGGATCTGAAGCTGGACCAAGTTCTGTACGTCGCAGAACTCGTCGAGACGAGCGAATGGCTAGACGAAATAAACGGGGAGCCAAGTCTACTAGGGCGGTTAAGGACGAAGAGGGATTTTCTACAGACTCAACTTTAGCAGAAGGAGATCAAGAAGATTATTCCGTTGCTCAGGTCAACCTCGAAAGAAGAGTTCACGCATTATTGGACGATGTGAAAGCTGAAGATTTCCGCGATCCCGAAAAAGGACTCGCGCTGCGCTTCGGAGGATGGAGAAAGAAGTACGAAGAAGAATACGTGAATGCTTTCGGAGGATTGGCGTTAGTCCAGGCATGGGAGTTTTGGGCAAGGGGCGAAATGGTCGGCTGGGAACCACTAAGAGTGAGTTGACCTGTCAAATATTCCCTAGTACCGATCTATCAGCTGACTATTTTACGGCGCAGAGCAACAAGAGCTTAGATTCATTCACATGGCTGCACTCTTTACATCATTACTCACATCCCCCTTTACCGAGCACAGGAAACCAGGAGGAAGATGATATGGATTTAGACGATGAACCACCATTAGGCCCGGATGGAGATCTCGTAGCGTCGATGGTATCATCAGCTGTTGTACCTCTGCTCACCAAAGCGTTTGAGGCCGGAGTGTACGATCCGTACTCGGCTGCACAAACAAGGAGGGCGGTAGATTTAGTAGACGTAGTAAGAGAGATGATGGGGAAAGATAGCAGAAAGTACACTGTAAGTCCCATTGCATTGCACTCCTTTGTTAGCTATGCTGATGCGTTGTATATAGGCTTTGCTCAAAGCTGTGTTGGGTGTATATCACGAACACCTCTTAAATCTCTCATCGACAATCGCATCGATCACCGCACCGAACGCCATACCTCCTCCAGGGTTCGATCCTGCGTCACGACCAGCGATGGAGAGATTCGTAGCACGTCGTATCAAGCTGATCAAACATATGGCCCAATGGCGGAGGGAAGCACCGCAAGAAACGAGGGAATTAGTCATTAGGCTCGTGGGAGAAGTATTGCGACCTGTGATAGGTAAGGCATGGGACGGGGGAGGTAGGGAAATGGCTGCGAAGGTAAGTTTTGTTCTTCCGCTGTGGATGAGATTCGAGCTGATGTGATGAATTAAAGGTTATGATTGCGTCGACAGGCTTGATCAGTCCTGATTTGGTAGGATGGCTTCAACAAGGTCCAGGAAGTCGCTGGTAGACAAACTTCAAACGAAACGATATATTGACGAATATGCACAATGTTGTATCATGTCAGAGTACTGACCAATCGATCAACCGAGTACCGCTCAAATTCGAAGGATGTCTAGGCATCTCTCCTCGATATACTACAGTTGCCCTGTTAAGTCTTACTGTACCGTTCGACGAATTGCGATACTTGCATTTTTCACACCTTTGCTTATCTACCCTTATTTCAATCCTTTATTCCTCCATACCCGGGGTATCTAGTCATCTTCTGATGGCTTATACAATCGATCCTCTCGTCCCATCCAATATAACCCTTCTTCTTTCCATCGTTTTATGGATATGAAGAAGGAAAGGATAAATTCCCAGGACGAAAGGATTTTTGAATCTACCCGCGGAACATTAAAAGAAGGGCACTTCTGACCCGTTCATCTGCACTTTCCAGATTGATAGGCCGATCCCTATCTCTGAGAAAGGGCACGAAATGTTGGAACTTTTTGGGCTCGTTCCGCTCTTGACATTTTCATCCTTTTCTTCTTCCTCGATTCGATGTTTTAAGCCTTTTTGCTCTTTCATTGACGGCCTCCTAACGTGTACGCAATCTCTGCTCATTCACATGTAGACGAGAATACCAAAAAGAAAAGCTTGCTGCTCGTCATTGCGGTCACTGACCAATGAAACAATGGCATTATGGACAGATATAAAATGCATGTAAGACACTCAAACTATGACACGGAAAGCTGAAATACATTACAGTTGCTGAAGAAGTTTTTTGTAAGGGTTTGTTGTTTCGTGCTGAATGGATAGGAATATGTTTAAAGACGATAAAACGATACTATTCGAAACACAATTCTGACTAATGAATCTTATACAGGGTAGTCATTTACAAGTTAAACGGTCAAACAGCATAGCCTGCTGAGTGGTTGTCGGCCAAAGAGACTAGATGTTGAAATTCTTCCATGCCAGCTGCCATACATAGACTTTGGAATTTACCTTGTTGATGAATTAATTCAGTTGGTGAACCTTGTTGTACTAATTCGCCTTTATCCATAACTAAGATTTTCGAACATGGCATGATTGTCTAGTAACATGACGTATACAATATTGGTCAGAGGATCAGCATGGGGATGGTCTCGTCAAGGAAATAGGTAGGTATATATATAAATGTCAAAGATGTATCTTCACTCACCCTTAATCGATGAGCGATAATCAATACAGTAGCATCCTTGAATTCTTCATGAACGACTCTACTGATCTCTGCATCTGTAGCTGAATCTATAGAAGCTGTAGCTTCATCCAATATCAACACTCGATGTTTCCTCAATAAAGCTCTTGCTAAGACTACCAACTGTTTTTGTCCTGCTGAAAGGCTACGCATTGGAAAGTTGAGTCAGTCAGCTTGATGCTTAATCCTTTTGTAATACCATTCGTCTGGTTGGCGCTTCGCTCGAGATGTAAGTAAACTCACTTTTCACCACCACCTTTGATTTCATAATCCAGATTTTTGAATATGTTCTCTTGATGATCATGCTCTTTCTGTCCGACTCTATCTTCAACATCGTCAGAAGTAGTGATATTATCATTGATCTCAGCTATGGACGAGGAAGTAGACGTGAAAGTAGGATCGGTCCTCTTGAGAAGCTGAACTTGATGTAAAGCGTCGTATAGTTGCTCATCAGAATACTTCCCTTCGATATCAAGATTTAGACGCAATGATCCAGAAAGAAGGATTGGATCTTGTGCTATGATTCCCAATTTAGATCGAACACGGCCTAATGGAATTTGGGATATATCTACGTGTATCGTCCAAAAGACAAGTCAGCTCTTTTTTTTTATCATCTCAAATCACCCGTATCTCAGCGTGAGTCACTCACCTCTTCCGTCGATCTCGATCTTGCCTTTAGTGATATCAACGAAAGAGAAGAAAGCTTTTGCTAAAGTAGATTTACCACCACCTGTAGCACCTACTATACCAACTCTCTGACCACCTTCTATACTGAACGAAACGTCATGTAGTATTTCAGGCATATCAGGCCCATATCTAACACATAAATCCGAAACGTTTACTTGTCCCTTTTCAGGCCATTTACCTAAACCTAACTCCAATACCTCTTCATCATCCTCCTCATCTTCGTTCTCTTGGAGAGATAGGTGTTTATGTTTGTTTTGTTTGTCTTGTTCGGCTTCCCATTTCGCAGTGTTTGAATCACTTGCATCTAATGATTTTCCATCTTCTCTTTCCAACGTCCGATATTCTGATGTCCTTTCAAGACTAACTCCCTTCCATTCAAAATCTCTTAGTTGGATTAACATCCAATTCAAATTACTGGAAATCGTTGCTGCGAAAGTCATCACGAAACCTGCTGTGGCGCCAGTCGTAGATGATCGCGCTAACAGTAATGTCAAAGCGGTAATTTTGATTATGGTATCGAACACTTGAATGTTCACTATTGAAATAGCAGTGGATAACAGAATATATTTCCCATCAACATTGATTCGGATCGGTTCTAATCAAATATCTACTCACAGTATAACCAACGGGAAACGGCGGCTGTCCAGAATGTAGCAGTGATTTTCATGTTGGTCCACCTCATCAAGTCTGTGATATGTGTCAAATCAGTCAATTCCCCCTTTGCATGCCTTCCAACGATCCAAAAACTTACCGTCCATGAAAATCGATTGCGCGCCGAAGGCTCTGATGACTGAAGTACCAGCCACTGTCTCGCCATAAATCGCATTGATAGGTCCAGGAATGACCGCTTGCAATCTTCGAATTTGGCGAGATGAAGCTCTATAATATTTGGACTGCACCGTTGTCAGTTCAGCTTTGATGGAGGATTATTGGCTGGACGATACCCACAGGTCCCCACGCAGCCACTACCACCAGAATTGTGACCAAGCAAAATACCCAACCACCATAAATGGATACTGAGATTAAAGCAATGACGACTACAATGCAAGCATGAACATGGGCATGTCAGCCTCGTTGGAAACAGCGGCTTTATAACTCACCACTCATACTTCCTTGTGCAAACTCTCCCAAAATTTCAGAACAATCGAGAACGTCATTCTGAAAGCCATGTTGGGGCGTCAGCGTTGTTGTAGTATGAAGGATGATATGGTGCTGTATAGAATAGATATAGGAGAAAGAACTGACCAGGTCTTTTCCAAAACGTTGCACGATAGATCCAGCTCTAGTTTTGGTAAAGAAAATCATCTTAGAACTTAACATCGATTCGAGCATTTGACCATGAATCTGTATGACCATTGAGAGTCTGATGTCAGAGACAAATTACGAAACAATATCATGAAGCAGGGATTACCCACAAGTCTCATTGCTCTAACACATCCAAGGAAGCGGAAACAGTTGAATAAGGTGCCCATGATAGTCCGTCCAAGCGACAGCTAAATTCATACATTCAGTAGAGACTCGTATGGAAGCAAAGATGATGGCGCATAGGATTGATTCAACTTACTCCGGCATAAAGTGAGACCCAGAACACGACGCTGTACTTCTGTCTGATTTCGTCATTTCCCTCAGTCCCAGTCCATAGTCTACCCAAACACAACAATTCATTAGCTTTCTTCGAATCCATATTCGTGGGTGAAAGCAAAAGAAGAACTTACGCCAGTACTTTCCTCTCGACGACAGGTGAAAGCGTACTTGCCAACATCAGTAATACAAGTACTAACCAATACACGCAATTGCCATTTAGAGCTAAGAGGTTTTTCCAATGTTGAATATCAACTGTTCCAGACCCCTGTTCTTCTTCTAATATCAATTGTCTAGGTGTTTTAGGGATAACTTCTCTAATTTCAAATTTCTCAGCTTGCTCAATAGATTTTTCAGATACTTCATTCTTTTCTTCAGCTTTGTGCAAGTCATCACGTAGGTTCGATGAGTGAGTTTTATCCGCCGACAGGTCTACTGAGCTTGGCATTCTGGACGGAACTCTACTTGGCAATCTTGATTCAGTCCTTAGGTGGGACATGTATTCACTGTCGAGGAGCTGCCTCCCTGATCCGGTGAAGGTACATCGACCATCATCGAGATAAACGGTATGATCTGCTAATGGCGACAGAGCCTCGATAGCGTGAGAAGCAATGATAATCGTTCGACCGGTCATCAAGGGAGATTTAAAACAGTGTTGAACGATATGTTTGGATGTTTGGGCATCAACCGCAGAGATAACGTCGTCGAGGAGTAGGGTCGATGCTCGCGAGTAGATAGCTCGGGCCAAACTGACTGATCACCCAATCAGGACGAGTTTTTCGATGATACAATGATTCTCAGCTTACCTCGGGCTTTCTGACCACCTGACAAAATCTTTCCTCTGAGATAAATACTCTGTTATTAGCGCAATACAAGGCTGGTATCGAGAAGACAAATGAAGATGAAGTGGAGCCTGCGGGAAGTAAGGAAAGAGACTGGAAAGGAGAGCTTATCAGCTTACCGTTCGCCAATTTCGGTAAGATCAGAATCTTCGAGTAGTTCGAGATCAGGCATAAGACCTGTAGCAAAGCATACTGATCGATATCGATCCATATCAAGCGGTAGACCGAAAAGGATATTGTCACTGTGATGCGATATCATCAATACTAGTACAGTCTAGCCTGCCATCTTGCGCAATAAGACAAGAGAACTTACCGGATGCTCTGACTCAAGAGCCAAGGAGTCTGACAATACACATCAGCTCCAGTGCCACCAACAAGTTCAGAAAGTCAGATTCACCTGAGGGACATATGCAACAGCACCAGAAAGTAATGTCCAGTCATTCTTGTCGATCTCTGTAGGATCCATTATAGGTGATACAGCATAGGAAATTTTACCTTCTATCAATCTAGCTTCACCTAAAAGAGCAAGAAGTAAGAGTGTTTTGCCCGAACCAAATTTCCCAGCTATCAGTGTAATCTGACCACGAGGGAATTGGACATCAACCTCTCGAAGTCTAAATCCGACGCTACCCTCATTTGGAGTTGAGGTTCCGCTGATTGAGTTTGAGTTTACCATGTTAGTCGAATTGGATTTTAAATCGTTCTCGGGCATATCCCAAGCTACTGTACCCTTAACAAAAAGAGGGCCAGAATTGATGGGAGTGTCGTTGTGATGAGCCGTCTCGGAAAGATATTCTACATCATTGGAATCTAAGAATGTAGCTATTCTCTTAGCTCCCAAGACGTCTTGCAGGATCTCGGCTACTGTTGCAGGTAGATTGAACAGTGCGACTCGCAATTCTGATGTACATTTGGTAGCCTGTCAGCTTCTAGCTATCGGAAAGTTATGTCAGATTGGACTCACCATCAAATACAGCGATAGACGTCTACGAGTCCAGGGAGCTAGTCAGTGATATGCGAGATTTCAAGCACGAGTAACATACGAATGCAATGGTAGCACTGAGTTCTTTCTTAGCAATCAATGTATAATGAGCGAAAGAAACGATAACCAGGATCGTCGGTGCGGCAGAACTATTTGATGGATCTCAGCTCTAGATCTGGTCTAAGAACCGTTTGAAGAGGCTTATACTTACTATAAGAGCGATGAAGCATAACCTAACATTTGAGCTAAAACTAATTTTTTGAATTCCCTTTTGCGAACTTCACTAATTCTCCTAAACCAGAATTTCTCAGTAGCCATCATTTTGATCATCAAAATAGCTTGAATGGCTTCTTGCATTAAACCAACTCGTTCATCTCTTATTGCTAGACGTTTTTCGAAGACTTCGTATTCCTTCTTGGTCAGGAAATAAGCCGGTGGACAAGTGAATATCAACGTGGCAAAACCCCACATTCCAGATGGTCCTATATTTCACCCTCGCGCATCAGTCTCTTACGTTGCTGTATGGAAGGGAATGGACAGATAGATAGAGCCGCTTGAGCTACTCACCGAGAAGTAGCCAGATATATGCACCGCCCAGGAGAAGCTCCAGGAGAGCTCTGAAAAGCTCGCTGCCTGTCCACCCTATTCTCTGTACACTTACGGCATCAGACGAAATCAAATTGAGAATATCGGCTTTCGTTTGAACGGCTTTTTCACCATCTCCTTTTTCAGCCCTGGCATATAAGTTTCGAGTGAGGACTTTTCTGTAAATGAGGGAAAGTTAGTCTTGCTTCTGCTCTCGGGACATACACAGATCGGAGAAGTCTTACTGAAACATTAGGAAAGAAGTATGCGCGTTGATTCTTGGTCCTCCATAAGCATTTTGACTGTTTTTCCAACCAAGCAAGTGTGTCAGTGAATGATCTTCATGTCATCCATATGTTTACTTACAGGTTGTATTGTTGCATAATTGCTAATTTTGCGGCAAAGGAAGTAACGATCCCTAAAGCAGCAAAAGCTATTGCACTCTGTCTGGAGGATTTAGGATCATCGAGAATAGCTAAGATTTGTTGGAGACATAAGTGGGGAATATACCATAGTGGGCACAAAGCAATCGACAAAAGTAGGGCTGTAAGGGGACATCGATCATCAGTAAGCTTACTTGTTATAGGTTTGGTAGAAAGCCATCTGCATTGATTGCAGTAACTTACTCTTTACAACTGTTGTACGTTGAGGCCACCAAACTGTCCAAAGCAATGATAAAGTTTTATGATTTTTCCATTTAGCTCTGTTATTATTATCGGACATCATGACTTGATGATAGATATTTTGTGTTCTCAGATCTTTTTCACAAGCCGGCAAGTCAGTGATATCCACTTGATCTTTCTTAGAAGTCTTGATAATCATTGGGAAGACATAAGAAAACATTATTTGACCAAAAATAGATGCTGATTGTCCTTCTTCAACATTTCCACCTTGATGTTGAAACCCATCGATTGTTGGAGCTTCTTTCAACGAATTGGTGACCGCTTTAGAATACATATTGGTTAAATCCACATATAAATAAGGACTAACAGGTATATTACCTGATATCACAAATTGAAGAAATGATAAAGCAAATAATGTATAATCTGTCTGTGGGTCAAATTGTCCTGATGACTCGAACAGATAACTTCCCAAGGTACGGAAGTACAGAAGAATAGAATTGATGAGAGAAATGGCGCAAATATGATAAGATAACCTTCGATGAACAGCAAGATCCCTGGTGAATGTGTACTTGCGAGCAAGGCAAAGTAGATAGAAGAGGGTCAATGATTCAGTTGTAAAAGCGGTTTGGATCAGCGCATTAGACAGGTAAGGACGTTGTGTCATCATAATATAGATTTGTAGTCCCATGGTTCCAAGACTGACAAGGAGAAGTAAAGATCGGGGTACGATTGTCTGCCCCATCCAAGTAGTCAGCATGACGGTGTGTCTATTTTCGGGTATCGCGTGTACTCACTTTTCTCCAAAATGTTGTGGTCTCTACCGGGTCTCCAGTAATAGGAGTATGCATGGGAACTTGACTGAGGAGTTGGTTCTTCAATTCATCCTTCTTTGTGGGTTGTTTGTCCTCGACTGGGTCGGTGAGGGTGATTTTACCTTGAGTCCTTCGTTTGAGTCGAGATGCTAGAAGAATCAGAAACGATGACAGTACAGTCAAGAGGACACTGATGATACAGGTAATGTTGATCACTTTTGACCATGAGATGGTGCTTCTTAAGCCCATTGTGATATAATTCAAGACTCAGTATGATCGGTGAGCAGGAAGATCTGTAGAGCTGATATGCAAGCTTATATTGGCTTTCAGTATGATTGGAAGAGGTAATTGTAATGTTGGTTTGATTTGGGGGGAAACGAGTGCAGGAATTCGAGAGATTACCTGTTCTTATACCTACACTTCGACTCATGCATTGAAATGACTCATCGAGCGGGGATGATAACCAGGGAGAACAAGGAGATGTAATCAAAAGAGTTTTTGAGCTCTCTTCTTTGTCAACTAAGTCGCGAAGTCCAAAACAAAGGACTGATGATGCGCGTCATGATGAATGAAAGGAGAGAAAGGGAAGACGGTGGATTGACAGGTTTGACAGGTATGACAAAGAAAGCAGTCCTGTGTGTTGAGCTATGATACTTCTAGGGACCTGATGGTCGACTCGGAAACGTTTGAGCCAAGTAACTGATGGGTGGCATGAGTGTCCTGGAGATTGCAGATGAGAGAGAAACTTTAAGAGGTACATGGTCCTCGTCGATCGGTCATCTCCCACCATATTGGGTCGGTAAAATGATTCAAATTGGTTACCGGTGATAACACCAAAGAGGAATTGCGGATTTGATAGCTGTGCGATAACAGATCATTGGTGGAACTCACATTTATGCTTGACCTCGAACACGATATCACTTACTGGACTCTTGATTGATCTGAAACTGTATACTCATGTCAAGGCCCTAAACCTTCCATCGGGCGAGTATCATGACACTTCGAAGTGGGGATCTCTCTTTGTTTGAAGGCACCGTTCCTCATAGCGCCAAAACCATTCAAAATGCTATGAGTGAAATTGCTTTACGACGCCGGAATGACCGCACAGCAACACCGCTTTCTCACCTGTGTGCATAGGATGCATATCAGTAAGTGAAGAATTGAACAAGCAAGGATGCATCTCCCTGGAGGTTGTATGAGATGCACATATGGTAGGGTAGGGATACACAGGCATATCACCGTTATTGGATCTCATGGAGCATAGATTGACGAGTCAGTGAGTTCCAGGCCAGTGCGCCCATCATACAGATCCTTTCACTCTGATCACTTCGCTTAGACAATTATAATAGAAACACGTATCGAGATATCATCGTTCACTTAGAATCATACCATACTTCCACCTTTGTCATTGGACTTCTCCCTATTTCTTGTTCACCGTTAACGAGGTGCAGTGACCGCATACTACATCTCTTCGCTCCTCTTCCATCTTTCGACTTCCCAGTACACCTGAGGTTAGACCTTGATTATCATAAAAGATTCTGCAGCAATAGGACAAAAACCTCATCATTAGCGAATACCGAGATGCCGAGATCAACACCACCCTCATCACGTCTCACTCAATCCATCTTGTTCACGATCTCGCTTTTCGGTGTCATGATCACTTCGGTTCAAGCAGCGAAACAACCCTTCAACATCTCAGTTTCTGATCAGTCTCCTACAATCACTTATTATCCCAGTAGATCAGGACCTCCGGATCAGAGTTGGAACGTAACGTACAGCGATTCATCGTGGTCAAGCTATCTAAATCAAACTATAGGTCAAGGTGTTTCCACTCACTATACCACTCACATAGGAGCGAATGCAAGTCTCGGATGGTGGGGTACAGCTTTGTACCTACATGCGGATGGAAATGAGAGTGACGCAGAAGTCAAAGTGGACAATACTACAGCGAAAAAGGTGGATGATGGTTGGATGTTAGATGGTCTAAGTCAGGGTTGGCATAGAATCAGTCTGAGAGTGATTGGTAATGCTGGGGTAGGTTTGAAAGGGATAACGTTCACTACTGGGATCGGAGAAACTGGGTGAGTCAATACTCAATAGTCAATCGACTCAGCTCTGAACCCCAAGATAGAGACTTGGTCCAATCTTATATCACAGGATCCGAGCGCTGATGCAGATTTCCATGATATACTTAGAGCTGTCCCGGTGAATTCCACTGTTCAAGCGATATTCGGTGAAAATCAGATAAATGGAATGTTCAGTCAATCTACTGGACAATGGGAAACTGGAACGGAGATTGGTGGTGCTGGTAAGTTGTAGCTATATGTCTAGAACAAGATTGAAATCTGATCAACATATTCTTAGGAAATCAATCGAAGCAAACTTATAATAGGGTAGATACATATACACCCGGTTCAAAATTGATATTTCAACCACCAAACAACACATCATTCGTCTTATTGTATGGTTCAGTCAATTTCGATCATAATTCTTATTCTGTCAGTTTAACTTCATCAAATCTACCTAATATCGCTGTGTCTGGTGATGCCAAGGATACAATCACTTCTTCTACAACTATAGGTGGTATACCTTCTACTCAAATCATGTATGGTACTAGTCCATGGATATCAACAGATCAAGTCTTATTTTACGCAAATTTAGAATCATCGGCCCAATATACTGTTACGGTTGAAAATCAAGGTAGCGGTAATGCAAGATCCTATTGGGATATTTCAAAGGTTGTCTTCGTGCAAGCTCAAGGGTATGTCAGACTTTGAATATCCTCTTCGGGGGTCCCAAAAATGTGGACTGATATTCAGAACTTAAATAGCGGTAATACGACCAGGAGCGACAAGGGTAATAGCAATTCCGCCGCCATAGCAGGCGGAGTGGTGCGTATCAATTTCTGCAGCTCTTTTCGAGACGTAAGTGTAATTCCTAACTAACGCGTCTAGCATGCTAGGTCGGCGCCATCGTTGCTCTTGCTCTTATAGCAACTTTGCTTTGGTTCTTCGTCTTCAAGAAGAAGGAAAACGACCGTCATCAGAATCAACAGTACGTTCTGTGAGCCAAGAATGTTTTGTGGTTATACAGGACTGCTATTGATTTTTTTAATTTTGAATGTACTGCAGAACTAATATCTACGAGGACAAACCATTCGAAGTTGATCCATACCGACTCGGAAATGAAGAAGACGCTCATGACGCTTATGCCAGTGAGTAATATTTTCCCTCTATTCCACTTCCAATTTTTTCACCCCTGAACCAAAGAGTTGAGATGATTCTACGTCCTATATTTTTCATTGCTGATCGGGAAATTACTACTTTAGATGCAGCATCAGGAGGTCATACGCCTTACGATCATTCACCACCCTCAGGACAGAGAGACTCAACGATAACACCTTTACTTGCCTCGAGTTCCGGTCATTCTCCCGATCCAAACAATTCGCAAAACTCGAGATCGTCTTATCATTCAAGTATGGGAGCTGTGAATTCACCGAATCCTAATCGACTATCGATCCCTAACTCCGCCGATGGATACGGAAACCTCTACACCCCATTATCCTCTAGACATGCTTCATTACAAGCTTCTCAAGAAAACGGCTTATCACCAGGAATGATACTACATAATCCTGATCAAGCTCATTTGGAACAAGATGAAGATCAAAATACACAATCAGGTTCCCGGAGATTATCGCTACCAGGTAACACAGCGGAGATGACTAAAAATAGAATATCACAAAATGGGTATGGGAGGAACGAACGGAGAAGAAGTAATCTCATACAAGAACGAGATGCTGGAAGTGTACCTTTACCGCCTCGGGTGACAGAAGAGCATACAATCATCCCACCTAGTTATGATCCATCTTGGGCTAGAGATAGGTCAAATAGTGAGGAAGGACCTCGTCGTCAGGAATAACAGCGTTGTCTGCCTTGTATATAGGTTTTGAAAGATCTTGTTTCATTTGTACTGTAAATAGAAAGGTAATGCTAAATTGTTCATCATTTACGGAATTTACGGGATCCTCCAGAAACTGATAAGGCGATATCCACTCCAGATAGTAAGGTAAAACAGAAGCTAAGGTATTTTGTTCCTGACATCTCTCCCAAGCAGCAGTGATGTCGAAATGACCAGTTCAAGATGAGGATTTAGCCTGAGGCTTTGGATCGGTTCTTTGGATTTCTCTCCAACAAACACCATCGAGTAGCTTTATCCAGAACAAATGCTCTATCTGGAATATCGCAATAACTTGCATCCCCATCTTTATCCTCTGCGTTCCCAGAGATAGTGTATCCTATATGAAAACCTTCTTCAGCTTTCGATAGGTGCGGTTTGATCTTAGATAGATCCTGAACTAATCTGCTGGTACAGGATGAGGACAAGAGGTCTGGACCGTCATCATTATTGTCCAAATATTCCTGACGGGCATTCTGCCACTTGATGTATCGTCTACATACCAAATTATGTGCTGTGTAGTGAATCTCACTTGTTTCTGCATTGGATACAACATCAGTCATAAACTGCTCTTGCAGAGAGTAGTTCTCGTTGATTCGGATGGCTATATCTGACATGTGTTTTGACAGCGATTTCAACCTTTCCTGAGCCAAACTTTCTGTCATTTGTTTTGTTAAAGTGGCGATTTTCTCTCTCATTATGGCGGGACCGAGTTCATAGCCTGCCGACCAATCGCGATGAACGGTTTTTCCGAGACTGTTCAGTTCCTTCGCAAGGCTCGCGTTGGAATTGTGTAATTTCGCTAATTCCGTGCTCAGAGTCTCGTTCGCCTCTCTCAAAGCTTTGTTGCTTTTTCCGCATAGCCAATCTGAGAGGTATCGACGGGGAGATCGACGAGAGATAGAGGGACTTGCTGTGGGCTGCAGCAAGTCAGTCCGTGAAGGTATCGATTCATCTCCCGTCGAACGCGGCAAAGTTGAAGTGGCGTCTACGGCAGATTCTCGAACTAAACCAGCGATGCTGGGTAAGGTGGTCACATCAGGGTTGCTATTGGAATCCATGATGGTTTTATTTGTATTCGAAATGTGAAAGCAGGTACTGATATAGGTTGGTTATGTTAGGAAATGAAAGATGGTACGGGAGGGAAGTCGTAAGACAATATAAGCTGTAGAGCTTTATATTTACTCTACTTGTACAGCCCATGGAAAAAAGTGGATACTCTACTTCACGGACCTTTTTGACGTACATAGGAAAGTGCATGATTCTCCTTTCAATTCAAAGTATGAAAGGACGCAGTGAATACCTTCTGTTGCATCGTCGTCATCGTCATTGTCATTGTCATCATCAACATCATGTATATTGCCTAAAAAAATCGCGAATACAACTCGAGGGTAGTCTATGTCCATGTCCAGGTTCATGTTCATGGCGCTCATACTCGTACTCGCCTAGCTCTTTGTATTTCAGACGGATCTAACAAGTCTTGGTCATCGTCGCTCAAATGAAGATCTATTCTATTCATAAATTTATGAAAGACATGACTGAGCTTTAAGGTTTGCTCATGGTACCGTAGTTCCACAAAGTTTTGACATGACCGCCACAGGATAGAGGCTGAATGAGTTTCGATTTTTGTAATGTGAATAGTAAGCCAAAAGAGAAGATTCCAGCCTAAGACTTTGATCTGGTCCTCTTATTTCTTCTCCTCCAAAGTCCACTTGGTGGAAGTGGCTTCATCTAGAGAACAAACTCTATATTTGGAAAAAAGCACCGACTGTCATCCCCATCCTGCTCGTGACCTGGAATGGTGTAGATCACATGAAACCCCTCCTTATCTCTCTTTACATACGCATCAATAGTATTGAGGTCTTTAGTTAAGCTGCGGGTACAGGCTGAGACTAGGAGGGTAGGATCCTTGTCATCACTAGCGGCATACTCGTAACCGGCATTCTGCCATTTGGTATATCGTTTACATACTGCATTTTGAGCTGCAGAGCAAATTTGACTTTTTTCGTCATTTGATATGAGGTTATTCATGAAATGACCTTCCATTGAGTAATCTTCGTCGATTAGCTCTGCTAATTTTGGTTTTTGTTTGGGCAACAATTTGATCCTTTCCTCTGCTAGGGATTCGGTCATTTCCATAGATAGAATGGTGTTTTTTTCTCTCATGATAGTGGGACCCAAGGATGCTCTTGATGTATAATCGCCAAGGATAGCCTGTCTTAGATCTGATATCTCTCTTCCCAGTTCTGCTTCCGACGCATGTGAGCGCTCCAACTCGTTATTCAGATTCTTTAGCGCCAATTCTTGGGCTCTGCTCTTGCCGCCATCTAACCAATCTACGAGCCATTGACGGAAAAGATCGACAAGGTGTGGAAGATTGTATCGTCGGGCTGAAGAGTTTGGACAGGCCAGATGGATCAACGACACCTGAGGTTGGAGCAGCGGAAGTGGAGATAGTGGTAAGAGCTGATCTCCCTTTATCGATGCTGGATAATATGGTAGCACTAGCATTGATGTCCGCGGTAGTAGGCTACACGGCGTGTGACGTTGCAACAGCCCAAGTAGGATTCGTAGTAGGGACTGGAGTTCCTTCATTTCTACTGAGTATTGTGGTAGCACGATCATTGGTGTTCATGGTGGACGAGAGCACACTGCAGATACATTGCATGTCAGCGGCGAAAGAAAATGATATGAATGATGTTGTGGCGGATGCTATTTTTGTGGAGATGATTTTTGTCCGACCGTGTAATCTGAAAGCAGATGACTGTACGATGTGATTGCATGCACTGAGCTCAATATGTAACGGGTCGTAAAATTATACATTGGAAAGGACGGATTTTCCTTTCAACACATCAAAGAAAGGGTCTTCAGGTATTTCTCATTGACATCATCAATATCATCGATATCATCATCTTTTTGACCACCATCAGCAACGTCATATTGGCAATGGCAATCGCCACGTCGATCCTTTCATCTCATCTGTTGATTGTGCCCGTACTTTTCTACGGGTCGACGAGTCGAAGTTTCATACAGCTCTATTGTATGTTTCAGATAGGTGCTACCTCATTACGAAGCTCTTTCCAGTCTATAAACTGCATGCCTTTGCGTGACTTTATTGTAATTTCTATTCCAATGAGGAACTTCCAAGAGAACATTCCACCACAAGTTATATCAGGTATCCGGGATTATATACAGTACAAGAGGTTTCAGCTGTTTTGATTCATAGCCAACGGCCGAAAACCTTGATGATGAGTTCTCATAGCTCGATAAATCAGGTCAAGGCTGTTCCTCATGGACTGTGTGTGTATTCTCAATGGTGGTACCGTGAAGATCATGTACCATAAGTAAGGATCATCTATCCACTATCTTGACTATGATGCGTGAAACTACTGTATATATACGCTTTGTGTCAATGATCGGATCTATATCACAGTGCTCAGTAATAAGCAATCGGCATTACTACCTTTTGACCAAGAAGGAACTCTGATGATATTTTTTTTAAGACGTGACTTGAACAAAATTCTCTTACTTTCGTCGTCATCATCACGATAAAGCTCACGAAAGCAATTTGTATAATATGACAATGCATGACAGGCTGAAAAATTGACAAATTGGCAAGAATCCTCTTCGCCTCCTTTATTAAAACTCATCTTCATCCATTTCTATCGCATCTGGATTTGCTGTTTGCTCTTCATCTTGAGATTGATCTATTCCATGAGCATTTTGAGTTTTCAAAGTACTTGCCACGAAAGCAGGTCCGCCAATCTTCTTTGAAGCTGCGGTACCAGTACCTGACATTTCTCTTTCCATGGCGGCCATCGGATCAGCCGCGTCTTTAGCGATTGTTTGTGCTGTATCCGTAGGTTTTTCAGCTCCTTTCGCTGCTGCAGCAGTTTGAGCTGCGATGAATGATGTCTCAGTGTTGAAAGCTGCTTGAACAGCTCTTTTGATTCGTAGCATTTCTCTGAAAGTATCTTCGGATCCAGTATCGACTGCAGAGTCAACACAAAAGGGTCGTCAGTAAAGTAAATTCGTGATAGGAGATAGATTATCAGTAAAGAACCCACCCTCGAATTGATTCCATTCTTCCCAGAAACCACTTTCGATTCTTGGATCACAGAATTGACTTGCATGAGCGTAAATAGCTCTTGCTCTATCAATTTCACCTAATTTCCTTTCCATCCTAGCGAATCTTTTACACATCTCAGCAGTCTGTTTATCCGGTAAGTTTTCTAGAGCTCTTTCATATATAGGTCGTGTAGCTGGTAATCCAAAGTTTGCGGTTGCTTTTGCTATATATATAGTGAACATGTCGAACTTATCTGAATCTTGAACTGTCGTACATGCCCGATCATATATTCCCATTGATCGTTTAGCTAATCCATGTTCTTCTTCCAATTTGGCATAAAGAAGGTAAATTGGTTTACAGAATTTAGGTGGACAATTCTCTAGCGCTTGTTCGAACAGATCTCTGGCTCGCTCAAGTTTTTTACCACCATATCGCTTCACGAATTTGGATAAGTAAATATTCCAGATTTCGAATGCTACTGATGGATGGAAAAGCTCGATACCTCGTTCATATACCTAAGAAGAATAAAGTGGATCAGCTATCTGTAACATAAAGAGCTGCAAGCTGAGAATCGATCTGTACGCACCTTGAAACTCTCTTCGAAGTATTTGTTCTCCTCTAAGAATCCAGCATAGTTGACAATGACTTGAGCATTAGCAATCTTTAGTTCCATAATCTTGTCATAAACAGCTTTGGTTGATTCGACTGAGCCAATAGACTCTTCCAGATCACTGTAAAATGACCAAAGTTTGAGGGATTTGAACAGACGTGTTTGTGGCGAAACGGACTATCGAATGTATGCTATGAGCAAGGACTCATCGAAGATCAAGAATGAAAGGCGAAAACGAAACACTCACTTCATCATAGAAGTTGATTTTTTTGGGATCTCGAGGGATCGTCGTAGCTCTTTGCATCATTCGAATAGCTTCGTCATAATTCCTACGAAGATCAATGAGCTTTACGTCCTTTTGTGTGAAACAGAGACTGGATAGCTTACTCATTTCTCAATTCCATTTCAGCCCATTCACACCAAACTTCTGCTAATTCATCTACACTCTTGAAAGGTACTTTCGTTGCTCTTTCCAATATTTTTCTGGCTTGTTTAAGATCAGGTTCACTCTTTGATTCACCTGTTTCGAGGTCTTTACTTCCACCTTCTTCATAGAATTTAGCGAAATTGACATATAGTGGATAAAGAGGTCCTGTAGCTTTTCTTGGGTTTATAGTATCTAACGCTTTGACATAAGTTTCAACCACCTTTTCATCGTCATCACCATATAGTGCAACCCTTTTCTCCCATTCAACAACTTCATTTGGATTCCTTCGGAGTAAAACTTCATTTACTATAAACGGTCTTCTATCCATCAATTCTTCGAATGATTTCATTCTTTCATCTAATTCTTTTTCGGTTTCTTCCAAATCAAACTCTTCATCTTCGATATTATCTTCATCAGCTAAAGCATCCATTAAAGTTGAGATCATCGTCTCTGAGAATTCGGCATAAGCATCAAAGATTTGTGTGAAATCCCTTATCGTCACTACTGCTGCTAAACCTCTTTCGAACGTTGTTGTAGCTCTTTCAAATTCTCCTCTTTTTATCCAGTATGTTGCCAGTCCAGTCCACAATCTACCGGCTTGGTCTTTGTATACTTCCAATCCATCTTTTTCCACTATACCTTCGACATCAAGTAAACGTGTGTTGGCAGGATCTATATCTTCATCGTACGGTAGATCTTCAGGTCCTTTTTTCACCGTGATAGCATCTTTGGGTTTGAATATTTTACCTTGTTCAACAGGTACGGGTGGTCCAGCAATTCTCATCAATCTTCCGTTGATACTTGCTGGTTCTTCCACTGGCGCAGAATCACTTTCTTCCGTAGGTTTCGCTATCTGCTCTTCAGCGACTTGTTTGGCAGCTTTTAATTCCAGCGTTTGCTCTTCATCCATCCCTACTTCGTCTGCATAACGTTCTACTAATTCAAGGAAATCAACAAAAAGCTGGTATGGCGATTTACCTTCTAGCGAGGAGTACAGGTTTTTAGCAGCGCGACGGGCGAGGGACAACAGGTATTTGGACGCTGCAAGCGGACGAGGAGGAGATGCGTCAAGAAGATAGGCAATATGTCGCTCAGTGAGAGACGGATCAACCTAATGTCAGAATCATGGAATCAGTTTTTGTATTCATGCATATACGTTGAATTGATTTCGACAAAACATACCTTTAAATACCTTCTCCAAACCCTTTCTCCTGCTTCACCGCCCATCAGCTCTGCCCATCTCAGATATAAGCCCCAAACTCTTCCATGTAAACTTGGTGGTAAAGTTCTCAAAGCTCTATCGAATGTTCTTCTGGCATATGTTCTTTTGAATGCGGAAGGACATTTTGGATGTAACAGAATTGAAAGATGTAATAGCCATGGAACAGGTAAATGACTTAAACAAGCTATCATTCTTTCACCTGTTGCGATTAAAGATCTCCATTCTTCGTATCCAATTATACCATCTAAACCATCTTTCCACTCATTAGCTAATTCGGCAGCATCCAATAATTCTCTAACGTTAGTTTTGAACGATGAGCCTCTTTTCGATTGTTGTTGTCTAGCCGTTTTAGCTTCATTAGTCAATTCTCCAAGTACATATGATTGTCGCATATTGATATATGATCTCCATAATTTGAAACTTGTTGGGAATATCGACAGTGCCCTCTCATACACCAAGGTCAATTGTTGTAACCCTTCTCTCGCGACATGGGTTGATAATGGACCCAGTAAACTTTCTTCAGGTGATGAAGTATCTCCTTGTGGTGGTTCTAACCTCGATATCCTGTCTTTCAGTTGATGAATATACGAGAGCCATGATCGAAGATTGTCAGGGTTTTGAAGCAGGTCTTCTTCTGTCGCTAGGTCGGACGCGGAGATGAGATGAGAGTGAGTGACGGGAGTAGGGATGGGGAACGTAAGTGGGAATCGGGAAGAAAGGGACGCTAGAGGGGAGTCTTCCACCGCCATCGTGGATAGCTTTGCTCCTTTGGGATTGAGATATTGAGCAAAAGCGAGAATTGTGGTTTCGAGATGATCAGAAGAGGTGTTTATAGCATCTTCTTCACATCAACATTTACCATGATGAAATGCATCAAAGAAACCGTGAAAGCTCATAAGGTGCCACATCAACGGCGTTATATCGGGATTATAAGCTGCAGTCTATTCTACAGTCTTTTCCTTGTTGTTATACATGCATGCATGCATATGATTTTACCTCTCGAAGATGTCTCTCCTCATATGGATGAGCAATCTGGGGTATCAAACAGCTGTGACATACGAAGCTTTCAAGAGGGTTGAGCAGGTCTGAAGCGATATGGTTGTGTATGTTACAAGATCTCTTTGTTGAAAGTTTACCCTGAATTATTCACTCTGTTCGAAAAGTGGAGGACGTCCATACAGAAAAGATAGAGATACAGAGACAACCATTGCACTCGAATGATTCGGACCACATTCTCAATCACTCTGAGTACCTCATACCATCTGGAAAGCGAATCTTTCACTTGGAAAGCACAGCAAAAATACTTAAATCAACCAGATTACTCAAAATGCGATTCGCAGGCAAGTCTAGATCAATTTCCCCATAAGGTGTTACCACCTCTTATCACCTAAGCTCTCAATGTCGACTAACGTAGTCTTGATCTGAGTAGATATTGCTGTGAATCTGACTGATCCAATGTTCATCGGGACATATCGAGGTAAACATCGACATCCATCAGATCTGAGACAGATACTGGATCGAGCCAAGGAGAAGGGTGTTGAAAGGATTTTGATCACCGGAACAAGTATGGAAGAGAACAAAGAAGCTCTGAAATTGGCTAAAGAGTATGGTCAGTTTCTTGCCTTTGTCCGAACAGACAATCATTTTCGGAGTCAACTATCTTTAGGGACGATCTTGTCCATAAGCTGATAAACTCGTGATTTTGATCAATGATTTGATGATGCAGATTTACATTGTACGGCAGGATGTCATCCTACTTCTACATCTGAAATCTCAAATTATCCTCTTGGAGTAGAAGGGTACATCAGCGATTTGAGAAAACTCATTAGCGAAGATAGAGGAGAAGGAGGTTCTAAAAGGATAATATCATTTGGGGAAATTGGATTAGGCGAGTGCTTTTTAAACGTTATGAATAATCCGGCGCCTCTTCATCTCTCCTCCCCTCTCTCCCCTCTCTCCCCTCTCTCCCTCTCTCCCCCCTGTCCCTCGCCTGAGAGCCGCAATGCCTCCTCTTCAACTAGGTTAGAATACATCTAATCGTTGACTGACGCTTAATCATCGTCCTGTCCAATGTAGATTACGATAGACTACATCATTCATCTCGTGAAACTCAATTACAGCACTTACCGAATCTACTCAACTTATCAAAAGAATTCAAACTTCCTCTATTCCTTCATTCACGTACATCCGAATCACACATTGATTTAGTAAAAATACTCAAGGATATAGGATGGAATACTGGATGGGGTGGTGGAGTCGTACATTCTTTCACTGGAACAGAGGATGAAATGAATGAATTGGTGAGTTTGCGTTTTTGCCTCCTTTTTTGTTAAATTATATCTTTGAACATCCGATTGATAAGAATGTCTTCCTTAAATAGATAGATATGGGTCTATATATTGGAATCAATGGGTGTTCACTTAAGACAACAGAGAATATTCATGTCGTGAAACAGATTCCATTGAACAAGATATTACTTGAGACTGGTAAGTGTGATAATCTATCAAGAATTGCAATTTGACTTGATAACGGCGACACTAAACCTCCATACGTATGTTTGCAGACGCTCCATGGTGTTCAATAACTACTTCTCATGCATCACATCAATACCTCCCTTCCATCGATTCAGGATTGGTGATTGAAAAAGTTAACAAGCCTGAGAAATACAAAGATAGTTTAGGCGTTAAAGGCAGACAAGAACCTGGTGATGTAAGTCTTTCTTAGCCCGTCCTCTTACTCTTCTTCAACGTCATTCTTGATAATTGACACGCTCGTGGAAATTCGAGATCTCCAAGACGCTGATCGTTGTTTTTGCACATCGAATATTAGATCGGAGTAATCGCACATATCGTAGCTTCATTAAAAGATATCACGATCCAAGACTTATCGGAACAAGTTTGGGTGAATACTTTGAATTTATTCTATCCTTCCGAAGTACAAGTAGACAAATAGACAAGAAGAGAAATATGGCAATAGGAATATGGAAGGCAATCATAATCAACATGACCGATGCGTGGCCGGATGTATTATATGCATAATAACCAATTATCAACTGGAGAACTAATCCTAAGTGGAAAAAGGTATAGATGGATCTTTGGTATAATCCACTAAGCAGGGGAAAATAGTGTATAATATCTAAATATCCGAACCAAGTACATGTTCAACATTGGTATCAACGTTACAGTATACCTCAGAGCGACAGCCCTTCTCTTCCCAAATCAAAAATTCTATCTATTGAGCTTGTCCTAACATTACATTACCATTACCTCTTCTACCTTTTGGCGCATCTTCAAGCACGAAACTATTCATGCTATTTAAACTCATACTGTTTTTGACTAAGTTATCATTATGATCGTTATTTGACGGATTTGGATGAGATCCAGGTACTGGTTTTCGTTTGATACTTCTTGGACTGGCTGGATTATCAGTACCGACAGTCGATTGAGATGCTGGTGGTATCGGTGGTGGTGGTATAGCATGATGTGATGGATCTCTACCGTGCCCTAACGAAATATGCTGTGTTTGAGATTGTGATTGTGATTGCGATTGCGACTCGAACGATGTCGAATGTACAAGAGAAGAAGTTATTGGATCTGAAATCTTGATTGAACTTGATCCGTCAATTGAAGGATTTCTCTTGGAGGATTTGGTATGATTTCTACCAAATCCAAATATCCTAGAAGCGAATTTCCCTTTACCACTTCCACTTCCACTCCCATTCCCAACGCTATTTGTAGGATTTGATGGATCTTCATGAGGGGTTGAAAGTGGAGGACCGAAATCAGTCATATTGGAAGTGGAAGATAAAGTAGGGATAGAACTTGGTGATGAAACACTTCTAAACCCGTTTTCTCTTAATCCTGTGAAAGTAGATTCTGATTCAGGTGGAATGGGTAAACCATTCTTGAATAGACCAACAGTCACATTATCTTTTCCTCCTACAGTAGAAGCCAGAGGCAGAGGTGGCGAAGCTAGAGTTGAGTTATTGATCATCGAATCATTCCCATGTTTCCACATTACGTTGAGATTTTTAGCTGACATCTGACTTCTCAATCCTTTGAATTTGATACTTCCTGATCTACGTGGTTTCTTTTCCTCAGGTGATGAGATCCCACCATTACCACTCAGTCCACCTCCTGGACTTTGACTGTTTACATTTGCAGTAGGTGGTGGAGAACGATGGAGGAAATCAACTAATTCAGGTGATAGTGTGTGTGATAATGTGCGTTGATGTTCTAATTTAGGTGAGGGTGGTCTAGCTGGTCTACGTGGTATCCATTCTGAGGAAAGTACTAGAGGAGCTGTTGAGATTTCTTGCTCAGATTGCATTCGTTGTAAGGTTTCCGTTGATATTGCTGCAGGAGAAGAAACGTTTCTTTGACTGGTTCTCGGTGTTGGTAATTGTGGTCTGGCAATATACTCGTGAATCGTTGGCGATCCAGGTGACGATTGATGAGGTACAGCTGGCCATGCAGCTTTAGGTGGTTGTACATCATCCTCTCTTGCAAAGCCTTTCTGCTCTACAGATTTGGTAGTATCCTCTTCGGATTCTGGCAATGTCGGAGCATGGATTGTGGATCCAAAGGTACCATTTGATTTTGCTGAATTCGGCACAGAATTTTCGCTTTCTCGGTCGATCGTCAAGTTAGGAGACGTGAAACCACCCGCTAGTGGAGATGGTGTCGCTTTGGATGTAGTCCGTTTGGGCACAGCTGGTAAGGTTAGGTTGGCAACTTTCGCAGCCATACGAGGGGTCAAGAGTCGAGGTGACGTAAGTCGAATTTCTCTTGGTGACAATTGTCGCATCACTGAATTGGAGTACCGTGAGCATAGGGATCGTAACACCATGAGTTTAGATGACAGTCAGATGAGGATTCATCATTATCACTCACTTTTCTCAAGATCGTCCAGCTGTTCAGCCATGACTATACCACTACCTCTTTTATCCAATATCTCCTGAACTTTTAATCTTGTCGAATGATCCAGTTCTACAAGTTTCTCTTCTGGGGCCAAGTTAATGGGACTCGCTAGTAGGTCATCCTCCAGCGGTTCCGGTTTCAAAAGGCCAATTCCGTCATTGATCATCTCCTCTTGATCAATATCATCTTCACCATCTGCAAATTCGTCAAAAGTCGCTATGGTAGATTTGACGTTGTCGTTGTCATTCGCTCTTAGATATTTTCTTTCAGGTGATGGTCTATTGGTATCCATTTCTCTTAGGAATCTAGGTCTTCCATCTGTTACTTTATTTACTAATGATAACTCTTTTATTCCATTACCTCCTGAATCAGCTGTTAGAGATCTCTTATGTCTACCACTTCTACCCGATTTATGGAAATTTTCAAACCATCTAGCTTCATCCAAATCTATGTCGAATTCTATCGTTCCTACAATCGGATTGGGAGTGGAAGAGATGGAGAAACTCGTGCCTACTGATGCGAGTGTGGGAGGCAGAATTGCGGAAGAAGAAGATATAGATGGGTGTGATGAATGCGTTAAACCTGGAGGTGGATCTGTTGACATTGACCTAGGTTTTGGTTTATGCCCTAAGCTGGAAGGATGAGAAGATGATGATTTCAGATTTGCCAAGGATAGGGGACTGGGAGGATATTGTAGTGCGGACTCTGAAGAAAAAGAATCGCTATTCTTCATTGGTGTTTGTGAGGGTGTGGATGATCGTGTATTCGTTCCTCCCGAAGATGTCGGCATGAGATGTGCTGAGAATAGGGTTGACCAAGTGGAAGATGATATCTGAGGTCCGGAAGGTTCGTCTCCTTCAGATGAATACGTTGAAGCAGCAGAAGAAGTCGATCCCTGTCTTCTGCCTGATCCCGGTATGACCAGATATATACCTAGTCCAATGGTTGAGGGCAGCCCATATTCCCTCGCTATACAGACTAACATCGAACCTAAAGTAGGCTGAAGTGGCAATAATCTTCCTCTTCTCCATTTCTTATTCCTCTGATGAGATTGTTCGGGTGATACAGCTGGGTTGGGCGATAAGAGACATAAGGGCGGTATGACAGAGAGTAAGAATGGTGTTGGCCGAGTTGGAGGTTGAGAACTTAATAAAGGTGATAATCTCCCTCTCGGGTTCGGTAGTAAGGTAGGTGATATGGCTGAAGATGAAGATGGACTTGATGGAGATGGACGTTGTAAATTCGGATTTGGAGATGTATTTGGATCATGTTGAGGTAAATTTGGTATTATTATACCAAATGATTGTGCTATTCTACCTAGTTGATGAGGTGGTAATGGGTTTTTAGGTGGACCGTAACGTTTTTCTATCTCTTCATTGTGATCTTGAGTGATTTCATCTCCGAATGTGATTGATGGATATACACGTAATTCAGGCTCAGGTGTATTAATAGCTTTTCCTTTTCCTTTCCCATTGCTTTTTGATGAGGATGAGACGTTCTTTCTGCTTTCGGTGGGTGATGAAGGTGTCGTACTTGAACTAGCTTGACGAGAAGGATATGAAGCTGAGTAATCATCGAATGAAGATGAAGGTGTGGATAACGCCGAAGGTGATGGTCGAGTAGTGGGTCGAGATGGCCATGCGAGAATAGGCGAGGTTATAGCAGGTGCTGTTGATCCGTTATGTGGTAAAGACATTTTGCCTGATACGAACAAAGATTATAAGTATTCATGAATCTGGATGATATAGGTCATTAAGGATATCTTTGGTGAACTCTACTGAAAGGAATATCAGTGATCGATTCCTTACGTCTTGTATACGAATCAAGGCTCGTTCTTGTTGCACATGTAAATAAATAAGCACGGGGTAGAAGGTTTCCTCCCAAGCTAGTCTATTGTTTCCACTGTAGTACCTGCGTCATTTGTGGATGGAACAAAGGATGTTTCTTGGTGAAGGTGTGACGATGAATGTACGGTGATCTGACTGCAATGTTCCCCTTTGGATGTGGATGTTGGTATATTGTTGTTGTTATTTGTTATTGTTTACACATAGAATGAGAAACAAAAGAAGGGGAATTTTGAAAAAGTCGCGTCGTCGATGAAACTGCAAAAGGGGGGAGTGGGGTCTGTGCGCGTCTCAAGTACACGTGGGGATTGATAACTACGAGTAAATTATATAGGTGATGCTGAACCAGATGATGATGATGATGATGGTGATGATGAGGAGAAGCCAGATCGCAACCAGAGCAATAACAAAGACATGTCATTCCTCACGGCAATGGGAAACATGTGTCAGATGTGATCATGAGCATGCACACGATATCCCTATCGAAACTTCTTTCCCAACTGATGAGATGGCATGAACGTTTAAAATCCGCCACCGTACCCGGATAATCTCGTTAAGCATTATTGATAGAAACAAGGCACCCGCGCTCATTTGACCATCTCTTTTGTCTGTATTATTGTTACACGCCAACTAGTCGTGTTTCATCTTTCATCTTCAACCGATCCAGGTCTTCCGATCCTTCTTGAGAGCCCAAGTAGCGCAGTAGTAGATCGTACTCATCATCCTTACATATACCTGTAGTACTGCGACTGTTCCTATTCTCATCAATTGAACGTCAACAGATGTTAGCTCAATTAGGACATTTACCTCGATTCGTCAGATTGACATTATTGGTGACGACATTGATCGTAATCCCGACTCTATACCTACTTTACCCGACTACCGAGAGATTACCTTCACCAGGCGAGGTCCAATCCGGTGGAATTGACAGTGAACATTGGAGGAATCCGATACAGCCTAATTTAGATGGATCAAGTGTTAAAGAGGAAGTGAGAGAATGGGAAGATGAATTACCCCTTGGTGATCCAAAAAATCACGAAAGTAGTTCATGGGGAGGACTGAGTGAAGAGACTTTGAACGGTGGAGTCATAATGCCTAAACTAGGAAATGAGACAGCCAAGTAAGCTATTACTACTTCTTATGCACGCATGAGTGATATAGATGGAAAAGCTAACTCCCAAATTGTAGAGCGGAATTAGGTAGATCAGCTTGGAAAGTCTTACATCTCATGACATTACGCTATCCCGATGTAAGCACTCTTGTTTATTGTCACCTGATCAAAATATCAGCTCTGCAGATCCCAAGTCAAACTGACAGAATACATATGACGCAGGAACCAAAAGAAGGTGATCGACAAGCTTTGAAATCGTTCTTCCACCTATTCTCAAGATTATATCCATGCGGTGAATGTGCGACTGAATTTCAAAAATTGCTCAAAGAGTATCCACCTCAAGTGAGTTACTTGCATCCTTGCTCTTGCGAAATTCTCCTCATTATGTCCTACCTTTCTTCCATTGTATGATCGATACTGACCTATCGAATTGTCAATAGACATCCTCACGTAAATCAGCTTCATTATGGTTATGTCATGTCCATAATTTAGTCAATGAAAGACTAGGCAAACCCGAATTTGATTGTTTGACTTTAGACGAGACATATGACTGTGGATGTGGTGAAGAAAGTTCTACGATAAGTTCCGCAATACCTAAGGAGACTGGTAAGATCCAAGTGGATGAACGTGAAGATGGGAGGGGATCTCAAGAACAGGCAATAGGGGCTGTACATCCTAGTTTCGAATCAGAGGATGATACGGACCAGTACAAATCAGATGAAGGCGATCACGAGTTGAAATTCGAACAGGAACAGGATCAGTCAAGGAACCAAGAAGAAAATGAAAATCTGATACATGGAGATGGTCACATATGAAAGATGTTCAAATAGTTGTATATATATTGTATGCATATACCGATATTGAATTTAGAATCTGCATGTTCTTCATACAAGGACAAGGGAAATCATGGGAACGATCCAAACTTTGGGGTGATGTAGTATTCAGCTTGAGTATATTGGAGCCGACATACATTCTATTTTCTCAGCTTATCTTTATCTTACAAACACCGTTCTCTTCGTTCTATGTACAATTCCATAATGCTATTTTACTGCGGAGCTTAGAGTCTACGCTTCGATGGAAGGTAATTTAGCTGAATCGTCAACGACTTCTTGAGAATTGATAACTTTTCCTGTTTTAGCTATCTTGGCAGTCACTTCTTCGAAAGGGGGTAACGAAGGACCCCAAATCAGGACTTGCTGAGTAGGGAGGGAGATGTGGTATGCGTTAGCTGTAACATTAAGGAAGAGCACGATTTGATTTTTGACGATTTGTGTAATTGGGTGGGTTTGAGAAGGATTGACGGGAGTCAGGTGGAATTGAATCGGCCGAGAGCGAGGAAAAGCAAAAAGCAGACGGGAGAAATGGGATGCGATGTAATGATATCCATCAGCTCTTCATCATATATCAAGTGGCGATAACATGGTATCAAGCATTGATGTTGCGACGGGATGCTCACGAAATTGGATGTTCTTTCCTAATACTCTGTTAACAGCACCTGAACAACCAGTACATGTCATCTTGACATTATAAGAGTATGCAGGTGCAGTAGGCTTGGAGCCAGGAATTGAGTTAATGATATTGAGGTTTGCGGGCTACGTTCACAATTCCATGATCATCAGTAAATGATACGTCTGTTGAACTGACAAGGGTTTTATTTTGATGGACTACAGAGAGAATTGGGAAGAGTATGGCTTACAGCTGCCATGTTAATAGATAGATGAGAGTTGAATTGTTGGTGAGGTTATTTCTTGAGATGGCTTCTCTACGTTGTACTTTAAAAAGATAGGTGAATTAATATATATATTCAAACAATGCACTTTCTATATACCTCTGTTGTTGCTTATTCATTCTCTCTATTCTCTCATCAAGCACATCATCGTCGTCAACAACAAGACTCTCTTCCTCTCCAAGTTACGTGTCAAAGGCGGAATATGCCGAAGTTGCATTTAATTCAATGAACAGTTAGTTGGGTGGCGAATTTTGATTTTGATCTGTTTCGGCCGGAAATGGCATTTTCTCCTTATGCAGTAGTGCAACACAGTCATGACTTCGATCACCAATGGCAATCTGACATGATCCCATGTATCTTCAATGGAATAATGTGTAGGACAATGGGCAGCTCGATGGTTGCAGTGACACGCGGATCACCTTTTAGTTGTCATTTCGTTCACTGCAGCTGACATGTATACCCGATGCGAAAAATTGGTTAAACTCCCCCATCGTTAGAAAGAGTCTTTCCTTTCGTTCACGAGATGTTGGGGGTCATTAAATAGGGGTCACTAAATAGGGGTCACTAAATAGTGATTGGCGCTTTGCATCCTTTGGACCTCTCCTCCCAAGTGGGCAAGGATCTTCATCGGGGAGAATAACGTGGGAGGCGATGCGGGATTGTTTTCCAGAACAGAATAGTTTTTTCGGGTTGAAAGTTGTCTTCCCAGCTATCCGCATTACGTGCAATAAGATGAAAGGTTTCCCCTTCCCAGAGAGAGAGGGCGCAGTACTCTGAATGTAAGCCAAATCAGTCTTCTCCAACTCACTGTCTGTGGTAAGTAAGAAGGCGTTGTTTTTCCTTTCAACTTCTACTCATTATTCGTACAGCGGACTGAATTTGTCTTCTCATTCGAACGAGAAATGCAGTGTTCATACGTCCTTTCAGTATCACTCCAACAAAGTATCCTTAGCGCGAGCTACTCCAATCCGACTCTGTGTTCAGCCAGAAAACGATGACGATGACGATCAGAATGAGTGTCAGCAGTGACTTCTTTCGCGCTCAGCCCGTTTGCCAAAACGAAGACCGGCATGAAGGAAAAATTTGACTCAGCAAATCTCAGTCCATTGTCATTCAGAAGACTTTCACGTGTAGAGCGGTAGCGACGCGGTCTGTCAGATTTTTTTTGGCAAAGAAGACCTTGTCAGACTGATAAGTAGGTTCAGCGGACAAAGACATAAATGGCCCGATTGAGCATACCAAATTCTATTAATCAAACATTGTCCACAATAAACGACTTCGCGCCTACAATCATCAGCTTTTGATCTCATTAGCTGGTTCGTCATACAGACATACGAGTATGACTTAGGGACAGATATCAAGATGTCTGCTGAATCGTAAGTCTAAGTGGAAAGCACATCGATACCTCATCTGCTCCAATCAGGCTGTGTCATCAGCGGAATCGCGGTGGATCCACCTAATTCGTCTCTTTGATATCGATAGTAAACAACAATCGAACGATTCCCAGGCGAAAGACGCTCTTCAGCCCAAGGCTGCCAGCCCAATGAGGTCTGTAGACATATTCAGGAAATCACTCAAAGCAAACACTGACCAGTGAGTTTTCCTCCACATCTGTTAATACAATCAACGTCAAAATCTCACCTTGGACAGAAACGATGTCCCATGTCTTTTGAGCTGAGTGTTGTTTTGACATATGATCCAGGTCCGCACTAGATGAAGCTTTCGAAAGTACTGATGAGGAAGAACCGACCGGTCAAAAATGGTATAAACGTGCTGGGACTAGTACAGTTCCTATCACCGACCCCGTTAATGCAACCAGACTTCAAGGGCTCTACGGCTATGCTGCATCCGTCTTATCTGAGAGATCCTCGAAAGCCGAGTAAGCTCTTCTGACTTCTGACTGAGTCGATATGATTTCACACTGTGAATAATCAATTGGCTGATAAGACCCGAATCTTTTCATTGACATATCAGCCCAACCAGACTGGTCAATAGATTCTTGGACAGCTTAAGTCAAAGCGAGAACAAGGAAGACCTCGACGATGAGACTTTGAAGAGGATGATCGAACTTGATGTCGAGAGTAAATATAGCAAGAGTACTAGAGGATAAATACGTCTTCAAGGCGGGCCCACTGCAATTAGCTAGTGATGAATTTAAACTGCGTCTTTTCTTTTCTTTGGCTTGTGATTTCTCGGGGATGCATCTAACTTATCAAATGGAATTCTGCGAGCACAAAGCTGTCTTCAACTTCGTAACTAGTTCATAACTTCCATATATTCGCATCAATATGGTTACGAGAAGATGTGAAACATATTGTATAATGAGCCAGATGTCTCGGGGACTTTGAGGGGTGGGTGACTGGATAGTTGCGCAAGGGGATTGCCACTTGTAGTAGTTCCACAAGGTAGTTTTTGGTACGTCACCTCCACGTGGTGATATATATTCCTGTAAACATGTAACTTATCCAAATATCCCCTAATTATGATCATTTGGTTATATATATACTCGCATGTTATATCGTAAGAGAAAAAAAAGGTTACTTTATCGAAAAAATAGATAGATACATCATTGTTTACAATAATATAGTCAGTCATCATTCCGTTACTCGGGCAAGAACCTTCAGCTCAGCACTTCAGAATATATCACTCAGTACTTGTCTTTGAGGACTCCTCGTTCAAACCGATCGATCCTAAACAATAAGAGCAAATATCATAGTGTAATTGGGGACCCGACCACTATGTCACTTTTAGCTTCATCACTAGCTGGAGCGAATTATATGACTTCGAATAACGAAGATAGGGAATCAGCTACGAACGGTGCTGCCGAGGTATGTTTCTGGCATTTCAACCAATAGCATGCTGGATTATACAATACCTATTCAGAAACGAGATAATGCTAATCCTGCAATATGTAATACAATTTTCAGTTCACACGAAGGAAGAAATGGCCCGAGATATTACTAAAGGAATTAGTGGGAGGATCCATATTTTGCTTGAAACCTGTTATGACTAGAAAAGGTAGTGAACCGCACAGTGGGACCTCATGGAGCTGGAAAGTAGGTGATATTCCACCGTATCATGAGAGTGAGAACGAGGTGCTGATAGACTTACTAGATCATTTACAGTTCTCCTGCTGTTGGCGAGATGTTAGGTCAAAAGCCCTCCGAGTTGGAAGGTAAAGATTTCCTTGATTTCGTGTTTGGTGAGTTTGAATTAAAGGTTTTCTTTCATAGCAAAAGACCCCCAGTCACTAACTGCAATGTAATTGTCGATCTTGATAGCCGCGGACCATCCTCAAATCCAAACATTCTTTCATCACCTACTAACACCTTCATTACCTCATCACGCATCATCTTCGACGACCATAACAACATCATCCAATTCACTTGAGAGATCCAATCCGAACTCAAATCTTTCCCCTACGCAGGGAGATTCTCAAACCACATATGTCAGAATGATCTCTGCTTCTTCCGACAGTTCTCCCGGATCAGGAACAGGTTCATCGTCGAATGATTCATCAACAAACGCACATACACCTTCGAAGAAAGTAGGACCTTTGGTATGGGAATTAAGAGCACATGCAAGCGGTCTAGGTGATGAACTACCAATTCAAGGTACTGAAAATCTGGGACCTTCAACAGGTCAAGGTACCGTAGTTCAACATAATGGCGATAATGCAATGAAAGGTAAAGCGATTTGGGTAATGGGCAGAAAAGTTGGTGAAAACGTAACAGAAGTTGAAAGTAGTGGTAATAGTGGTAGTGGTAACAGTAATAGTAACAACGGTAATAGCAACGGAACTGGAAATAACCAATCGTAAGTTCTTAATCCAAACTACTTTGTGTCATTTTTCTAAGATTCAAGGTCTTCCAGCTGATCGTATCTATCCGCCTTTCCTTTTAGTCTCGATGCATTTCTGGAATTGAAATTGGAAAATGAGAAATTGAGAGAGGAATTGAGAGAACTTCAATTAGATCTTGATGAAGAATTACCAAGTATGTCTCTTTTCCAAATCACCGACACTGTGATAGTCTTACAAGTAAGCCGATTTACTGACCTTGTTCTTAATTTTGCAGCACGAAAATCTTCATTGGGAAATAATACGTCCCCTATAAAAATGCATCCCTATCAACTATCTTCCTCACCTTCTTCTGCTGAAACGTCACCATCATCTTCAAGATCATCTTCACCCACAAGAATAGCATCTTCATCCACTAAACCAAAAGCTAAAACCGGTAGACCACCAAAAGAAGGTAAAGAGAAAGAGAAGAAACGTAAAAAGTCTACTGCAGGCACAGGGAAAGAAGGTGAAGGGATGCATGTATGTGTTACTTGCGGTAGAACAGATAGTCCAGAATGGAGAAAAGGTCCTCTAGGTCCAAAGACATTATGTAACGTGAGTGAAAATTCATCAATCTCGATTT
Organism: Kwoniella shivajii; assembly: GCF_035658355.1. Classification (NCBI taxonomy): domain Eukaryota; kingdom Fungi; phylum Basidiomycota; class Tremellomycetes; order Tremellales; family Cryptococcaceae; genus Kwoniella; species Kwoniella shivajii. Next base: position 396,008 of record NC_085916.1, read on the forward strand.
CGTATAATGGTCGTCTAGTATCGTCGTGCTGATTCGTTATGCACTTGGACTCGACAGGCTTGTGGTTTGAGATGGGCTAAAAGGAACTCAACTCAGCCGACAAGAAAGGATAAGAAACCGAACGTTGGGAAGAATTGATTCGAAAAAGGATAAAAGGGGCGAATTTGGGCCAGTCTATATAGTCTGAACAGGTTTCGACCGTCATGTTTCTTCAGACAGAGCATTGAAACACAGTCTTACACAGTTCTAGGTTCAGGGGGAAATGCCAATCTCGTCATGGGATCAAGACGATCTCCCAGTGATTTATGCGGATATAGGGAGGTACGGTTGTCAATGTATCATCAAAATTGCTTCGTCGTTATATTGAAATCAGGTATTTTGTATAAATAGTAGCTATACAAAAGTCTTCGTAACATAGTGACATACATATGAAGTCGATGCGATTCCTTGCTTCACTTTGTTCAATGAGCCTCGGTAAGATTCAGACTTTGACAGCTCTTGACCAATCTGGCAATCCGGCATTCTCTTTCCAACCTCTCCTTCTACCTAAACCGAGTTCATCATTCAGTGCTTGACCAACTTTTAGTTCTTCGATATCGATTCCTGTAGTAGCTGCAACTTCGACTTCTGAAGTCTCTAATTCCTCTTTGTAGATTTCACCTCTGCTTGAAGATATCGATACGAGTGTATCGTATGATTCTCTCGTTATTTCCTGAGAAGACGTTTTGAGTGAACTAACAAAAGTCAAATTCAAGATGTTAGCTTTATCAATGACTGTATCATTTTTTTCCTATTTTGCAAGGCGACACATGTGTTCGTTGTGTGAAACGTCAATAAAAGGAAATCGAGAACTTACCCAGCTAAAGATCCGCCCACCCAACTCATCAAGCCAGTTGACCATCTGGGAGCTTTGCCTCCGTTGAACCCTTCGGATCCATCAAGTGGTGCAGGATCATTGATGATAGCTAATTTACTTGCTAATCCATATATTTCTTGGTAAGGCTCTTGATTCCGCTTTCTCCAAAGGGATGTTTCCTCTTTCCGACCAGCTAAAGTGTTCAAAGGTGATCTGATAGGCTCATTCATCGATAACGGAGGCGGTAAAAGATGATGCAATAATGATACACGTATACGAGGGATAAAGCCAGGAAGAGAGGCTGTACCTCCTGCGACGAGCAGTGATGAGATGAACGTGGAACGTAGGTCGATTGGTAGCTATCGTATCACAGCTGTCAGCGACAATCTGACCCGCAGAGATCCTTGTTTACGCTAGCTTACCTTTAGTAAGCAATCCAAAATCAATGTAGGAACCGATCGATCTTCAGATCCATCTTCATCATTCAACAGGATCTCCGCGACTCTTTCCCTTATCCACCCAGGAACAATAATGGTCGCTGGACCTAAATTTGCCTTGGTTGATAAACGGAATGACATAGCTTTTGCACTTGACGAATTCTCATAACGTCTTTTCCACTCTTTCGCTATTCTTGTCGAGTCTCCATCCTCCCACAAATTTGGGGAACTGTGCTCTTCCGTATCCACATCCATCGATTCATCCTGTTCGAGGGCAAGGTTTTCTTTTTCGACGAAACATCCTTCGGTGAGAACCGTTTCTATGAAATGATCACTAAGTATATCCTGGGGTACACCTGGGGAACGAGGCCGATCATCAATATCACCTAGAGACGAAGGAGGGGGAATGTATATTGCGCAATGGTGAAGTAATGTACGAAGATGGTTATGCAATCTTCGACCTGCTGAAGGAGTGGATTGGGCCAGGGTATATAACGGACGAGAATGATATACCTATAAGTCTGATTTAGCGTGAGGTTGACTAGGGATCGAGCAAGTGACATACAGGTGTTATAGTAGTTTCTAACCAACCGATATCTACCACCAAGCCTGTTATCCTCCCACATGCAGCCAAAGCTAATAGGCTTGAAGAGGTAAATGATACGCTCGGAACCTAAATATTCGCATTGATTAGACGAGATCATCTGTAATTAGGTGAGAATTATCATACATACTTGCAAATTATCAAATAAAGCTCTCGCAATATGTTCTTTCACTCCTATCGGTAGATAAGTATTTTCCAATATTATGATCTTACGAGCCTTAGGGTCTGTCATCAGATGTCTAGACACAATAGATATCAGCTCAGACTGCATGCGACCAGGGATGATATCGAATGCTGACATACCTGACGAACGTTTCTCTCAATTTCTTGATTACTCTAACTCCTACCAGCCTATCTCCCTCTGATCTACTTCCATTGACACCTCTCATCCGAGAAATATCCAAATCCCATGCTTCTGTGGATAACGTATCTACGGAATCTGCTTCGTCCAGGGCGTAAAAGACAAATCTGGGTTCTGGTTCACCCGAAAATCCAACTTTCCATATCCGTGATCCGGGGCTTATCAACATCTTGTCAGCTAGCTATCTTGATGCAAGGACCACTAGAAATTGGCTCACTCAATCACTACTCTATCTTCTATACCATACAGTGAGTGCCTTCTTGAGCTCTACAACGGAGCGTTAGTTGTGTAGTTGCTGGAATTCCGCCAAGTGACAGACAACTCACATATGCTGGAGAAGCGCCTGCTGGTCTTGCTCTACTGGGTCCGGCCTCTGCAGATACGGCAAATGCAGCTCGTTTCGTCGGGGTCGTTATTGATGCAGCGGAAGGCCCTGGTACCAGACCAGTTTCAGAGCCGCTCATTCTGTTTCTGAGTAATTGCTCTCGGTGTCAGTGTCAAATCATGAATTATAATCAACAGGGAGATTTGATTTCTTTTCAAACTAAGTTACTTGAACGCGTTTCAGAAAGAGTTGAGTTTTCCCATAACATGGTATTTAAATCAGTGGCCCATTTTACAGCAAAAGTTGAAATGGGATTTTTTAGGTGCCTTAATCTCAGAATTTTGAAAGATTCACAAAGATAATTTACCCACAGCGATGTATCTTTCAACCTCACTTGTAGACTTCTTACCATATCTTTCTTGACATAACGAAGATTAGTCCAGTTCAAGGCTAGATAACGTATATATATAGCCATGGCGATCCAAAACAACAAGCGATTTCCGCAGGATGCTGAGTCATCTCAACCCAAAAAACCAAGGACGGGCGGTGAGGGAAGTTCAACCTCAGTCCCTGCTTCAACACCGAGACCTGCTCCTACGTTTACGTCTGCGTTGAAAGAGGAAGAAACTGATTTCCCTCGTGGAGGAGGATCTAGTTTGACTCCATTGGAACTCAAGCAGACCAGAGCCGAAGGAAGGAGAGAAGCTGAAGAAGAAGCGAAAGCAGAGGTGAGCTTCCGCTCACACATATTTCCACGGAGCATAGCTGACGATTTTTGGGTTATTTAGGCCGCTTCTCAAGGTAATCAGCGGAAAAAGAACATGAGTGAGAGGCAGATCAAAAGATTGAAGAAGAATGAAGTGAGAACGAAATCCAAGACTGATGAGGATACAATCCGTGAGTTACCTTTTCAGTGAGATTTATACTGTGAATCGCTAATTAGCCTATATCACACCTTTAGGAGTCGAGATCTTGAATTACAAAAGACTTGTGCCGGGTACTCATGTTCTCGCTCGAGTACATACTATCCTTCCACTTCATCTCATCTTATCCCTTCCCAACAACTTACTCGCCCACGTGCCCATCACCGAAATCTCTACCACACTTACCAACCTTCTCACAGCGGAAGAAGCCATGTCTGTAGATTCAAATAAAGAAGAAGAGGACGAGGAGGAGGGATCGGATTCAGATTCTTCCGCACCTGATTTATCACAGCTTTTCTACCCAGGCCAATACTTCCCAGCTAAAGTAGTCAACTTATATCCTACTGCAAGTCAATCTTTCGTATCTCAATATCCAATGACCGAAACTACAAGATTAGCAGCTAGAGTTGAAGTTACTCTCGTGCCCGAGAAAGTAGCAAATGAAGTATCTAAAAAAGATATAGAAAAAGGTTATTTCTTAGTTGGAGAAGTCAAGAGTGAAGAAGATAAAGGTTATACTGTTGGTATCGGTTCGAATCCAGACGAAGGATCTGCGCTGGATGGTTGGATCAGTAAAGAAGAGGTCGAAAAGCATGTACCTTGTAAGTCTAGCATCTTCAAGTGCCATCTTGTATCATGATGGGAGCTGACAAGGCGTTTTTACTGGAATATAGCCAAATCACTGATACCCGGTCAACTTCTACCTGCGACTGTATCTTCTCTCACTGCCGGAGGAAGGGTTGTTCAACTTTCTCTCGATCCCCTCGAGCTCACTCGAAGTACAATAAGCGAAGTTTCAACAGTTGGCTCGTTAACTCCCGGTCATCTGATAACGGCTCTTATTACCGCTGTCGTACCTTCAGGATTAAATGTGAAGGTCGGTGGATTCTACGATGGTACTATAGATCTAGCGCATTTGCCATTAGGAGATGACGATATAGAGGAGAAGTACAAGATTGGTAAAAAGGTATGTCAGCTTTTAACTCCGCATTCGTACCCAAAGAACAAGAAAGTAACCATGTATACAGGTTCGTGCTAGAGTGATATACGATAACCTTGCTACCACACCGGCAACATTCGCTCTTTCTGCTCTTCCCCACGTTGTCGGTTTGACAAGTCCCAAAAAGGAGGGCGAGGACGTACCATTGGAACATGCTATCACTATCGGCAAGATGTATCAGAGCGTGAAAGTAGTCAGAGTCATTCCGGACTGGGGTGTACTCTGTAGAACAAGTGATGGTTTGGATGGGTTCTGTCATGTAAGTCCCCACACATCGTTCCGTCGTAAAATATCGTTCTAAGGCTGTTCATGTATGCTACAGATCAGTCACCTTTCCGATGAACGTGTATCCATACTATCAACCGGTACCGGTCAATACAAAGCTGGTACACTCCATAGAGCAAGAGTGATAGGACACTCACCATTGGATGGTGTGCTATTACTCTCTTTCGAACAAAAGGTCCTTGACCAGACTTTCATGCAAGTTGGCGAACTCAAGATAGGTCAAGTGCTCAAGGTCAGTCGAGTCGTACTGCTGCTGTTGAGAAGGATCTGTTCAAGCTGACTACCATCTAAATTTAGGGTACTGTTCACCGACTATCTGAAAGAATGCTTTTCATATCCCTGTCCGGTTCAGTAGATGGTATTGTCTTCCCAACCCATTACGCCGATATCAAACTCAAACATCCCGAGAAGAGATTCAAAGTAGGATCGAATGTTAGGGCTCGTGTTTTCGCCATAGAAGAAGCTCGAAATAGAGTAGTGTTGACGCTGAAAAAGACTTTGGTAGAGTCGACAGATGCTATACCCCAAGGATTTGGAGATGTCAAAATTGGTCAAGTCACACCTGGTGTCATCGTCAAGATCATGGAGAAAGGATGCATCGTTGATTTATTCGGAAGCATCAAGACCTTTATGCCTCTATCAGAGTCAAGGTATGTATGATTCTGCTGAGCACTGATGTAAAGCGTTACTGACGGTATTCTGTTCAAAGTCCAACTTTCGTCAAAAACCTCAATGACCTATTCTACGTCGGTAAATCAGTCACAGTGCGGGTACTTGATGTCCAGCCCGAAAACGAACGAATCGTAGTATCAGCCAAACAAGCTTCGCCTAATGCTATAACGACTGCAGCTGAAAAATTACAAGTAGGCGACGCAGTTTCAGGAACTGTCTCGGCAATTCACGAAGAACAGGTCGTCGTCAAGCTCAACGAATCAGGCCTTACCTCGTTATTATCTTTGAGTAACTTATCAAATCAACGACACATGGGAATTGACGAATTACGATCTACATTGAAGACAGGTGATACGATTGATGATTTAGTTGTGGTTTCTAAGAACCCTGTTTCAGGATTGATTATTGTCAACATCAAAAAAGTTAATACTGCTCCCACCAAGACAAAGACTAAGAAAGAGAAGAAGGAAGAAGTCGCTTCAGGAATTTCAAGGAATGTTAAAGCTATTGATGAAATTCAAATTGGACAAATCCTCACTGGAACTGTCATTGAACACACTGAAAGAGGGACAATGGTTCAGTTACCGAATCGACTACGAGGTAGAATACATCCTCTCGATGCTGTAGATGACCTTTCATCACTTGTAGACGGTCACGGACCTTTTGCTGTCGATCAAGAGATCAAGGTTTACGTGTTAGGAATCAATAAGCAAAAGAAAGCTATAGACCTTTCTTCAAGACCTTCTCGAACTACTCCTGGAAGTCAAGTTCAAGATAAGGAACTTGTCAATGTAAAAGGTCTCAAAGAAGGTCAAAGTGTAAGAGGGTTAGTGAAAAACATAGCTAGTCATGGTGTCTTCGTCAGTCTTGGAAGAGAAGTTACTGCCAGAGTAATGATCAAAGAGTTATTCGATGAGGTGAGCATCTGCCCGCCTTCTGTATGAATGACTAAGCTAATTCGGTATGCTAGTTCGTTAAAGATTGGGAATCTCGTTTCGAGGTAAACCAGCTCGTCATTGGTAAAATCATCAGGTGCGCTATTCTCTCTTATCTTCCACTCAAGATGCGACTTTTGATACTGACTTATACTGAGTAGTGCCGACGAGAAGAAGAACTCTGTCGAAATGACTTTCCGTAAATTCCCTGCTAAATCGACCAAAAAAGAAGTCAAGTTAGGTCTGAGCGATTTCGAAGAAGGTCAAAAAGTCGTCGCAGAAGTCAAGAAGGTGAGCATTTCAGCGTTAGGGGCAATATATCTGGCAGATACTGATTGAATGGTCATAGGTCGAAGCCTATGGTATCTTCTTGAGAATAGAAGGGAGTGACGTCTCTGGATTATGTCATAAATCAGAGGTAGGTTCTTAATATCACTATCATTTGTTCTTTGGCAAACATCACTGATTGAATTGCCGGGTGCAGATATCCGATAACAAGAAACAAGATGTTTCTCAAGCTCTGAAATCATTCAGAGAAGGTGATCAAGTCAAAGCTAAAATCTTGAGCATCGATCAAGAGAAGAGGAAAATCAACTTCGGTATAAAAGCTAGTTACTTTGGCGAAGAGTTCGGTGAAGCTCAAGATGAAGATGAAGATGAGGATGAAGAGATGGATGGTGAAGCTGAAGCTGAAGAGGAGGATCAGGAAGAAGATGAAGATGAGGATGAGGATGATGAGAATGTTATCATGATGGGCAGTGATGACGATGAAGACGTCGAAGATGACGACGATCAAGAAGAAGAAGAAGAAGAGGAAGATGAGGAAGATGAGGAGGAGGAAGTCGACGAAGATGAGCAAAGTGAAGAAAGCGATGGCGAAGTTACCGAAGCTCCAATCCCAACACCCTCTGCCAAAAAGTCAGTCAACTCTACTTCAACTTCCGGTCTCGCTGTAGCAGGAGGATTTGATTGGACTGGAGAAGCCTCTAAATCCGATGACTCATCATCCGAATCCGACTCTGATGAAGAGACTGAAGTTCCAGCAATATCAGCCAAATCAAAAGGGAAATCAAAACTTGAAGATCTAACGTCTACCGCACCTGACGCTCGACCTGAATCGTCATCAGAATTCGAACGTGCTTTATTAGCTTCACCTAATTCTTCCTACCTATGGATACAATTCATGTCATTCCACTTGCAGTTACATGAAATTGAGAAAGCTAGAAAAATAGGTAGATCAGCTTTGGAGACAATCAATTATCGTGAAGAGGAAGAGAAATTAAATGTCTGGATGGCTTTGGTCAATCTTGAACTGAGTTTTGGTACACTTGATACAACAGATAAAATATTCAAAGAGGCTGCTCAATATAATGATGCTAGATCAGTTCATATAAGATATGCTGAAGCTTTACAAGCTTCTGGTAAAGATGAGGTGAGTAGAGATACTTTGACCGTTGCTATTCTACGAGATAGAAAACTGACAGTGCCGTTTTCCCACATAGCTCGTCGAAGAGATCTTCAAGAAGATAGTCAAAAAGTTCTCTCAATATCCGGATTCTTGGACTAGATTCGCTGAATTTTACCTCAAGAAAGGAGATGCAGAATCTGCTAGATCATTATTACCCAGAGCGATGAAATCTCTTGATAAACCAAAACGTGAGTTTAAACCCCTATCGCAAGGGTGTGAGGTGTCACATATAGCTTAATTATCTTCTTGATATTTACATGGTAGACGTCGAGACAATCGAGAAGATGTCACTATTGGAATTCAAATATGGTGATCACGAGAGAGGCAAAACGCTGTTTGAAGGATTAGTAGATCGTTTCCCCAAGAGATTAGATTTATGGGGAGTATACATTGATCAACTAGCCAAAATTGATGATATACAAGGTGTAAGAGGATTAGTGGACAGAGCCTTAAATCAAAAGTTGACAAGTAAAAAAGCAAAGTGAGTTTTCATCTGTCCTTTTATGCTCAAGGTCATTTAGACGGACTCTGTGACGGTTGCTCATACACGTCTGTTGATACTTTTTAGATTCTTGTTTAAAAAGCTTTTGACTATTGAACAGAGAATAGGTGATGAGAAAGGCCAAGAGAAAGCAAAGGAAAGAGCTAAAGCATGGGTCATGGAAAATACCAAGACGGAAGAAGAGGGAGAGAGCGATGAGGAAGAGGAGTAGATCAGACCAATTGATGAGCTGATCGTCGCGCATTTTTGTTTCTACTTCATTACAGTTCAGGTTCAGTATGATTAATGCATATATTGTCCATACACTATTAGTATAACAGTTGAAACTAGCAATCATCGTATGAGCTATTTGAACCCTGAGGACGAGAATTTTTTTTTTTTGTCGTGACTTGTCTCTCAGAAATGGTGATGGTACTAAGAAAAACCAACCTCTCGCTATCCGTTATAGCTGCCCAGGAGTGTCACTTGTCTGCTGTTGTTCTTGATGTATGGTGTTTCATCGATGCTTGTTCTGATTCAAGTAATAGATGTTATACTTTGTTTGACTACTACATAAACTTGATCTGGGGACTCCGCACGGACCTCTGACCGAGAACCAACATTCACGAATAACACGTCCGAATGTAATCATCGTTCATCTTGACTTGTCTTTCTTATCATGATCGTGTACGCTCCACTCGCTGCGAACGCTCAGACAGACGGAGGTAGTCCATAGGAGTGATTTGATAAGCGAGGTCAACAATGCCCTCTCCAAATCCTTCAGCGCATTATGAAGCCCTTTTCCACTCATCTTCACTGAACCTCTTGATACCGGAAATATCGTCTTTGCCGACACATGAAAACGAGAATGATCATCCTGAACTATGGTGGGATCAAGTCGATGCATCATTGAGTAGGACTACTGCTTTTCTCGGTGAGTAAAACCACTTCCAGTCATGAGTTATTGTACCGCTTATGAGGACTTGAGCTAATGTCCCTTCTGTTTATCACAGACGAGAAGCTGTTCTATCTGGTTTCGATGCATCTCTCAAATGAGTCTCTTAGAGATTTACCTGGGACTCCAGCTTTAGATGCTAAAGAACCTACTTCTGAGATGCTCAGATTTCTCGGAAGACTTCAAGTGGGTGATCCTCCTCATGTATATTTCAGATAAACATGAACTACTGTACTGATCAACATGATGACAATAGTTGACTATGACAGCATCATTCATACCTTCGTTGCCAAATCCGAACCAGAACTCCACGCGAACACCAACATCGGCAACACTCGCACCTCCCTCACACCTTCCAGTCACCCCCAGTGGCACTACGGGAGATACGTCTGTTCCTCCCGTCACACCAAACCCGTTCCCAGCTATGAACAAGGAAGAAGAGCAATATGCTCATATCGATGGAGTGGTGGTCTGGGATGGGGCGGTGGAAGAAGTTCCTGGACCATGGGAAGAAAGCGAAACTAAGCATGGTAAAAGCTTAGGAAAGAGTGGAAGTGGGAGCGGGAGCGGGAGTGGAAGGAAGATCATAAGGGTTCAAGATGGCTGGGAAGTCATTTGGAAAGGTGAAGTACCTATCGGTGAGTATACCGTGGCTTGCATACTGCTCTCAGGTTCTATAACAAGTTGAACGATGAACGGGCAACAGATAGGCTGACTATGACGCCGACTGCATTAATCAGCTTACGTCCGAACGCAAATCCAGAATCCACTTTTAGCATTGACGGCTTCAGCGACGCTTCGAGATACTAGTCATACCAAGACTCATCGAAGGAATGCCCAAAGTATCGATGCAATGTCCATACGGAGTGGAAATACGATAAGGACCGATGGTACTGAGCTGGAATATGAGGAAGAGGATAATGACGAGTTTGCAGGGATGGAGGATATTGACTTGCTTGGTGGTTTAACAAGTGGTAAGCTAAAACGTTTCATGTGTGTTGAAACGATGGATATACCTTACGTGTCTGTTTGCCTATAGGTCAAGACATCATGCCTGCTACTCGATTAGCACCTTCTCTGCGAGAGGATCTATCCGTTCCCCTCACATCAATAAATTCACCAATACCACTTTCAGCCATGACACCAATCTCAGCACCTACGATCATAACCCCATCAACTACTTCCTCTGGACCAAGTAGAGAGCGTGGATTTCCACCGACAACAGTACAACCTGAAATATCAACCACACTACGTAAGTCGTACCGTAGAGTTTTGTCACTGGCACCTGGTTTAAGAGTAAGAATGAGAACTCTATTCTTGCCTCAACTGCTATCTGGATCAATCGAAGAAGAAGAAGGTGAAAAGAGAATTGTGCTATGTATAGAAATTGAGAATTCACCTGAAAGTTCTTTATCGAATGGATTTCAAGTATCGGAAATCAAAGTTGATATAGGTGGGAAAGGTGGAAAAGCTTCAACTGAATTAGTTTGTCAACCTGATACCATCGATTTTCCAATGAAATTAGGGAGTACAGAACAATATAATCTATTATACAAAGTATCGATCGCTTCCCCGACTGAGGGAAATAGCAGGGAAGGAATGATAAATGGTATAGAAGAAGCCGTATCGAAATCACTTGGTAGAGGTGATGAGATTAGACCTGTTTCCATCGTATTAATAGGTAGACCATTTACAATACAACAAAAGGGAGAAATCAGATATCAGACAAAAGAATTCCATTCAAGATGGAATTGTTCACTCGATTTGACCCCCTTCTATTCCTCAAACTCGACTCCGACACCTATCATACCGAGAAATAGACGTTCGAAGGTAATTTTACAACCTCCAAATGCAATCGCCGGTGATAAAAGATATTCGTTAGCACATCTACTATCGGTCGAAAAAGAACGTGAACGAGAACGTGAAAAGGGATCACAAGGTAAAAGACCGTTAATGCCAAGTCAATCTTTTAATGCGAATAATCAAAACATTCCAGGAAGCAGAGTATCATCTTTAGCTTTAGGTAGACAACCAAATCAAAACCAAAATCAAAAGGAAAAATTGGAAAATGGTTTGTTAATCTCTGTGAAACTCTTACCACAGTCGCAACCTCAGTCTCAGCTTCGACCTCAATCGTCGGAAGAAAGTGAATCTTCTATCGGACCATTGGAGACTTTTTCATTAGAGATATTCGTCCATAATCGATCGGAAGAAATTAGAAGGTTCAGGTTATGCATCCCTCCCAGAGACGGCATAGTGGAGAATCAAATCAGGGATATTTGGGATAAAAGAAGGAAGAGAAGAAACGATGAACCTGATTGGGGTGTTGATGATTCTGGCAAGTCCACGTTCATTTCTGTTATCTCATTCTGCTTTAATGTTGAGGCCCCGCCTGAAAGATCGAGTGCTGATACCATCGCTGAATGCAATCTTGGCTGATGATCAATCTCAATAGTTCTCAAACAATCCCTCTCGGCTCATTTAGCCTCCTCTCCAGCGTTGATACCTTTGGAAAACGATATCAGATGTGGACCCTTACTTCCTTCAGCAAGCCTTTCAGCAAGAATAAGGTTTTTAGCATTAAGAGAAGGTGTGCACAAAATTGAGAAACTGAGAATCATAGGTACGGGTGATGAGGTCGATTTCACTTTGAGGCAAGTTGCTTTTCTATGAAGCAGAAGTCCGTCAGCTAACAGCCATGGCGCTAGTCCCGTACTCGACGTCATTGTTGGACGAGGCAAATAGTACCGAATTGGCAGCATTGCTTCGATGTCTATTCGGACCCTCAATTGTGGATGGTCATTCCAATATCGTTGTTGCCTAAACAAGGGACTGCTAGTCAAAATCAACTTGCATAGGAATCAATGGACTTTTATGCATGGTGATTTAATGTCTAATCTATGAACAGCATCGTCCTTCAATGACCCCAAGTAATAGAATTCCACTAAGGAGTAGCTCTGCCCATCCATCGGGGATAGAGTGAACACTCTCTAACGGTCCATCTGTTGAGTAACCAAGCGAGGAATCGCTGAAGGATAGGAATCATTCGTCAGCATTCAAGTATTTCTTGGTTGAAGATTATGATAACTCACCTCTACACCTAAACCATAACCACCGTGTTCGGTTGTACCGTATTTTCTTTGATCTGTGAACCAGTAATAAGGATCTGATGGGATACCTTCTCTTTTGTAGGCAGCCATTAAAGTATCATAATCTGTTATTCTCATTGAACCACCAACTACTTCACCAACGTTTGGCATCAAGACATCTACTGATTCAGTGAAGTCTGGAGCTTCACCTAATGGTTGCATGTAGAACGCCTTGAGTAATTTAGGGAAATGGATTAACATTATTGGACGATTGATTTGATCAGTCATTTTCCTTTCTGCTGCTTCGGCGATATCGTCTCCTACGACATGATCTTCTCCGTCTTCTTTTTTGATTCCATGTTCGCTCAGATACTTGATGGCATCTCGATAATCCATTCTCATAAATGGTCGAGAAGGTGGCGTGAATTCTGGGTTGAGTGTTTTGATGATTTCGGCTGAAACGGGATCGGCAAGAAGAGTGTCCACTACTTCACAGATCTATTTGGCAAAAAGAATGGAATATCAGTACACAATACACAACTTCTCTCTCGAGGTGAAAGATATGTGTGATCATGACAACCTGTTAAGTGAGATTGACTTACCATATCCTCAAGATGGTCCAAAAGATCCTTGAACTGGATGAACACTAATTCTGCTTCGAGATGAGTGTATTCAGAAAGATGTCTACGAATAAATCCAAATAAGATCAGTTATCGTCCCTTATTTCCTTTCTATTACATTGTCATCATGGGTAGTGTCGTTGGACTCACCTTCTGGTTAAAGATTTCTCAGCTCTGAAACTCTCCTGAATACAGTAAACATCACCCAAAGACGGTAAAACAGTTTCCAAATAAAGTTGACTCGATTGAGTTAGATATGCTGGAGCACCATAATAATCAAATTCGAACAAAGTTGATCCACCTTCGACTGAAGTTTGAACCATACATGGTGGAGTGACTTCTGTGATTTTCCTCTTGTAGAATGAATCTCTGAACGCTCGTAAAAGTAATGCACGAACTCTCATTACTGAAGTTGCTGTTTCTCCACGTAATTCAAGGTGTCTCAAATCAGCTCGAATGGATGCGTCGGTGTCCTACGAACGTGGGTGAAAAGTGTTAGTCATATGCCCCCTGTTGTCGAAATGGAAAAAAAGGGAATTGTATAGCTTACAACTGATAGTCTACCTTCAAAAGCTTCGGATCCACCGGGAGCTTTACCAATGATCTTCCAATAATCCACCATCAATTCCACTCCACCAGGAGCAGTTTGACCTTCTTTTACTTTCTCGATGGTACCAACAAGCTCTACAGTACTCTCTGTTGTGAGATCCAAAGCATCTATCGTTTTAATGGCGTCACCGGTGAGGATACATTGAAGCATAGCTGTACCGTCTCTGACAACGATGAAATAGTTGGTCTTTTGAGGTCGGAATCTGTGAACCCAACCTTGGATTCTAACTCGTGTACCAACTAATTCAGGAACGGCATAGATTTTGGTCTGTCAAATAACGATTAAGATCAGCTGGATTCAGGATTTTAACAGTTCAATTAAAGAGAAGCTGATGGGGACTAACCTTTTTTGATTCTTTGGAAGGATCATCAACCAATATAATAGATTTAGCTTCTTCCCTTCTTTTTTTCTCTTTTTCCTCTTGAGCAGCTTTTTCTTTAGCTAACCTGTCACCTTCAGCAGCTAATTTAGCTTCTGATTTTCTCCAACCCCCAATTGACTTTACGAGCTTTTTCTTGGCAGAAGCGGAGATTTCGACCCATTCGTTTCTCTCTACTGAGTCAGCTTTTCTCACTAAGAAGGTCGCTACTGATGATGGGTTAGGGTCGGATTCGGTGGAAGGTTTGATGGATTGATATGCTGTTAAAGGAGTTGCAAAGGGTGATAATTCTGCTCCTGAACCAGTTGAATCTGATCCTGCTTTCTCATCAATGTAAAGAACAGGAAGATCTTAATTGCACGATTACGCAATATAGAGTTTCTGTCAGCTATTTGCTCGGTATTGAGATCGGAAGGGGAGATATCAGCTCACCAGATCGAATATCATCCTTGACTTTGTCTCCGAAGTTGAGGGTTTCAGCGACTGTAGTAGCGAGCTTTGATGCTACGTCTTGAGCTTGTTCAGCTATGGTAGGTTGAGTTGATTCAGCCATTGCGAGTGTCAAGCAGTTCTGTGCTTCTCCTTTCCTCAACACGGATATGGATCGTCTTGATAAGTGGGGAAGGATAAGAAAGGAACACGATGAAGACAGTTGAATGTTGAGTCGAAATTGTTTTGTCGTTGGCAATGAGAGAGAACGAAAGGGGACCGAGCGTATCTACTGATACCGAAAGATAAGGAATACAGAAAGAGTGACAATAAATGCCACATCATTGTCCATTTTGGGCTTTGAAGATGTGGAGTCTCCACATTATTACGTCATCTTATATTTCCCAATTCGATCGCTAATCAAGATAATGTTCGAAACAACAACAAGCCAATTTGTTCATTCGTTACATACTTATGTTCACCTGCGCATCTCCTTGTTCAAATCTCGACTTGACTGTTTAATCATACGGTTTGTACCAACACCACCAACGATCAGTATGGCAAATGGATTTGGTACCCCATCAGTAGCAGTAGCCACTACCCCTACAGTGATATCTACTTTCTTTTCACATATATTCGCTAGGAAGAAACGTAAAACAGCTTCGAAAGATTCACTAAAAAATGGTGGACCAGGCGGTGGACCCGAAAATCAATTGAGTTACGAAGAAGGACTAAAGGTGATCAAAAGATTCTTGGAATTCGCGAGTCATCATGGTGTTGAAGAAGTACAGAGTTTTACTGCTATGTGGATACCCACACCTCGTAAGTAGCCCTGTAGCCCATTGAAGGTGAAAGACGAGGAAGGGAAAGTGCAATCTCAAGTGTCATAGGCGCATAGGTGGTCCATCTTTCCTCTGGGACAGGGGTCAAATATCGGGGACGTTCAGCTACATGTTGTACTGATATGTCATGATACTTAGACTGGGTCAGGAGAGAAATGGTCACCATCCCTGATACCAATATCCGAGCAGCGGAAGACCTACTTGCTAAACATCTATCAACTTATGGACCAGAAGGTGAACAGGGTGGCGGTTTGAAACTCATCGGTGGTGAAAGATGGTGGAGAGTCAGAGGGAGGAGCTTGGAGGGTGAATGGATAGAAGTGAGTAGCACAATAGTTCTTTTAACGGTATTGGGGCTAACGAAACTCGTGCTGGATAGATGCAAAAAGATTACCTGAAACGAACAGCTACTATGGGACAAAAACCCACAGCAACAGCTCCCGATGGAGCTCGATCAGGATCAACAGAAAATGATCATTGGAAATATCTTCCGAAACGATCGTTTACTGCAAATAGCGGAAGCGTAAAAGACAATTCTGGAGCCGATGTACTAGATGATCGAGTCATCTTGTATATTCACGGTAAGCGACATACTATCACCTCATAGTCGGGATCGATTTCGACACTGATCTTTGGTCTTGCGTGAAAAGGTGGAGCGTTCTTCTTCTCGTCTCTTGAAACTCATCGATATCAAGTACAAAGACATGCTAGGAAAGCTGGCGCAAGAGCTTTTTCACCCGCTTACAGGTTAGCTCCTCAATACCCATTCGTTAGTAGCTGCGTTCCCCACCACATGATTTGCATGTCTCTCCGATCTGACTATGTACAATAACAAACTAGCCATGCGCTCTTCTTGATGCTCTATCATCCTATCTCTACCTTATAGATCCACCTCCAGGAGCGCACACCCCTATACTTCCAACCAATATCATCTTCAGCGGAGATTCAGCTGGTGCAGGGATGGTGATATCTTTGTTGGTATTGATTCGGGAGATGGAATTACCGATGCCAGCAGGAGCAAGCTTAGTGTCGCCTTGGGTAGATCTCACTCATAGTATGCCTAGCATCGGTGGATGGGATGGTGGTGATTTCATTCCTTCCTCGGGGTAAGTGACTCGCAATCTAGCGTAGGCCGTGTGGCTGTACTGAAAGACAAAAGTACCTCTTGAATATAGATTTCACTACAAACCAAGTTGTGCCTGGCCGCCTTTGACTGGAGACGGAATCACTGTTTCGATGCCTGACGGTACGGAACAACATTTTGACGAGCAGATACAGATGTATTGGTAAGCTGGTCTGTCACGAGAGCAGGACACTCAGTCGATGCTTATCATGTGTAGCCCCAACAACCTTTTGACGCATCCGCTGGTCTCACCTGTAAATATGGGATCGCTAGGTGGACTGTGCCCCTTACTTATCGTGCGTGATTCCGGTAGGATATATACAATATAGTACTGACAAGCTTTCAAAAGGTTGGAGGTGGTGGTGAATTGTTGCGTGACGAGGTAAGCAGTTTCCCGCGCGATTAGACAACATGTTTACTGCCATCAGCCTTTGCTCATCATTCCTCATACAGATAACATTTATTGCTCATAAAGCTGCATCGCCGACCACATATCCTCCAGGTTCTCATACCCTATCTCAGTACCCTGATCAAGCGAAGCTAGTAAATAAGTACAAACCGACAAAAGTTCATTTACAGATCTACGAAGGATGTTGTCACGTCGTTCCCACTCTGAGCTGGACAAGGAGTGCGAAATACATGTATCGAGCATGTGCCAAGTAAGTGATCATCAACGTAACACGGGGTCTGCATTTAACTTTTTGATTCAGCTTCAACATTTGGGCTTTCACTGCCGCTCAGAAAGCTGTCGAGCGTAAACTCCATCATGAGAAGTCTCATCATTCACTTAGACATGCTTCTCGAAAGAATAGCTCTACCGAAGGGACGACTCCTTCCTCATCCGTCCCTCAAAGTGGTAATGTTTCCGGAGCCACTAGTACAGCGGCTTCCAGTATTGATTTGACGCAACCTGTCATTGGATCAACAGCAGCTTCAGCGGCAAATCGTGAAGACCTTGACATCGGTGATTTGGAATCTGAAGCTTCGTCAGACACGGCTGATTCCGAATACACGATGGATACTCAAGATGGCAATGATGAAGGAGCAGCAGGTGATAAAGGACCTGTAAAAGGTATAGTGACAGTCTCGGGAACAGAACCGTTATTCGGCAACACGAATATCGTGTCAGAAAGGGTGTCCACCCATGGCAAGATAAGATCATTTGAGCCTGTAGAATCTATCCCAGCATTAGATCCAAGTCTTAGAGAAGTGATTGGACAAGTTCATGGCAGTGGTGCGATCCAAAAATGGTTAAATAAACGAAAAGATTTCGATGAAAAATATCAATCCACTTTTAATAAATGGAGAGAAATCAAATTAAAAGACAGACAATCAGCTCAAAGTAATGGTTATCTGACTAGAGATCTGAAGGATAATGAAAATCCTCCATTGTGCTCTTTAGCAGGGATATACGACACAGATTTAGCTAGACAAATTGGTAAATCTGTTGATGAACCTTCAGGTAAACAAAGCGGTGTTGTGGGTATGTGGATGAAGATGGGTGCTAAAGTGAGTTACCATCTGCCTTTCTCCATGACTGTCTTTCTAAATTCCACCATTACTTCCCAAATCATCTCTGGTGTGGGGAGCGCAACCGAACACGTACTCTGCTCGTTTATGCTAACCTTGTGTTCACTCAATAGGCCGATAAGGAACATGCTGGTGGTGATAATTTAGGACAGATCAAGGACAACGTAGCAAACGAGATTAAAGAAGAGCGTATTCGCAGAGAATCAGTTTCAGCTGGTACAGCGGAAAATAATAGATCAGGAATGGTAGATGAACCAGAAGTAATTCACGAAGATCGAGTGTTAGAAGCTGCACAGTGCTAGAAATCATAACACGGACATTTGACAGGTAGTGAACGTTTTCCTTCTCAGACATCTTGTAGCTTCTATTTTTAGCGTACTTTATCAGTATTCATACAGTGCATTTTTGACATATTTTGACATATTATAATAGATAGAATTTAATGAATCGAGTCCGTTTAGAAACCAGGTTTGAATGTTTCTCCCGAATTTATACCTTCAGTTTTATGGTCTGCTGGTCTAGCTGAAGATTCGTATACTATCACTCCGGGTCGATTTGGTAGCTAAGGACATTATAAGCTCGACCATTCCCAACGATATTACCGAGCGCCCACAAGACCTTATCTCTGGGACTAAGTGACAAGTTAAAGATATACGTACAGGCTGATATGAGCCTCTCAAGCCGATATAGTATACTCTAGTGGTTTCTTCATCTCCATCGGAATTGTTCCCTGGAAAATAGATTGTCAAGGAAGTAACACCGTTAAATTTGGCTGCTCTGTTTTGAAGAAATCATAAATCAGCTTGGACTTGAAAGCTTGGGTGAATTTGACAAAGTATGCAAATTCTGTACTGATTATGATTTTCTGGATGAACAGACTCACTTGACTTGATATTCGACTCCTTCTTTAACATCCACCACATCGAACGCTTGCGTAGGCGAAGAAGACGAGGCATCAGAAAAGTCTAAACCTGGGTTATCACGGAACTACAACGAAATATCCAGATCAGCTAGGTCAAGTACAATGGTGATCCAGACAAGGAAACGTTTGGATCTTGTTGAAACGATTGCAATTAACGGACTCACAACGTGCATTGCGGAAGGTGTTCTACCTGATGGTCCAGCTTTGAGCGTTATTGCTCGCAGTGATATGGAAGCGGTGAATGGGACTATGCGTAGAGTGTTCAGCTCTTGGACGACGATATGCGTCACAACAGTCATGGCTTTATACCCGGTCAATAAGTACATGGGAAGACTTCATG
The DNA here is from genome assembly GCF_035658355.1 of Kwoniella shivajii. Classification (NCBI taxonomy): domain Eukaryota; kingdom Fungi; phylum Basidiomycota; class Tremellomycetes; order Tremellales; family Cryptococcaceae; genus Kwoniella; species Kwoniella shivajii. The sequence goes on from NC_085916.1 coordinate 415,194, forward strand.
CTTTAAAGGTAGAACGAGAAGTATAGGATATTGAAGAAGAAAGTCTTCGGCTCACTCTTGATTATCAACTCGTCATCTACATCGCTCTCGCACCACTATTGACCATTACTGTAAGCTAAATGTCACGAGATGTTCATCTTTACGGGAGCTTACAAGAGTCTCGTCGTCCCTCATATCCCAAGTCCTATGAAAGGCTCAATCAGCAACAGCTCAGAACGCGTGCACATCCCCGTCTACTCTTACTCTTCCAAATAAATGCGAATCTATATCAAAATAGCTCACTTGATCACTCGCTTTCCTGGATCTCCACCATTTTCAGAATTCAGAGCTGTAACATTAGGTAGATCAATTTGACCATATAACGAATCTAGAGGTGATGAATTTAGGGGAGCATCATGCGAATGATCGTGGTCATTACAATCGTGAGAGCATGACATTGTGTCTAGAATGTGTCGGATATAGAAGGCTGTCTGATATATAAGAAGTCTAGGCTTTGACTAAATATTGATTGGATTCGAAAAGAAGGAAAGTAGAACAGGAATGAGGATTTCGAATGTTGAAGTGGACTGTAAATGTGGAGGATCAAATTGCGTTAATCGCCGTACGCTGACACCCAAAAAAAAAAAAAAAAAAGGGCCGAGAGCTACTTGAGTGGCCAAAAGCATCAAGCTCACATGTATTCTTGCGATCATTCATAAAGTCCTAGTATGCAATTTCAGACGAGCAAAGCCAAGCCGGCCTCGATTGAGATCTCATATGTTCTTAACACCAAAGCTAATATAGGACTTATCTCTTTTGTCAAACGCTTTCCGAAATTTCCAACTTCGACATCGAGATTCTTCAATATTCACAGCGAACAAAGCTGTAAATATCAACTTCGGCCTCTCGTCCAGACTTTTGGGCTTGTTCATCTTTGTGAGTAATGGAAAGAGGTCTACTGTGACTCCTTCGTGCATCAGAAGGTTTTGCATGCGCCGAATGAACAAAAGCCTTGTCGTCGTGATGATAAAGTGCATAAGTCCAGTACATAAGTCCAGTACTGAAATCAGCGATATTACTGGACAAGATACTATGACGGACTCAAACGTCATAGAACTCGCTACAATATCTGATATTGTACCAAGACTGAGTGATCTCCGAACTTCGACTCCACTCGGCGAGCTCGATTCCGTACCCAAATTTGTTCTTTCACGCTTTACCGGATTATCCCCGATGCTGGTGGACGACTGAATGTCCACCCAAGTAAGTTGACATGATGGTTTTCGAAGTGGATGTTCCCTTTCTAAAAATCAGTCATCGATATTTTACATATCTCGGTCAAAAGCGATGATCAGAGTGGTGATTACGTATTGTACCCTACTTTTACCAGCACAGCTTCTTGGCATCATCATGCATCAGTACACCGCATTCCTTGATCCGCTATTAATCTCGGTGCATCCTTTGAATTTCAGTGATTTGATTGATCGGATGGTAGATCTTTCCCTTATCCTTTGATCCGACATATAAATATATAACATAACAATAAACATTACATTTTGCCACCTATCAACTTCCTTTCATTGTTCGCTAGCAACAGTGATCAGTAGCATATTTAAGAGCATCCTATTAACTCCCATCTTATTATACTTTCACAACAACAATGTACGGTCAACAATATCAGAACAACTATAATCAGCCTCCACCACCACCTCAACAGCAGCAGTGGGGACAACCACCTCCCGCACAATATGGTGGGCCAGGCGGACCAGGCGGACCAGGCGGCTATGGATATAATGGAGCACCTCTACAACAACCAGCGTACGGCGCACCTCAACCTGGATATGGTGCTCCCCCTTCACACAACGACTATAATGGTCAAACACCTTATGGTGCACCTCCCGCTCAATCATACGGTGCACCACCACCACCTCAACAACATCATTTAGGCGCTCAACCACCTTATGGAGGTACATCACCTCAGCCACCTTACAGTGCCCCTTCTCCCCAACCACCATATGGCGCTCCTTCCCCTCAACCATATGCCGCTCAAGGAAATTATGGTGCACCTCCGCCTGTCGGAGGTCAAGGAGCCAAGTTCCTAGGCATACCAATCCCTGCTCCTCCTCCAGCTGTACCAGTAAGCACATTGCCGGGATATAACGCTCAATTCGATGCGGAGAGGTTAAGGAAGGCTACTAAAGTGAGTGATTGAGTTGATCTTCCGTCCAAACACCATCTTGAGAATCGAGCTGACTTCTTTTCGTAGGGCTTCGGAACTGATGAGAGGACTCTTATCGATACTCTCTCACCACTAGATGCCTTCCAGATGGAGGTGCTGACTAGAACATACGAGCAGACAGTAGGAAGGAGCTTGAAGAAGACTTTAGAAAAGGAGTTATCCAGTTGGTAAGTCAAAATACGATATTGCAAATTTGCACAAATGGCGAAACCCCTTGTTTACCTCGAATGCAGGCTCGAATATACACTGGTTCTTCTTTCGCTTGGTCCTTTGAATGGTGACCTTCATCTACTCAATAGAGCATGTTCAGGAGCAGGTACGCATGAAGATTTACTCAACGAACTGCTTCTCGGTAGATCAAACGAAGAGATGTTTTATTTGAAAGAAGGCTACAAGAGAGTCTATGGAAAAGATCTGGTTTCTGTAGTCAGAGGTGAACTAAGCATGAAGACGGAGCGGTAAGTCCTGCTATTGTTTATAACCCTACAAATGAGCCTCTTGTATTTGTACTGATAAGGAATCGCTATAGGATGTTCAACATGGCTCTCTCAGGTCAAAGAGATGAATCACCATACGTGAATCAACAACAAGTTCAACAAGACGTCGAAGCTTTATATCGTGCAGGTCCAGGAAAAATTGGTACTGTAAGTTCTGCAGACTATCAAGATAATTTATTGGTCATGGGAAAGGTTAAGCATTAGCTAATCATGTATATAGGACGAAATTGGGGTTTGCGGTATCCTACTTTCTCGGTCAGATGCCCATCTTCAAGCTATAGCTCAAGCTTTCCCTCAAAGACATCGAGTAGCCCTGTCGCAAATGTAAGTGACCCATCTGATCAAAAAGGTTTCGCTTGATCCGTGTGCTATATTGAGAGCAGTAATCTGATTCGTCTTGATCGCGCAGGATTCAATCTGAGTTCTCAGGTCACATGAAAGACGGCCTATATTACATCGCCAAGGGAGTCGAAGGTGATGGACAAGGTGTGATTCGAGATGCAGAATTATTGCACGCCGCTATGGCTGGTGCTGGTACTAAAGATGAGAGAATGTGAGTTGATACCATTTCCTTGCGAAGCAGAATTGGCTCTTCGTTTGTTCCCCTCAATCGTGAGAGAAGAACGAGTATTGACAATCGAATGATTATAGGATCTATCGAATAGTTCGAAATCATTGGAACAGACCGAGGTTCAACGCAATCAAGACTCAGTATCAATCTCTGTATAGACAAACTCTGAAAAGAGCAGTAGAAGGTGAAACCACGGGTAAATACGAGAAGGCTTTGGTTGGTATTATCGAACAGAATTAAAAGGAGATTGAGGAAGAAATAAGAAGCATGGTTTGTTCTTCGCAAAGTATAATCTAAGTAGGAGTCGATTCCATACCGAAGTTGTATAAGTGTTTTGAATTAATATTATAGTAAAATCGTATGAAGTGTTTTTCTTGTGATCAATGTGATTATTCCGTACGACGTCGGTTCAGCCTTTCCTTTTTATTCGATAAAAAGGTTTCGAGTGCTTTGCAAGTGAGTCGTGATGCGATGCATATTATACATAAATTTGTGATTATACACGAGTGATCAGATCCCACTCGGCCCATTCATGAGGATTCAAGCGACTTCTATTGATCTAGCCATATTTACACTTGAGCTACTGTTACACTTCGCAAGCAGTTAATCAGAAAACTTACCCATTCTCCCCATTGTCTCAGTCTCGTGATCCCAGTCCTATTCCTCTAGAATACAGGTACTAATGCACTACTCAAGCTTGATCTTACGAATGCTACTCCTAATACGAAAATGACAGTTGCTCGAGCGATGCTAAGATTTGAAGTTGAACGATCAGCTTTCATTCCTTGATTTGACTTGACATTCCGTCTCCTCCTAATCTCCATTGCTACGATGACCCCCATGAGTCGCCATCATGATATGTGTTCTCTTGAGCTGAACCGGTTCCCTACACCCACAAGTCATCAATCGAATCAATCACACTCACTTGATGTTACCTTCTCTGTGGGCAGGGTTAACAACTTGATCATTCCAGAAGGCAGCTAATGGGTTGGTAGATTGTGATCCAGCAGGTCCGAGATATTGAGGGGCGGGCATTGTGCTGTTTTATGTCTTTTCTTGACCAATATGCGGAACTTGACTTCAGGTAAGTAGAAGGGCTTTGTGGATGGCTTTTGTTGAAGTTGTGAATATATGCAACAATAACACCTTGGATCTTGAAATTGAAACTCATCGAACATCCACATTACACAACAACGACAATGACCAATGAACGGAATTATTCGGGATATAATGGAATGTGGCACATCACATATATCGATGCTCCTCCTTAAATCGATAGGTACGGTATAGGTAGTTTGAGTGTTCATCTAGAGCATTGTCCTTACCCATACTCAGTCACAGACACGATCCAGAAGGTTGATGGGAAGACTTAGCCATAGTACTGGATACATTTCGATGGTAAATACACAGTAAACGTGATGCTTTTCCTCTTAATTCCTATTTGGACTTTAGATTTCCCTTTAGATTTCCCTTTACACACGAGGTGGACGACAAAAGAAACGACCTTTGTACGGTGCATCTTTCCATTGTTCATACATGACGTTGCAAACGACTAGATAAGCATTCTGTGCGCCGACTCGAAGTCACGGCGGACCTCATATATACCCACTCTCGTATCATTGGGGTTTAACTTGAATCTGACTTTCACACTGACTTGCATAAAACGTTGAATTCACCATCGAAGACTACACAATCCCAACTAACGATAAAGACGTTTATGATGTCGGAATCATTACCCATTCCTCATCACCCTTTAGATATACTCTTACCTCCGCCTAACACTTCTCCTACTCCTCATGCCCTTCATATGCTGGAGAAATTATGCGATAACCTGTGCTCTGAGAATGAGATTTTCTCAATCACCTTTTCACCCGTTCTTTGTCCAGTACCCGTGAAAGGTGGAGGAGGTAAGAATCAACTGTTCACTATCAAGCCCCATTGGTGGCAAAACAAAGATGGGAAATGGGGTGAGTGAGTTTTTTCACCCTTTTTCTGGCGAAACTGCTGGATACTGATCAAGGTCTTTGGCGACAGAATGGAGGGATGGTCAGCGAAATCCAGGTGAGTTGGATGATTTTTTGGTATTCTGGGTTATCATCGATTGAGGAGGGGATCATTGATATCACAAGTATGTGTTGGGCAGAATGTGCTAGACCTCAAGGACAAGTACAATTAGAGAAATTCTCAAAGACTATTCAGCTCTTATCCCTAGGTGCGGCTCATTTTTCAGACAATGAACTGAAAACGACATGTGTGAAAAAGATTGAGAATCTTTTGAACGTATTTTTCCTTGATCCCGAAACCAGGTGTGTTGAGATCTTCCAGCATTCTAAGTTCTCTGAAGATCAGGAGATAAGTTGACTGGAATGTGCTGTCTTTTAGGATGGAGCCACAAGTGAGATTCTCACAATGTCATCCAGGGGAAGAACCCGTTAAAGGAAACGACCAATTTGTGATAGCTGTGAGTCTCTGTTTTGTCACTGTAGTAAGCTCAGCTCACACTCATTCTACGTAAATGGGTCTTTAGATCCGGTCTATCATACTAACTGATCAATCATTAAATCTCATCAGAGACGATATCAACGTCGATATACTAAAGGACGTGGAAAATTGGATCAAAGAGCAGCTCGATTGGGTGAGAAGTTCTGAACAAGGAATGAAAGCGAAAAATTCGCCAAAACCATTATGGTATAATGTGATTGTACGTCCGCTTATGCACACTCACAGCCACATCTACCTTAGGGAATGCTGTCGCTGACGAGATTGATATTGGTAATCATAGCTTAGCTCGCATCTTCACTTCATACAAGATTCCAACCGCCTTACCTGTGCTGGAACAGCTTTACAAGGATGGATCGACACTCATCCTTTACCCGAAGATTCATTCATGCTTGAATTGATTCATGATAATCGTCGACATAGATGTTTGTTCACGTTAGAACCGTTATTCATCCTTGCGTCCCTCGCTTCGGATGATACCAAGCCTCAGTCAGATATCCTTGAATATCTCAAGGGGTGTGTGGGATTCGTAAAGACCGTTGTCAAAGGGCCGATCGAGAGTCCCAAGGAAGATGATGTCAGGTATCTTGCTAAAATAGCTTGGCTCGAAAGGCTTATTGATTCTTGGGAAAATGAAGATAACGGTAGTAACGATAGCAGTGAACCCGAGGGAAGAGGATGGGAAGGCGATTGGGATGATAGGATGAAGATGTTATGGGGATTTATCTGATGATAGTGCATAATAATAGGTCATGCTGTCGAATCCGAAATTATACTGTGTGAAAACAATCCAATCATGCATAAACGCTTTGTGACGAAATGTGGGGAAAAAAGTACAAGTTACAACAAGAATTGTATGAAGTATGGATCTTGTGGATCGGACCAGTCGACGATGAGAACCGACAAGAGCTCTTTTAATCTATCCAGACCAGTTCAATCTCGCTATTCTTGTCTTTTTGTCGGAGTGCTTCTTGCAACATATCTATATACCTTTCTCGCCCCTTTTTGATCTGACCTCTTATTTCGATGGATACCTTTGCTTCTCCTTGGTCATGTCTATGAAGCAAATCTTTGATCAACGAAGACATAGCTTCCCCCTTTAACCACTTGTGCATTCCTTCACCCGGGATACTGATATGCTGAATGGAGCAGATCTTCGTACCACAAAAAGAAGGAGAAGGGTTGATCGTTTCATCATTCTCATTCTTATTCTCACTGAATGGATGATAATTTGACCAAGTGGGTCTCATGAGGAAAGGAAGATGGAATGAAATTGTTCGAGTCCATCTTGGAATGGTTCTAGGCATCTGGGGATAAGGGTATTTACCATTTTGTCTTAATCGGTTATAAGTTTCTTTTAAAAAACCATTGGTAGATACCCAAATGAACCTTTTAGGTCCTTGTTGATCCACGAGTAAATCCAAGATCCTATCTATGGCTGTAGTCAAGGTCCTCACAGCCAATGTCTTATTATCAAATTGATCGACAGGCTTATGGTCCTCAACGTAGAAGTTGAATCCGCTGGTGGTCAATTTCACGGATTCAAGTCCTCTTAATCTCACATCATATTTTCCGTTACTCCACATCGTCTTGAACAATAACTTGTTGCGGTAGTAGCACAAGTCAAAATGGATCTCAACGTGTTTAATGTCCGATGAAGTTGATGATGCAAGAGGAGTAGATAAGAAAGCGACAAGGTCTTCGGGATTTAGAAGTTGGAGCGTATCTGAATCGACCTCGGAAGAAATAGGTTCATATTTCCCTTTGGTAGATGTACTTGTTGAAGCTGATGTGGCGCTCGACTTGGAGCTGGTTCTCGATGGAGAGGTGGATGTGGATTTGGATCTGGATGTGGAGCTAGAAGTGGAAGTGGAATTGGACTTGGAGCTATTTCTTGTTTGTGCAGGTGATGTAGCTCGGAGTGCACTAACATTATCACCTTGAGAAATATTATTCTCAAAAATGGTGGTGGCGGTGTAGAAGCTAGTGGAGGAAACACTTCTCCTCTTGTGAAAGATAGAAGAAGAAGCACTGCGGGAGAGAACCATATTGTATATTGTCTTCCGTTATTATTCCAGATGATACTTGGTGGTTTTTGTATTTGAAGAATAGACGTTGTGAATTCACTTAGGTGAAATAGATAATAGAGATAATAGATATATATAAATATATATAGAATATCGAAGATGAAGAAAAGATCGATACATTCTCTTCCATATTTCATGCTATATATACCTTTCAGTCCCCCTCATATTCGCCACTCAAACGTATGCGAATCACGAAAGAAGGTTGGTATGATTACTTTTCGCTGAATGACATGTCTATACTAGTATCTACTGGATACACAAGAACGTTACACTTCGTTTCCGCCACTTGAGACACTACTGCGTACTCTCGTGGAAAATTATACCCTCTTTGTCATCCCCCTATACAGTACGACTTCCGTTATCTGCGGCAAGGTTGGGGACAATGACACACCCCATCGTCATATAGTCAGATGCTTATCAGTTAGGTTACCACTCGGAGAGGATGTACTACACTGAAGTGAACTGCTCCAGGGACAAGGTTGGTTCTTCCTCATTTTCGATTACGACCAACGCATCACCGGATGTAGATCCGAGACAATCGTTAACCTTGGACGACTAATCAAAGAAAGTGCTGGTCTCAATATCGTGCACGCCTGGCAAAGATACGCTTTGAGCAAGATGTACGACTCTCGTGGAACCAATTAGACATTTACATGCAAAAGTGAAATGATCTATATGCGAGAGCTATTGTGAGTATATACAAGGAAAGAGATGGAAATAGTTTTAATAAGAGAGAGAAGCTACGCGACTCTTTCATCGTGAATCTTGGAGTCAGAAGTAGTATACAAGTATAGTACATATGGGGAAGAAGAAAAGGGAAACAGAAATGAAATGATTTATCTAAGAGACACAATAACAGGGTATTCAAATGAGGGAAAATGAAACAAAGTCACCCAAAGAAGGGAAAGAGGAAGATGAAACAGTGAAGGAAAATTCAGAGTTTAGAGGGTGGAAACTGTGCACAATGATAGGTGACATGAAATAAAATGGAACGAAGCGAACATTGGAAAGTTTATGATACACAAGCGATACGACATACATGGTCAGAAGGTCCGTATTCAAGATTTGAGCTTATTTCGCCGCGGTGAGTGAAGGAGAAGATGGGTTGCTGTTCATCTGTTGTGCCCAGGCCTTGGTGTCGGCAGAAGAAGCATGAAATCCTGGAGCAAGGTTGCCGAGGGGATTAGGAGAAGCAGCTCCAGTTGGAGCTTGTTTTTGAGCTTGTTTGTGAGTTTTGGGTTGGTGCGAAGATTTAGGAGTTCCAGCGAAACTGAAAGCATCTTGAGCAGAGTTGTACTGCCTCGTAGGAGTAGGCGTGTTACGAGGAGAGTTCTGACCGTTATTGCCGTAGAATGGGAACCCATTGGGTGAAGCTTCCCCGCTGATAGGGATGAATGAGGGTCTACTGTATACAGGTTCAAGCTCGGTAGGGGTCATCCGAGGTGATTGAAAGAAACAGAATTTGTCCAGCTGGCGCATACTTGGCGTCAGCTCATACCAGGATGAGTCCCTTCATTGTTTGACAACACTCACGAATTGCTGATAATCTAGTGTCTTCTGGTTCGGGTTACCAGTTCTTCCCCTTTGCTCGGGATCAATCTCGATTGCTGCTAAGCGCGTCAAGTCGGGCGCTGAATCGTAACTGATGGTCTCGACAGGAGAAGATTCGCCCGTCGAGGTCGAGGGCGAAGGTGACATTGGAATTGCTGGCAGACCTTGATGAACGGGTGTAGGAGGAGACGAAAGATTAGAGGAAGGCGGAGTCATAAGACCCAAGTCCCTATCTTCTGCTTCTCTTCTAAGCTTGCCCAAATCACCCGTCGATCTCTTGAGAGTAAGATTTTTGTGCTCAGGTGTGCTGTCCGATTCATCGGCAGGTACTTCTGGAGATCGATGAGCGAGCGGAGTGGCATCACCACTTTTAGAGTTGACCATAGATTCCTCATTCCCCATAGCCTGAGCAAACGATTCCCAACTATTGCTTGGGCCGTTCCAACTGGATCTTCGCTCGTGACCTAGCTCCGGTGCCACCAAAGTAGCATAGTTCCCATTTATAATGTGCATGCTAGTTCTTCGTTGCACATCTTGCTCGTCGTAAGCTTCCGGAGTCATCAATTGTTCCATGACGGGTGAGATTTCTTTAGGAGGTGATTGTGGTGGTGAAGGAGCACAATACTTGGCAAGTTTGAGGTGGTCGTGAGCTGAAGGAGGGGCGGGTGCTTTGAATTGCACCGGGGGAGGGCTCTGCATAGGCGAATCAGGTCTTGGTGGGACGTTATCGCTGAAAGTTCGAGAGAATTTAGGGAATATCCAACTAGCAGGACCAGATGAAGGAGCACCAAACGCTTTATTGATGTTGGCCGAAGGCGGAGGAGCATTGTTCTTCCTCAGTCCTGGTAGTGGAGCATTTCTCGCAGGCTCCTCCACGTCCATGTATCCACCGCCCAGTGTCGGTGGACCTGATACTCTAGTAGGACGACGAGTTGTCTTCTTGAAAGTGAACCCATAGTTCATACCGTCGTTAGAGTCCCACCAATCCTGGCCTTCCACGGAGTAATGTATGCAAAGCAGCAGCTGTCTCTCTTCCAACTTCCGCTTGAAGTCTTCTAATTTGATCGAGAAGCTGAATCGATCCCATCCCTCGTCACCGGTAGTCGCAGCAGGAATATGGCAAACATGTGTTCCAGAGACTTCAGATACGGTTCTGTAGGTCGGGTCAGCGAGCCTGCAAAAGTATGGGGCACGGAAATGATACTTACTGCCATTGATCCATCGTGAACCTAACCGCTACCCATTTTTGAAATGAGACATTTCGCACAATCACCGTGCCTCTCATGCACAATGGCCCCAATCCAGATTGCAATTCTATCCTCTCCAACATGACATTCTCGCCTGTCAAGCTTCCTCTGGCATCAGGAGAGAAATCAGTTCTTTTTCTGGGGATTCTACCTCCAACTTCCATTTGCAGTTGGCCAGATTCATCTGCTGCTTTCGCTTGAGCATTCCTTCTGGTACGGAATTGAACAAACTCAGCATCTGTATCATTTTCTGTTTCCGTCTCGGTGTAAGAGGCATTCTCTGGATCAGCTGCTTTCCCTACAGCTGTTACTTTCTGTTCCCTTAAGAATAACACCACACTTTCCAAGGCTTTGGCATCTCCTTCACTGGTATCGGCGAATCGTACGCTCTTGGATCGCTCCTCGCCAAAAGCGCGAGCTTCGTCGACCTCGTCGGTAGGAGATGAGTTGCCTTGACGAGTAAGATCAGGTGTAGACATGGACCTTTGCTTCAGCGATGGTTTGACAACTTCACCGCTCTTCTTTCGGATCATGCCTATTGGTCGAAGAGAGGGTGAAAGACCGTTGATATTGGGCGAAGAGCTTGCAGATTGAGATATTGGAGGAGGGAAAGTGATTTGGAGAGATCCAGTGGAATTGCCTCCTCTTATGTGACCGGCTGAGCCTCTTCTCAGGCCAGCTAGAGTCGGACGATTTGGTGAAAGCATACCTCGAGCCGGCGATGCACGTGGCGGCGGCTTGAAGTCAGGATCGAATGTGGGAAAGGGGACGGCGGACTCGCCATGCTTGGCATGAACATGAACGGCGATTGAGTGTGTTGGAGTGTCTTCATTTGGCGTTGACGGAAGAGAAGAGTCCACAGTTGAAGTCGACGCTATGGAATCTCGAACGGCTCGATGCAGCAGTGGTGATTTTATTGGGCTGGGATGAAGTTTGAGACCCAATGAACTACCTTCCGCTGGTGGTAAGCCCGACACTGAGCTACGACCGGTGGATGACGGTGATCTTCGGGGAAGACCTTCCATAGGACGGGATATTGGAAATGATTGGGTATGTATGGCGTGAGTCGCTTGGGAGAGGTTGTCCATCATCGATCGTCGTGGTGTTGATGAACCAGAATGACTAGATGTCCGCCGAGGGATACCTGGCATGGGTCCTGTCAGAGTGCTAGGACCAGAAATGATGTCTTCGATATGGGTAGGCGGAGTAGTGTGACCCTTTCGGTGAAAGTGGAAGGAATGCTCCTTAGCAGGAGAGGCGGCGGGCGAAGGGGTTGTTGGTTCGGCGTACGGCATATTGATCTGTTCAGTGCTGATGAAGAGGCGTATCGTTAGCAAGCAGTCCTCAACGAACGCTCGAGCTCGATGAAGCGAAGTCAAATGTGGAAATGTCAAAGAAGAAGAACAAGAGAGAACCAACGAAGAATCAGGCTTTGTGAGAACGAAAGAGATCATGACGATAATTTTGAACACAATGACGTAGAATAATAAGCGGTCAGGTGTCTCGATTGAGAAGGATAGATTGACAGAAGCAAAGTTGGAAAAAAGTGAAGTTTCACTAAGCTCGATGGCTATCACGAGACAACGACAACACGCCTTTGGGAAAAAGAGTACCAACCAAAGAAGCCATGCACCAATAGTAGGACAGATGAAGGGGTTTGAATGTGCAGATTGAGTGTTCAAGGATGAGTCAACCCGTACGGGGCTGATGAAGAAAGGAGGCCAAACAAATTGATCAAAGAAAGTATTCTCCAGACACAGGTTTAATGAGATAATGAAAGGGAGTGGTCGAATTTAAAGACGAACGAAGAATGAAAGGGAGATATTCGACTGTGCAAGATATGATGGATGGAAATGAGAAGAATTGATGAGATCAATCAACGGAATATACCGTGGTCGATAAACAGATTGATCTGAAATTCTGATAACACGCCACGAAAGGACTAGTGAATGAACGAAGCAAAGATGTTGGAGCAAATGACAGAGAAGGGAAACAAAAAAGGCAGATGATTGATCGCCGAGTTCGCCTATCTCTTGGCCATCACAACACAGGATAAAGTGGAGCATATGTTGGTGTGTGATAGTGGAGACACGATCTGAACAGGTGATGTGTTTTTGGAAGGCGCAGTGAGACAGCAGAAGTGTGAAGATTGAAGACGGCGTAAAAGTCTGTGCGTGGGAACATGCTGAACAGGAGCAATAGAAGAAATGACAAGTGAAGGGGGGAAGGAAGAAGCAAGGAGGGGGAAGGGATGCGCAAGAGGGATTCTCTTCATGTGCCAGACGATATATGAAAACGAACGACAGAGAGAACACTCACTGGTTAATTCTTTTCAGTGTAGAAGAAAATCCAGTAAATTCTCAACGGTGTCCAACTAACAAAGAGACAGTCGGCATTATCGTAATGTATCGTTATAAGCGTTGGTGCGGCGTGCAGTTACAGTTGTTACAGTATGTCGATAGGGACCATGATACAATACGGTGAGAGGAATGAGAGATGAGAGATGAATCAATTGATCAGCTATCCTTATTCACTTGTTTATATCAATGAATGAGAAATGCAAGATGATGACAGGAGATGATGAAAAGACAGGGAGTGTGAAAGAACTGAAGACAGACAACACAGAACAAAAGTGACGTAGATGGTCCAAAAAGGGAAGGGAAAACAGAGAAGCATTCATGCGCACACACACACACACACAGGGTGTGTTTGGAAGTGAGCACAGACCTCCATCCAGAAATCCAGTCTCTTCCATCATGATCCTTTCGACGACGGCTAGGTCAGAAAGATCTCATTCCGAACTCGCGGAAGAGATGATGTGAGATTGAATGACACACAGGAAATGTAGACAAGACACAAGGAGGTAGGGGGAGTTGTAACGTTGGGCAATCAATGAAACGCAAGGAGAAAGTCACAAGGTCAAGGTAATAGATCACTTACAGAGGGTTATTGAGACTGGTCAAATAAACATGTAACAGGACAAGGACGAGTGATGTTGGAAGATCGTGAGAGGAGCGAGAGATGAAAGAGGTAAGATGAAGGAAGAAATCAACCAGCTGGTGTTCAGTGTATACTGAAAGTAAAGAAGGAGAATTCGTAAGCTGTGGGGCCAGAAAGTTTGAGTCGACCCTTCTCGGTTAAAGGCAAAGAGTGTAGTGATCAGATGATGAAAGATTTGAAAAGAGTGGTTTGAGATGGACTAAAGTACGATGGACTAAAGTACGAAATACGCTTCCTTCTTCAGACAAGGGAGAAAGGAAGCTTATGGTTGATAGGTTTGTCAGTCTCAGTAGAATGAGACAAGGTCGACGACGCGTTGGAAAGAAGTTGAAAAAAGCGATGTCCAGCACCTCTAACTTTCTTTCTCCCCAGCCGAAAAACGTTGATATAGCGAGAAGTAATGATCGTGCTTTGAAATGATAGTGAAAATGATAGTGACAAGAGACGGTAATATGATAACAAAAACAAAACAAGGAGGGGGCAGGTAATAGGAAGAAAGAAAAAATAATGGATATGAATGGTGAAAAGAATATCTCTTGAAAGTGGGAGTAATAAGCTGGTCCCCATAGAAAAGATGATTCAAGACATCGAAGCGCGTGGGTGCAGCGAAAGCAGAACGAAGAGCGAAAGGGGTTTGGTACTCACCTATAGGTAAATCTCAATCTCCCAATGCAAAGCTTCTGCCAGAATAGTGGTGTATAATCTAATCGAACAGTCCAGCTGTCTTTCTGCCCTTTACACTTTCTCCTCCGGAAATCCCACCTATTAGTGGGCTAGATGTTGATGGATGTCTCGAGTGATATACCGGATTTGGCACGACACTTTCTGAATCAAAATTTCCACTATTACTATATCTTTTCTAATTATCCAAAGTACAGTACTCGATCAAGTAAGACGAGAGATGCTGATTTTCGCGTTGAAGGTTGAAATGTTTACAGATTATTTCCCCTCGTTCTCCGGATTCAGATAATCTTGTTAATGAATGGGTTATGGTTGAATGAATTGAATAACTCTTTCGTAAACGGTGTGGAGAACTGGAGTAGTCTATTCAAATTTGGACTGGGGTATAAGTTACTCCTTTTTTTGGATGATGTATGTCTTACAAACGCGAAGTTTCAATTGAGATTGTTGATTCTGATAATATATCAAATCTATTTCTCTTTTGGTTGTTCTTTTCGTGTCGTGTTTCACGAAATGACTAACATGTAACTAATTACAGTAGAAGAAGGAATGTTGGTTGCGACGAATGATGTTAAGAGGTTGAATCTGAATCCCAAGATAGATCGTAAATGTATTGTTACCTTTTCTTTTGTTTCATATAGCAAGATATTGTCTACCCTGTTAAACCTGTTGAATTCGCTTGCTCGTCCCGTCTTGATCCTCGTCACCATCCAACAAAGTCCTATACCACCAATACGAGGTACTTCGTGCGCTCGGTCCGGCCGGATATCTTTTTGGCGATTTCCGCGGTGAAACAAGAAGGTGTCGACGGTTGATGAACTATGGGATATGGGATATAGGATGATGATGTAAGCCAGGAATGGATGTGTCGAAATCCAAAGTTTGAAAGTGCGTGTAAAATTTGGGGGATGGGGTAATTAAGCGTGAGAATAATTGAGGATTATCTTCCAAAATAACCTTGGCGGATGATGAAGTCTCTAGAGTATTTGACTTGAGGTCCAAATCCAGTCCCAGTTCTCTTTCGTTGTAAGTTTGACAAGCTATACAGGATGGGACGAGAGATGAGTTAGCGTGTGAACATGTGTCGTGGGCGGAGGTTTAGGGGAAACAAATGGAGTAAGCTGAGCTGACGAATATTATAAATATTATAAAACCATAAAGTCTGAGAAAAAAAAATAAAAACCAACGTGCCTTTTGATGAAGAGATAATCAATATACTCACAAAGTTATCAAGAACTCCAGATCTCACTACCTTGCTTGTTCGTTGTATTCAATCCGCTGATTTTGTTGATTATACTTGTAACTCCCACTATTCTATTCTATTCTATGCTATGCTAGTCCCAATGCTACTCGTACAGCTAGACTGTGGTGTTCGACTTGGTGCTAATTCTTTCCCTTCTATCTCCACCTTTCTCTCTACTGACACTTTGAATCCGAAAGGCCGGTCTTGAGACTCGTACAGCAGGATGCAGAACCAAAAAAGCTTACGTCGTTATTTCCTTGATTTTTACTTTCAACCAAAAGTCGGATTTAGACGTGGGAAAAATTAATAGAAAGGCTCGCCCGCCGATACGCGATTGTTGCCGATAAAAATCCTTTCAGGTATATAACTATAAATATATATGAAGATATATCTGGTTTGAAGCTGACTTGGCCAGAAAGAGAATTAACTATGTTTGAAAACGTTGTCCTAAACAACCCAAATCTAACTGCTTGGTATCGTAATAATGCACATGCAATGATCAAAAGGAATTTCGACCTGTATCGGTCGGTATATAATAATAAGAAATAAGAAACGGTAACTTAAATTCACCTACAGGTATTCGATTTTCACTATACATTCCAGCGATCATGACCATATACCAAATGCCCACGTTTACATTACTATTCCTAACTTCTCAATTCTACATGATAGTAGAATATCCCTTCATTGCATGTTAGTCAGTCCCTTGACTCTGAATCAATACTTTGTTGCCTATTCGGCTTGGAATCCCTCTGGAAAAAACGTAATTCCTGTTAAACTGTTATAGCATCTGAAGGTAAGGCGGAAATGACCGATACACAAAAGGGAACAGGAGACAGGAAACAGGGGAGGAATAAGAAAAAGTACGCCACTTCCACTTCTTTGGGTCTCCTATGAATCTCCTCGATGAAGAAGGTTTGCTGATTTTGCAAAGGAATAAGCCATTAGTGTTAGGAAGTCAGGAATGATATGTCAAGAGAAAACTGTAATTCTATCGTTTCTCTTGCGGTCCCTGGAGAATGTCAGAATGCCTGCATGATAGCTCATCGTGTCATGAGCATGTAGGTGAACACGTATTCCCTTCAACTGCAACTGCTTAAATTCCTTATATTTTATTTACTTTGCAAGACAACGATACGAACGAGTGACTTGATACCTGCCAAGTACATCATGCATTACGGTATCTCAACGGGAAGGAAAGTCTCTAAATGCTGGCACCGCTCGTAAAGATCTGAAGCCTACCATCCCTAATATTAAGGCATGTCTCGTTTCTCTTGTAAAGTACCCAGGTCCTGGAAGAGTTACCGTCGATCACTTGAGTACTTTGTAAGCACGAAGACATTTCTGCCTTTCCAGACTATCATTAGATCTCGTAGGCAATGTCGTTCCAATCAGAGCTGTAGAGATCTGCAAGGGATCAAGGGGTAGTACGACATCGATGGCTTTAGAGGATTTTATAACGTAAAATATGTACTATTCTATATGATCAATTAACCTGCACTGAAGAATGATTCCCACTCCAGTCAAGATCCCAAATGCTCAGTGTGTATCTAGTCAATCGACCTTGTCCAGGTTCACGTGATATTCAGCGCCGCCAAGACTTCTGTTAAGGTAGGACCAATTCGGGTTTGCGAAGTGGTATGACATTCATCAAGGAGATCCGATGGTAGGTTTGAATGAGGAGCTCCTTCAGTCTCTCCCTGATTAATTCCTCACTGTAAAGAACGAAGGAAGTGGAGTGAAATTCTCATATGGTTATCTCAAAGATCGACAAATCGGAATATAACGAAGCAGAAAGGTAAGAGGTCTGATATTCATCGTGATACAATAGGAACCCAGATCTGGACAGGTGTGCGTGGGAGGACTAATGTTAAATCGCCGTGAGGAGATCCGGGAAGGATGGAATATAGATCTGTTATATATCAACCCCATGATTGGATGAGAGATGAAGCAAAGGAACGATATGTGATTGATTGAGCGTTGGAAAAAGATAGAATGACAACCGAGTAATCATGGAAGGATCCAATTCCATGGAAATCAGCGACTCTATGATTGAGAATGGAAGAGGAGACTCGAGAATCAATCGAACACAGTTTCTATGTCTTGATTATCTAGTAAGCAAGCCTTGCTTGAATAACTCACACTGATCTGTGAGTCATAATCTCAACCGGGAGGACGATCTCATGCTGTAAACCGGTATGATCTGCTTCACCTTATTGAGTAAAGCGAACATATGTCTGATCATTGGACGGCACTTCTTTAGAATAGATACCAGGGATGCATGTTTTACAGTACTGTACATTCTCCTTTCCTATCGTACATCGAGTAGCACCAAGAAAGGAAGGAGATATATCGAATAGTGTTTGATCTATCCATTGATCTTCTTTGTTCTTCCCATTCGCTATGAGCATTAAACCATATCAGCATTGATTCCAAAGATTCCCACAGCATGAGTATTGACTCCAAATAGAGATGTCATTCTTGAGCATCGCTAGATATACAGGACTTACCTTTTTCATCCTTTGTAGTTTCTTGGCTGACATCTTAGCTCTCATTTCTTCCATTCTTTGTCTTTCAGCAACTCTTTCTCTTCTCTCTTTGATAGCGGTCACTTTCCTGTCACATCAAAACAGAAGATGGGAATGTCATCAGCGTGATCCCTCTTGACGTGATCGTGCCTCTTGTCGAAACTTATGGACATGTAGCCAAGTCGGGCAGAGGGACGAGCGAGAGGAAGTTGGAAATCTACTTACCTATCCTTTTCAGCTTGTTTATCATCTTTCAATTCTTTTTCAACAGCTTTCATGGATTCTTGTTGTCTATCTTTCTCTCTTCTTTTCTCATATGGAGTTTTGACAGCGTTTGAGATGTAAGACCTTTTCAAAGCTGTTTTTTCACCTTTATGAGCTTTTCCAGGTGTCCGACCATTCCTCGATGCTGCCACCGATACTAGTACCGGTGCAGTGGATGAAGAAGCGACAGGAGCGGAGTCTGACATGATGAGATTATACTGAATGTATCCTATGTACGATCGAGGCAGAATCCAATTAGCATGGATATATTCAGGTGAACTGGTATAGCAAAAGGAAAAAAAACCAAAAAATCAATCGCAAAGCAAAATCATATGGAGATGAGGGGGATAACTCCGGCTGCCACGTGCTGGTTTCTTCAAGGCACGTATCAGTTTTGGGAACATGGTGAATTCAGGGTAAAAATCCCATGAGATTTAGCAGGTTGAACGACAAGCCACTTTAGATAAAAGAAGTACTCTTCCATTCTTACTTTGAATTCTTGATATCCATTCCTTTGTTACATCGCTAGTTCATATCGATCCATCTCATCTTGTCATCATCGCCTTGTAGGCTTTCGCTAGACTCATCTCTCCCTTGCTGTGTAAGGTCTCCGAAAGATCGTTTCTTGTCATACTTTATATTCCTGTAAACACTCGGCTGGTCCGTCAACGTACAAACTTATCCTTATCCATCAATAAATATCACTCATCGAAGTGAAAATACCCATAATTATGTCTTCTACAACTGCAACTCCAAGAAAAAGAAAGTTGAGTATAGGTGCTGAGACACCTAGAACGTCAAAAGCAAAAGGAAGATCTGGGTAAGTTAAAACAAACCGCTACATAATAAAATCGTTCAAAGCTGAATAAGTATCTTGGTTGAATAGTATACCTACACCTAATCCTCCATTGGTACCATTCCCTACACCACCTCATACTCGAACGAGAAAGACTGTCAAGTATGCTGAACCTGTTGTTGAACAACCTATCGCTTTATCATCCTCATCTAAACCATCCATATCTTCCTCTTCGATAGGAGACAATCTTCCACCTCATTTACAAACGTTACTGAACTTACATCGGTCATTCAACCTTGCACTTTCATTATACATCGCCACTCATCCTCCTGTCTTACCACCTCATCCTCCATCAGCAACCAGTGTTCCTTTACCCAACTTGACCAACTTCTTAGCACTGAAAGAGACGGTAGAAAGGACCTCGGGTAGACGATTCGGTTTGCAAGAATTAGGTAGATTAGCTTGGGTTTGGTCATGGGATGGAAAATCTCTACCTGATGAGAAAGCTATAAGTGAAAGAAACAAAAAAGCAATGATAGATGAAGATAATCCTTTCCTCGTATCATCCACCTCTTCTCCTTCTTCCTCTTCCGTCAACCCTATGTCGTCAACCTCTACTACGGTACACGATATTGGATCTGGACAAATACAAGGATTGAGTTATCTGATTACTCCAACAAGAACACTTGATCCGAATACAGGAAGAAGAGTTTATACTCATGGTTTGGGTATCGAATTGGAACTGAGAAAGGGAGAAACGAGACAGGTACTATTGGGAGGTGCGGAAGGTGGAATCGGTAATAAAGGTCAAGGTGGTGGTGTAGGTGCTATAGGAAGATGGAATACCAATGGTGATATGAGGGAGGAAATTTTCAAAGAAAGATTAGAGAAATGGGTTACACTGAATGGGGGATATGAGGTAAGCTTCCCATCACGACCTCGAAGGGAAGAAAGCGACTCAAGCTCACAAAGCCAAAAACCAATTAGCCACCACCCAAATCCATTTTACCTACTCCGACAACATCAGAAACCTCCACTCGATCTTCAATACCGCCAATTCCCCTATTACCTTTACCTCATCTCCCTTCATCGACCCTCCTACCCTCCGCAAACTTGTTTTCAAACTTCTCTTCTCCCTCTTCTTCCTCGGTCACATCAACACCCAAAAAGACTCATTCGACTCCATCGACCGATTCCCCCAAGACAGCAGGACTGTCTGATCCGTTCGAACTGAGTGATGACAAAGATGAGAAGAAAGGGAAAGTGATCAGGCCTGGTTCAGTAGAGGATAGGAGGCAGGCGATGATGGACAGGGTGAGTACTTGGAATCCACATCTGTTTGGTCGATATCATGAAAAAATATGTTTTAAACGAATGTCTATCTCTTACATTTTCATTTTCCCAGATAAAAGCTCGTTCTGGAAATGGTAAAAATCCCATGTCGACTTTAGGCTCATCAGCAGGTGTCTTCGGTAGAGGCAATTCTTTGTCTGCTGCAGGGCAGCACGAAGAGCTCAAACGAAGATCGACGTTAAGTAGACTAGAAAGTATAGCAGAGGGAGTATGGATGTGAGTTTGTTGCTCTCTTCCAGTTTCATTTCGCGTTGACAAATTGCTATTTGATTTTGCAAAACTGATAAACTTTGTCAATTCAGGATGTTCTCTGCTCCTTCACCTGGACCCAACACACTACCTAGTGCACCTAGAGGAAGACGGAAGGCTATACCAATGATGGAAGTTGCGGAAGTGATAGTCAAGAGCTCCAAAACTCCCATTTCGAGTGGTGAGTGGATATAATCATCGATCTGATCATTTTATCAGCACAAATCAGAAGCTGACGGAGGTCTGAACATGATGTTATAGCGGAAGCTCAAGCATCTCTTCAACTACTCACGGAGCTATGTCCCTTCTTTTTGACAGTCAAGATAATAGGTAAACAAGAATGGTTAGAAATGCCTTCATCAGTGGCCGCACCACCATCACCCGGATCAAGCGTAACGACAGCTCAACCTCCTTTCACCAATCAAGTTGCAAGTAGTGGTAGATTAGCTCCTCCTTCACCTTCTACCCCATCGCGCGCCGCAGGGTTGGAATTGGCTGGACCTGCTAGTCCTGGCAGAGTGAGACGAGTTGGCGGTCTAAGGGAAGTGAGAGAGAGGATAAGAAGAGAATTGGGGGAATAGACTGAAGATTGTACAAGGAAGAAAGAAGTAAAGAAATACCAGAAGGAGTAGTACTAGGTTATCTGCAATGCATATTTAATCTTGTTGTATCGGGTCCATCTGTTTTCTAAGCGTAATTTGAGGCATGTTTTGACACGAATTGGTGTCAAACTCTCGTCTGATCCATATACAATTTCATCCTTCGAATTCTATCAGACCATGATCACTATGGCGTTGGGTATATGCTCATTATGCTGGGTATGAACTATGTGATGAGCGAGTTGTTAGGTGGAGTTATGATTTAATTATCGCTATTTTCGATCAACCATCCTGACACTGATTGGAGGTTTATCTTCTATTTTATCATCTTGAAGTACGTTTCTATCAATCAGCAAACCTGCTATTCCAACTGTTCCTACAACGAGACCAAAGATGATCCTTGCGTTTGGAGCTAAAGCTATTGTTGATCATTCACCATACAGTGTTATATCAGCTTACTTGTCCATAGTTACGAGTATAGATCACTTGACTTTATCTTGAATTGACGCGATAAACCAACGAGTGATGGATCAGATTTGGAAGAAGGGATGCTCACATCTAAAAGATTGAAACAAGCTTTTACCTCTTCCTTTCAACTCTGCGTTTGAATTCGAAGTCGAGTTCATATTCATATTTATACCTGACACCGTGGAGGATCCGGAAGAAGAAGCCGAAGTGAGATTTACAGGTTGAAGCGCAGATGCTCTAGCTGAACGAGCTATTGGTCCAGGTAAAATAGGTTTACGGTTTGGTTTACTCGATGTCCGAGGTGATAAAGCCTCTAAAGCCGGTTTGCCTGGTCTTTGGGACATCGTGGGCCGCTCGAAAAAGGTGAAGATTGCGGTCTGAATTATCAATGATGAGTGAAAGTGAAAGAAGGATAAATGGGAAAACTCATTCCAGTTGGTGTAAAGATGGGTTATCGCTTTGATCCGAAGAATGAGGTAGAATAGGCCGGTTACGTAAATAATTACAGTTTTGTTGATATCATTGCGGATGGGATTCAAGCAGAGAATCAACGCCAGACAGTCATACATATCTCAATCATGATCATACAAACAAACAAAAGGTACAGGAAAGCGTACACAACATGTGGTATACAAGAGTATAAATTAAGTTTCAAGGCCAAATACAGCTATACATGATGTGTGAAGGGATTCTCCTTTTATTCGGCTTTAGGTCTTCCAGCAGTATTGTTAGCATGTGGTGTGGATGGTGAAGGTGAACCTCCCCATCCCCACCAACTACTGGTTCTCCTTTGATCCATGACTGGTCTTTGAGTACTGGTATTTGCACCTTCAGCTTCTTCTCGTAGGATCTGTTCATAACCTTCATTAGATAATCTACCATTACTATTATTCCTAGAATTTGAATTAGAGTTTGAATGAAGTGATAATGAATCTTCTGAATTACTCGAGATTGACGTGGGTCTAGGTTGAGAACTGTTGATTGATCTATTAAATCGAGCTGAAGCTTGAGCTAATTCAGGATTAACAATTGGATAACCACCCCCCACTCCAACTCCGACTCCGATTCCACCTCCACCAGAATTTGACGTAGCATGCTGGTAAGTGCGAGAACGAAGTGTTGAATCTGATGGTGAAGATCGGACTCCGGGTGTAGGAATTGGAATTGGCATAGACATTGATTCTGGGATTTGTTCGGCCCTATCTCGTGTGTTTCGCTGAGATGAACCTGAGCTTGAAGATCGAGTTTGACTTTGGGCAGAAGCTGCTGCTGCTGACAAAGCAGATAAAGCTACGGGCATGTAGCTAAAATGGAACGCAAAATCAATATGTGGGGTTTTCGATGACTGAAAGTATGTATGATAGATGAATGAAAGTATGTATGATAGATGAATGAAAGTATGTATGATAGATGAATGAAAGTATGTATGATAGATGAATGAAAATGATTATGTATAAATGATGACTCACTGTCCGGCATAACGAGTGACCAAACCATACATCTGTTGAATCGCTCCAGAAGCTGGATCTTGTAGAGTAGGAGGCTGTTGAACTCCCGGAACATCGAATCCTTGTACTTCTCCTCCGTAGTGTCCACTTTGGTTCGGAAAAGATTCATGTCCAGCAGGAAGCACGATCTGCAATCGATGATGGGAATGTGAGCTATCAGTATGAATATCTTTTCATCCCTTCTTTCTGCTCGCGATCAATAGATAACGCGCTCGATGCGATTCACTGAAGGACGAGGGGAGTGTGATGACGGAAAGGTAGAAGGTGAGAAGCTGTACTCACATTGAGTTGAGCTTTGATTTTCTCCCAACACCAACCCATGCCACCTGCCAAAGCAGTTGAAGCTCTACTTCTGAGACTGGCTAAGAAAGCGTCGATATCCGATTCGTGTTCATGGAAGAAAGGAGCCAAGTGATTATTGTATATGTACGATGATCCCTGTATACAATCGAATCGAATATCCAAACGTGAGCAAAGGGAACGAAGCTGTTTGCGAGGCTGTATGAAAAGAGTATTGATAGATGTTTTGACTTACCTCGGATTGAGGCAGGGATAAATAAAGGAATATAAGTGTTTTGATAAGACTGTAGAATGGGAGCCTATTGGTAAAATAACAAATGAGAACATGCATCAGCAAGATGAGAATCACTGTAACAGATAAAGACGTAAAATGGTCCCTTGAGGTGAATGGTTGCTTACCAAGTAAAAGTCCATCCTAACAGACTTTCAATCGCAGTCCAAGTCCCAACTACGGCCCAATACATTAACCATCTTTCAACTTGAATCATCGCTTCGGGAGACGAATCAGGATGGAGTGATAAAGCTTTGTATGATGCATATGCAGGATAAAGGTAGGAGCATATATGACTATGTTCGTCATTGCCATCCTGTCAGTCAGTACTAGCGGCAATACAATGGAAGCTTGTGTGAGACGTGAGATGTGAGATGTTGACTGGAAAAGGAGAGGAGAGCGGATTTGAACTTACCAGCTCCATCTCGAAAGAAGTGCAATCAACATGATGGGTGGTCGCACTAATGCACGAGATTAATAACAGCCAAAAGGTGTTCTGTTATGAAGATAGAATGTGATGTGAGTGAGGTTATACAAAGAATGATAACAGTCTGGTAATAGATATGGAATGACCAAGTGACCAAATTCACTGGATGTCTCGGAACCATGAAACCGACACACCAGTGACCGAGTGGCGAAAAAGAAAAGAACTCACCCCATCTGTAATATGTGGCGGTACGATAATGATGGCTCATGCGTACCCGATATCACATAATCGCTCTGCATCAAGACATGTAGATGTTGTTTAGAGAAGATTTTGGAAGTAATGTGATATATGATGTCGTATCCAAGAGTGGGATCGAGTGAATTCACTGGACTCAACTATGAAATGATCACATTCAGCATCATTTACAAGTCTGGAAGATGTTGCCACTTCCCTTCGGATCTGTGTATAGCAAGGTCAGAGTCCTCAAACCTCATCACCATCATACGAGCAGTATATTATTATAGCAGAAAACCAACGTGTAATGTCGTAAACTCCCCCTTTCATCTACGCTACGTCATCGCGAAAGAGAAGAACATTACGCTCATATGTCAACTTCCCATACGCGCATATAAGAAGCTTCGCCTAATGTATAGTTCAGCTTTATGGAGAATTGCCATAGATTTCTAGCTTTCGATTCACTTATACATCTATCGACATAAGTGATATATCTCTCGGTGCTCCTTCCAGATCTCTCTGGAATCATATAGGAACGCTCAATCGTTTTTCTTCATTTGTCCCACTCAAACAAATTGATGTTGCCAGCTCATTACAGCCCGCTTCCATACAACGATCAACACTTGAGGCTGCACTGAAACCAAAAGAAGTTTCTTAGAGCCTATGAGCCAAGTTAGAATCAACGGGGATACTGTTCACGTCACAATCGCACCATATCTAGGTGGTAAAGGTACTTCCATTCCTGAGATATCAGAAATGACACTTACCCTCCCCGGTTTTCATAAAGAGAAGGAAGCGGCTTTGCAAGCAGTGCAGGCGATATTGAAAGCTGAATGCAAGATACCGTTGCAAGGTATAATTTCAATGGATTATTCTCGAATCCCAGAAACGAAAAGTATTGATGATGAATGCGAAGCTATCATGTATTCTAGAACAAATCGTTCTCCCAACGTCAACAGCATTCAAAAAGGAGAAGGAGAAGGTATAAAGTATGAAGGAACTTTTGATGTTTATTCTGGTAAAGTCAAACTTGGTGGTCATAGAGAAATCATGAGTCAAGCTTCAGCATTAACAGAATTACTCATTCCATCGATAAACGAGTCTGCGTTGTTTAAAGTTTGCGGGCAAGTCAATTCATACCTCATCAAACGATCTACTCATCAGGATCCTGAATTCCTTTTCAGTATGCAGAAATCTGGTCGTCCAGTAGAAATCACTCTGACAGATGAGGAGGGTCACGAACACAATATTTCTGAAAAGCGAATGATAACCACAAACAATCTGAATCGTTGTGATACTCGCATTCCTACTTCACAAGATTCGAAGGGCTTCTACAGCTGGAGTACCATTAGATATATGCCTACTGGTAACACGGTGATTCAGCACCATCGAGTTGTTGATCCAGTAAACACTGGTTCCCAGTTTTAGATTCCATACCTCATAGCTGAGGGTGTTATCTAAATCGGAAGTAGTGACGAGTTCGGTAGATTGCGGTGGTAATCAACGACTGCTCAGATTATCTTACTGTTGTGTTGCTATTGGCAGTCTATGGAGATTACCTAGCATATAGATATGATCGATCATGATACTTAGAATGCGATGTGCGTGAATGTGTATACTGTGTGCACCGCGACATAGTGGGAAAACAATCATCGACTAAAGGATTCGTACAGTCTACAAATGTGGCGATGTTGTGCACTAAAGGTATATGGCAACAAGGATCGATCAGCATGAGCTATGCGGGCGCAAGACCAATGAAGATACATGCCTGTAGTGGGATTTAGAGGTATCAAAAATAGAACAAAGCGGTAGGTCTTGAGAAGAGGTAAATGGTAGCTGACTCGGGTGATACGTCACACAATTTCGTTGGAAAAGGTAATGTGTCTGCTTGACCCTTTTATGTATACAGCATTCTTAGACAGGTCGCCGGACGTCGACTTCGACTTCGCCGATTAGAAAGGATGCCGAAATGTATAAGGATATCGGCCAAATAGACATTGGAAGACTATGAAAGGGAAAAATTCGAAGTGGGTATTCTTTGTGCTCTCCATTGAACTGCTAGCTGTGCCCAAAGGTCACTCAGAAAGATGGCTGACTTCTTTGATATCATTCGTCGTTTTACCATACAAAGAGCCCATTCACTTTTGTTTCTCTCAGTCCCATTCACATCCACAATCGTCTCAACTCCTCAATTTCAACATAATACAGCTTATATTGGCAGTCATATCGGTTCCTCTTAAACAGCTTCAACAACAATGAACGATACATCTCGACAAAACCCAACTTTCCGTGCCGACCAATCTTGGAAGCACCTAGGTAAATTCGATCGTTACACCGTCAAAAAGCCAATTGACGAGGGCGATACCCGAACAAACTCTATTATCAAAGTATATCATGTATCTGCTGCATCAGGTGAAAACCAAACCGAGGAAGAGTTTTTACAGTCGATGAGACAGGTTACAACCAATGATGATACTTTACACATCACGTTCGCCTCTCCTGTAGGAGGCAAAGGCTCCTCCATCCCCAGGTTCTCAGAGATCACCCTCACCATCCCTGATCTTCATATCAACAAAGAAGATGCCTCACGAACTTTGACTAACAAATTAATATCTGAAGGGAAATCTCCACTTAATGGTATCAGATTTTCAGACCATTCTCAAATTCCACAAACGCATACTACCGATGAATGTGACGGTATAGCATATTCTCGAGTTTTACGTGAACGTGATTCCGAGACCGAACTTCAGAAAGATCTCAACTATCAGAGTACTTTTGATGTTTATTCTGGTAGAGTCAGACTCACAGGACCCCACAGGGGTGTTATGGCGCTAGCTTCAGCATCAACAGATTTACTTATTCCTTACATCAAGAGCTCTAGATTGCAAGAAGTGTATGGACAGGTGGAGTCATTCCCCATTGGGCGATCAACTTCTGGCGCTGCTCGAGATTCTCCATATATTCTTAGTATGCAGAAATCCAGCTGTCCCTTCACTATTACTGTCACAGATACCGATGGAACACATTATGACGAAGAGCGCATGATTGCCACATCCAGTCTGGACCGACACGACACTCGTCTTCTTGCGTCCGAAGATACAAAAGGTCTTTGTAGTTGGAGTGCCGTCGCACTAAGCGATGATGGCAATACATTGACTCAGCATTATCGGATTTGAGTCCGACTCAGCTGATGGAAGACCTTAGCCTCCATGAATGAAGCTCACGTCCTTTTTAGACTTGAATAGGTTCGAGGCCTCGTTTAGTTGCGATAGATCGGGTTGCTTCGCATGTCATACAATAGAGCTGTGGATAGAACGTGTTTCACATGTAAATATCCATCGATACTTCCGTCAAAGTCTACTACGTATAAAGCCAACCTGCCTATCTGTTCCTTCGAACTCAGTCTTCCACTTGAGCCACCAATCAATTCCTATACTTCTGTGAGCGTCGCTCATATCCCTGACAATCATTTCAAAGGCACTTTTCACCAAATCTAATCTTTCCTCGGAATCTGTTCCTGTTCTGACTATCATCTGAGCTAAATCATCGAGGTAAAGAGGTAAGTCTGTCGAAGGTATGTAAGGTGTGATTGAAACTCGGATTTTTCGGATTTCTGCAGTCTCCGGCATTGTTGATAAAGCAGATAGACAGTTTTGGACGGCATCTGGAGAGCGTTTGGACGATGATCCTACTATGAGAGGGAACGCTTGTCGAAATTGTTCAGGTGTAATTTCATCACTTCTGTATTGCTATCACGTTCAAGAGTCAGCAGAGTATGGATCATGTCAGGATGTCTGGCAAGCTTACCTTTGTAAGGATGTCCAGGTAGTTAGGCAATAATGCATCGAAGAAAGCTTCTTGAGAGTGACTAGATTCCAGGCTAGCCGCTGAACTCTTCAATAGCGTTAACATGAAGGCGTGAGACGCCTCAAAGCTCGCATGATGACTCGGTCTTACTACATGCCTAGAATCTTAGTCAGCGATAGTCCGATACGAAGCAGGACAGTATCACACAACACTGCGACTGACCTTTCGGCGAGCGGGAATAACATATCAATCTGCTTCTTCCCAAGATGATGCACTAATTCTTCACCCAGCACTAAAACAAATCCAGCTCGAGCATCACTCATATCGGCATCTTCACAGACTAGATCGAAGAGCTTCCTCACGCCTTGGGTCCCAGCCCGAGTATCTATAATATCCAAACACCCATACAAGATCTCATGATAATTCTCGAAACCACCCTGACTTTCTTCGGTCAGATATGCAAATGACGCCAACTCAGATAAGATATGTGCAGCAATATCAGATGATGATTCTGAGCCCCCGAACAGAGTACCGGGTGCTTGTAGATTGTCGCGAAGTAAGATTTCGAGAATGGTCGAGCTGACAAGTAAGAATGAGAAGAAAGCTGTTTTTCGTTTTTGCCATTCTACTTGCAACACGGTATCAGCTGATCATGATCCACCGGTCGAAATGGAATGAACGTACCGTTAGCGTCAGACCTGATATCCTTGATAATCCATTCTTTCTCCCAATTATCGGCTCGACCTTTAACTTCCATACAGAACCTTTTCATGCTCTCCCATGCAAACTTTCTACTTGAAGGACCACCCGATTCCAGGACCTCAAATGATCGCGCAAGGGCTCTAGCGAGAGTGGGACCTTCTTGCTCAAACTGACGAGTCAGAATATCAAAAGTAGCATGAAAATTGAGGTCGATAGCAGAGACGAGTTTCTAGTAGTAGAGTCAGTGAAGGCTTGAACTCGCAGTATAATGCTGAACTCACTTCCATATCTAGAGCTTGTAATCTTTCCAATGCGATGTGAGGGATCACTATACATAATTCCTTTACTGTATCTCTTGAAGTATTCATTTTTCCTGCTAAAAATAACACTGCCGTCTCCTCCAAGTTTACTCTTTCCTTTCCCCAATCTAGGTCTTGTGTGTCGTCTAAACCTTGAAGAATACCAAAGAGAAAAGAGTATGTTCCCGGACCATCTTCGATAGCTACTGCTGATTTTACACAAACATGTAGCCATTCCCTCGCTCTCCTCTTCTTCCTTGTTTCAGCAAAATATACATTCTGCGTTTCTTGATTGATCTTGCTTATCCTGGCAGGTACAGCTAGCCTTATGGTATTCCGAACATCATCTACCGTCGAATCGATGTCAGACCAAAGAAAAGGAGAAGTGACGAGTGCTGAGATAAAGCCTTCCAGATGAGGGGAGTCGAGGTTGCACAGGAAATGGGTAATAGCTCCCAGGAGCGTTGGAAGTGGGATAGCTGGTATTGAGGGCGACCGAAGTAGGTTGATAAATTGAGGAAGCAGCGATAAGACATCTTGACCTGAATTGGACGATTGTCCAGCCGATGAGCTCATGTCTCGGACTTGAGCCTTGCTGAGCTTTCCATTGAGCTCTGAGAGGATTCAGGGAGTAGATTGTAGAAGAGTAATTGATGAAGGAACCAAGAGCTTA
Organism: Kwoniella shivajii; assembly: GCF_035658355.1. Classification (NCBI taxonomy): domain Eukaryota; kingdom Fungi; phylum Basidiomycota; class Tremellomycetes; order Tremellales; family Cryptococcaceae; genus Kwoniella; species Kwoniella shivajii. The sequence continues at coordinate 445,266 of NC_085916.1, forward strand.
TCCTTTTCATCTGTTGCACTGACCCGGTAAACTGAGAATACCGAGAGTCAGTCGAAAGGTGGGGTGAATAAATAAAGTCACCACTGTACAGTGACCGATTCACAAACCTCCATCCTCCAAGATGAACTCGAGGAATACTTGGAGGACAATCTTCTTCTTCCAGAACGATTATACCATTGATTGGTTCAAAACAAAAGAGGGTCTGATCGCGGATAACGCACGTCAAGATGACTTCGAGGCTGAAGCATAAGCTTGAGATTGAGAATGTCAATCTCAACAGCGCATACTTGAACGAATCCTTCGTACAGGCAAGTCGTCATCTTGTCCACCTATTTTGGACTGATTACCTTTACTGACTGAGCGTTGACTAGATCGGTACGCCTCTACCTGCTTTAGCAGATCACAAGAAAGATAAACAAGAGTATGTACCTGAGTGGCAACAGGAGGTAAGCGTGATCTCCTTCATCGGTTATTATATTCACAGGCTGATGGGTCACCGTTGTAATAGGTCCGAGATGAACAAGGGAGAAGAAGGTTTCATGGAGCTTTCACCGGTGGTTTCTCAGCTGGTTATTATAATAGTGTAGGATCGAAAGAAGGTAAGTTTGTTCTTCAACCTGTTGACGGAACAGACCTGAACGCTATCATATACGATGATACTGATAAGAACATTTGATTTCCTTTGATAGGATGGACGCCGTCAACATTCAAATCTTCTAGATCGAATAGGGCGAACAAAGTTCAACGAGCTGAAGACTTCATGGATGAGGAAGATCTTCAACAGCTCAAAGATGACAGGAAATTAGAAAATACTGATATCTTCAAGAATGATGGATTTGGAGGTACGAAAGAAGAACTGGCAGGCAAGAAGTGAGTTTCTCTGCTTTCTCTCTAGCTGTATAGAAGCAGAGTTGAACATGTTCATGAACTATAGTTTACCATCAACAATCGAATCACTAATAGCACCTTCACGTACTTCTATAGGTGAGAAATTGTTACAGAAATTAGGTTGGAGACCAGGTCAAGGTATTGGACCAAGAGTAACACTCCGTAAATTGAAATTACAACAAGGTAAACTTGGTAAAGCCCGATTAGGAATTCAAGATGATAATGGTAATGGCAAAGAGGATCAAGAGGATAATGAAGAGATTGGAGATGAAGAAGGTTCAAATTATACTTTCGCTCCTAGAGATGTCAAACTTTTGACTTTTGAAGCGAAAGAGGATAAACAAGGTTTGGGATATGTTAAAGGAAGTGGAATGGGATCCTTACCTGGAAAACGACCAGGTGAGTAGTTGTTAATCTACATTGACAATCGTCAGTTTAGTCATAGCTGATGAGGAAGTAGCGATGGGCGCAAGAAGTCTAGATAATGATAATGATGACCCTTATGCCGAAGCTGGACCTTCTTCGAGACGTCTAGCTTTCGATTTGGCCGATGACGACGATGATGTGATTATGATGGGTGGATCATCTCGTCCCGGACTAGGGTCGAGGTCGAACAAGGAGAATGTAGGTGGGAGACAGTCGTCGGGACAGGATACATGGCATGATGGAAGACCTGTCTTGCTCGGGTTCGCGCTAGATCCGAAAGGTGTACCACCAGATAAATGGTGAGCCAATCTCACTGAACATGATGATTATAGCTCAGCTGACGCGTAAATAGGTTTGTCATGCCAGATATATCCCCTGATTGGAGACCACGTCCTGCAAGAGTATGGGGAACAACGAAAAAATGGGATCAACAACCTGGTCAAGAGGAGAAGAAGAAAGAAGTGATTAGAGGCGAACCTGGAAGACCTTTAACGTTCGAGCAGGTGAGTCAGATCTTCTCAATTGCAGCCGAGACAGATGCTGATCCGGTGGTCACAGCGTGGTGCAGCCTTAGGAGAAGAACAACGTATATCCAAAGCTAAATCTGTATTTGACTATATGTCTTCCAAAGAAAATGAAAGACTCGCTTCTCTTTCCTTACATGCTCCAGCACGACCGCCACCACCATTATCTCTCGAACCTCCGCCAGAAGAAGCTCAGACTCCCCTTGCAACAGAGATCACTGTTCCTCCATTATCACCTCGAACCGCTTCAGCAGCGTTGAAGGGATTCATACCTTATGGTGATGATATACCACGGCAAGACCGATATAAATCATACTTGGCTTCTCAAACATATAACACTATAGAACCTAATCCGGTCTTGAAGAAAGGTTCAATTGAAGAGATTAACAAAGAACTGGTTGATTTCGCATCATCGGCAAGAATATTCAAACCGATGTCTTACGCAATGTCAAATAGATTTACAACGGGATCATCAAGTTTAGCTGTATCAGATTTAAAACAAGCTAAACCAGGTTTACATTTATATGATGCCGAAAAAGCTAAATTAGATGAATTATCAAAGCCAAAACAAGTTTCAGAAACTCAAGTGAAAAAGAATCTGACACCAAGAGAACAAGCTGCTAAAAATGGAATGTACGGTAAAATGACCCGAGAAACAAAGAATTTTTATCCTGTTAAATTACTTTGCAGAAGGTTTGGTGTACAAGATCCACATCCTGAAGGTGATCCATCACGTGGTCAACACCCTTCTTCTTCTTCATCATCTACCAACAATGTAGATGATGTACCGTTACCTAAAAATGATGCTTCATGGGAATCAAAATTTATATATCAACCTTCATCTGCATCTGCCTCTGACCAAAACGGAGCACCATCCACGAAAGAAGAGATCACAGGAGAAAAACAACCTACATCGATCGCAGAAGTAGGAATGGCAAATGATGTAAATCAAGGTAGAGATACTCTGACCTATAAGAAACCTGGTATTGATATCTTCAAAGCTATCTTCGCAAGTGATGATGAAGATGAAGACGATGACGAGGAAAATGATGAAAACGCCGTCAAGAATGAAAATGAAAATCGATCTCTCGCTAATAGCACGAATCAAGTGGTGGCCAAGATTGATCAAGTCGAAAAGTATCGTGATCCTTTCCCTGTGAAAGATGAAGGTCCAGTCGATCTCAGTACTTTCAAACCTGTGTTCACGATTCGTAAAGAAACTGAAGACAAATCGAAGAAGGAGAAGAAGAAAGATAGATCCAAGAAGAGAAAAGGGGTGTTGAGTTTCGACGTAGGAGAAGATGGGGATGAGGAAGAAAAAAACAGCCGAGAAGAGAAAAAGAAGAAGAAGAAGGATCAAGATAAAGGAAAGGAAACGAGAACAAACGGTACAAGTTCAGGGAACGCTAAGGTCGTAGATGTCGAAGCAGCGGAAGGAGAGTGGGTAGAAAAACAAACTGTTGTACCTAGATTAGCCGGAAGGAAAGGAGCCGCAGATTTCATGTAAGACCATCTAGCATTTAAAGATGAATATGTTGTATTCCTGTTTGAAGCCTACGGGCGCAGACATGAGCACTACGAAGCGGATTTTAGATTCAGAGAGCTAATGAAGGATACGACAGGAAGCAGGACAAGGAGGTAATGATGAATGAACACGAAATGAACACGAAATGAACACGAAATGAACAAAGTCGCAATCGCGATAGGGCTTATATACCTCTGCAATCGTGGTACGAAGGTGTGATCAGAATCAAGGTAACATTCTAGGTCTTCTGTGCAAGCCTACAAATCTCTATATAATCTATAAACAGTCTATAAGTATCTACTCTATATTTCCTTTGTCATACAATCCAAGCCATTTTACAACCAAATGCCATTTTGCGAGGTTTCCCGTTTACGATGCTCGTTTTGCCCGTACTGGTTTTTCCTAATCCAAATCCCATTGATGTCGAAGGACTCTCAATTTCGTTTGGCTTCATTCTCCTTTTGTCTTCTTTTGATATTGCGCGTTCCCAATCATCTAATCGATATTTTATCATAGCCTATTTTCATCCCTTCCTAGCACCTCACCACCTCACCACCCACCACCCATCACGTTTACAGTCCAATTGCAGAAAAATCCAATTACTCATCCCTGTTCCAAGTCAAACAACTCAAATCCCTTCTTCCAACATCATTAATATATCCATATCTAGTCATGATTGAAGGACAAGTTTCATCTAAATCTCTCATGATATCTTCGATCACACTTCTTTTTTCTCTTTGCCTTTCGCTTTCAATCTCTTCTTCATTATCGTGGGTGCCAATAAGAGAAGGTAAAAGATTTTCGACTTTCCAATTGATAGGCAGAGGTGAATGGTAATTCTCATATATAGCTTGAGAAGTCCTCAATCCAAGTATTAAAGCTTTTTTACGATTTTCGATTAGCTTGTTACGGGTTTCAATAGCTTTGATAATTTCTGCATTTGGTTCTCCACCATTTCCGTTTAATATAGTTTCGTTTACTGTCATAAGTCCCTGTCCTTCACCGTCAACTTCATTCTGCGTTTCGTTCTCGATTACTTCGTTCTCGATACCCGCATGTACCATCTTGACGTTCACACCTGGACCAGGTAAGATACCTGACCAAGTATTTCCCTTCAACTCAACCTCTTGTAATCCTATCCAAGATTGTAATGCGATACTCATACCGCCCATTGTATTTGTCCATTTTTCGTCTGACATGAAAGACATTGAACTTTCTCCTTCATCATCCCCTTGTGCTTCTTGTTCTTCCTGGTCATCAGGTTCGACATCGCCAATGGGCGGATGTGATTTTTTCGGTAAGATGGAAGAATAATCAATGATGACTTTTTTAGGTCGGATTAAATTTGGTAGATGACCTGCCCAAAAAGAAGCCAGTATTCTAGGTGCTTTTGAATTTGATAATCTGCCATGTAGATTGATCAAAGCTTTTGAAGTAAAAGTTAAATTCGACGCTTTCAATGGACTAGGTAATTTTGACGATAGTTTCAAACTTGTTCTCGAAGGATAAACATCTAATTTCAATGATCTAGTCAAAGATAAAGCTTCTAATTTCCTATTTGGACCTTTAATCGATCCTGATCTACCTCTTTTGACACCCAATAAAGCCCCAGCTAAGATCATACGTCGATCTTTCTCTTGAGGTAAGGTCAGAAACGCCTGCAATTGCTCATCGGAAGTGATGTGTACGTCGGTATATAGAAGAGGCGTAATGAGGGCATAGTACTCTTTTGATAATGAGGATAACTTGGATAAAGTTGAAAGAGAACATGTGGAAAGTAGCTCTTGAATAAGGACATAGAGAAGATCAAATGGGATAGGAAGGGTAGAACGATTAAACCTGGAGTGATAGGACACAAATGACATGGTAAGCCATGGACCTTGGTATGCTAATCTCACATGGATAGTACGGGGAAAGATGCAAGATGAAGACTCACTTGGGTTGCGTTTGAATAGACATGGTACTAAATCTCTACTTTCTTTGGTTGTCTTATCTATGTAAGCTTTCTTTGTGAATATTCGTTGTGCTGGGTCTAGCTCCCAAGCGCCTGGTAGATGACAATATGTGTTCTACTCGTACGTTGTATATTCTAAGCTCTGACGCTTTAACCAATGCCAATGCTCATGTATCTATTGATCTATATATCTATATAACTCCAGGAATGAGGACGGGACTTCGTATCTCGTATCTCGTATGACAATAATGATGTAATTTATCTGTCAATCTCCCATACCTTGCTTGAGCTACAAGGGGTCTATTTTAGTCTGTCTTTTACGTCTTCGTCGTCCCGATCTTTCTTAAGAGAGTAGGGGGAGGTGGGATTGAAACGGTGTCGATGTCGAGTCGCACCTTATATAATCATTATAAAGTTTACAGAGGAGGCGCTGAATAAGACAATCACTGCTAAATTACAATCTTGAAACTTTCTTCACGAAATTCCAATGAGTATGAGATGAAAGCGGAATGGCTGCCTTTCAAAAGTGTCGCTGTCGGTCTATCAAAGCCGAAGTAGAGAAAAGAGAAGAAAAGACAAGAAAGAGCCAAGAAGAAACACATTCCCTTCCCCCTTTCAAAGAATGAAACTCATCCACGGTCCGATAATGACGCCTTATCTCCCCATTTCTGAGAGTGTTCAGAGTATGAGGAAAGGAGATAAGCCGGAATGGAGATGGGAACAGGGAATCCCCTGAATGTGGTAATGTGAACTGAGGGTGGGATGATACCACCGAGGGGAAGCAACCGGGCCGACATTTCCCACCCTTTCTTGTACTTCATTTAACTTATATCCGATTACTGCCAGTAGCCCCACCGGTGGATCGACACCGATATAACGGATATATGGCAGGGGACCAAAAGTCAAGAGAACCCATACGTTTGGAGTAGTTATCCCGAGATCTACTTGGGAGATCCACATGGATGTGAACGAAAGGATAGAGTTACACATGTATGCAGCTCTCCCTCTGGCAAGACCAGCGGCAGGACTTCGAGTAGACTATGTCATCAATGTATGATAGTCATGCATTCAGACCACACCTATTCGTTTACATGCAAAGGGCACTTTATGTGCAAAGGTCCACTAGCAGGCGATTCAACAGATATAAGCATTTTTGCTCAAGCAGCCTCTGCAGCTCCAGACTCAATGATATCTTCCAAAGCAGAATCGACCTTCTTTATCTCAGGGGAGTTGTCATTCTCATCGCTGGGGAGCTGAGGGATTGTAATGATCAGCAACAACCAATGAGGAGAATGCTCGAATACTTACTTGTTCACCCTCTTCCTCTACGAGGTCAGTGCCAGTAGCTTCGCCAGCGACAGCGACGGCTATGAAAGCTTATCAACATGACCCACGGATGAAATGTCTAAGTGCGATTATCTACTTACTATGCAGAGGTTCTTTAGCGCCTCCTTTCTCAACTGGAACATCATCTCCTGAGGTATTGGCTTCTTCGTCATCATCTTCAGCAAGAATAGCATTCTTCTTTTGTAATTTGGCAACCAATTTCTCAACACGTTCGATTTCGGCCTAACCAAGAGAAATTCGTCAGTGACTCTAATCGGGCCATATCACGGAAGATGAACGGCTTACCTTTGTTTTAGCAGCGGAATTAGCCTCGAACCAAGCTTTTTTAGTTTCCAAGTCATCCACAGTCCTGGTAACATCATCTTTTCCTGAAGGAGGTGGGATACCCAAACTCAACAAAGCACTGAGTAAACTCATTGGAAGGTTTACAGCACCGGAAGAAGTTGTAGGAGTAGAGGTGCCTTCTGAAGCAGGCGTAGCGGTACCACTTTTTTTACCTGCCTTCTTCTTCTTTGATTTTCCACCACCGAAGAATCCACCTAGCTCTTCATCTTCACCCTTCTTCTTCAATGTCATCCCCTGGAAAGCACCTTCATCAACTTTTCTAATTTCCAATGCTTTTACACCTTCAACAATCTTCTCTTCGCTTGTCTTTGATCCAGCGTGAGTTTGGGGAACTTCACCAGATCCGTATTTTCCTTTAAACCATCCGATCAATACAGCACAATCATCAATTTCGGATGTATAAGCAGCTGATTTAGCTTCTTCTCGAAGTCGAGTGATCTCTTCTTCCCGTCTAGCAGCATCTTCCTTAGCCTTTTCAGCCTTGAATTTGTCTTGTCGTGCTTGTCGATCAGCCGAGACTTTGGCGTAGTATCTGAAAAGTTGAGTCAGCAACGAATTGACTTGCAAGATCGATATACAATGTCCCATAAAAACTCAGCTCACTTGTCGTTAGCGTCTCGATGAGTTTGAGCAGATTGTCTCTTCTTTTCGTATAAGTCATCCTGGGAAGCAATCATCAGTTTCAGTTTTCTCGTTATAAATCTCTGGCAACCTGATTACACTCTGATGCCTTTCGACATGGAATTGAAACTCACCATCTGCTTGCTATAACTATTCCTTTCGTCGAACAATTTCCCTCTCTCTTCATAAGCCTTATCACCTTCAGCTCGAAGAGAATCCATCTCCTTCTTCAATTCGTCGAATCTTTCGCTAACCTTCTTAGCTTCAGGGTCATCTAATTGCTTTTTCAGTTCATCGATCCTGGCTCTATCGGCTGCGATAGCGTCATCGACTGATCCGGTGGTTTCGAGTACTTTACGAGATCGACGAAGGGTGGTTATTTCCGCCAAAGCTTTCTTCTCATCTACAAGTTTCAAAGAACCTGATTCAATCTGCTTTTCGAGGTCCCTAAATTGGAGAACGGCGGTCGCAATCAGTACTCGAGCTATGGAACGTCTTTTCAAGCGGACAAGAATAATTGCAGATAGGTAACGTGATGCCCTCAACCCTCATATATCTAGATGCGGGGTACTAGAAAAATTGTGATGTGAACTTACGAGATCCTATCATCGATTTCACCAGAAGACCTATAAGTGATTTTACCTTTTTGACCTTGAACATCTTTGATTTTCCTTTGAACGTTTTCTTGTAGTTTTTTCATTTCATCAAATAACTTATTTCGATCTCCTTTGAATTTAGCTTGTTCAGATCTTAAACCATCCATCTCTGATTTGATGGCTGATCTCCTATCTCCTGAAGTGGGAGCTTGAGTGAGTGAGATTCGAGATCGGATTGCATCCTATACGATTAATAACGGTGATTGGATTGATTGAGGTGATTTTATACCAAATTTAATGCCATATAGCGGAATGGTTGTTGCAGCAAATGGATATGATACGATATTCTATCAGCTTCTCGAAAATATATCGTTATAGAAGGGAAAAAAGTTTGACTTACAAGTTTCGCCTTGATTTCGGCAATCTGTTTATTCAACTCCTCTTGTTCAGCATTGTATTTGCTTTGATCAGGTTTAGACAATGTACCAGCTTTAGAAGATGCGTTGGTAGAAGTTCCATTCCCGGCGGTAGCTGCAGTAGGAGGAGTGGAAGTACCGTTCGTTTTAGCTGCGGAGGGCTTGAGAGAAGCGGTGGGAGGAGGCATTTTCGATTGTAAGCTGCTGAGAGGTAGAGAACGTAAGGTTTGCAGGAGTGTGAATATCAAGATGGATTTTGAGATGAAGAAGAATAGAAAGATGAATGAATGATCCAAGCACATAAACAATATGTATGACTGCAACCTGAATTCAACGGGGGGATTGGTGCAGTGTACACGTGAAACTCGAGTGGTGGGTTCAGGGTCAAGTACAATGCTATAACGTGGCACTTCTCTCTGCCATGACTGTAACTTCTCTTCACAATGTATGCATGGGAAACTGCAATTGGATGATTCATCTTATTGAGTAAGTACAGATGCACATCCTGATGTGGGTAGTGATTAGTAGAGGATAGATGTAGAGTGCAACACGCCCAGCGAATCAGCAAGCAAACAGCACAAAACTCAGGTCGCTCTCGGAAGTCCAGACGTCATTTATAGTCCAGATGCGATATGAATATAAAGTGCATGAATACATAAATATGGGGAGTGAAACTCAACCCTAAAGATCAATAAGAATGACAGCGAAAACAAAGGTAATAAATGTTGTAAAAAATAGCGGAAATGATACTATGGTGATGAAATCAGATACGGTTGATTTGTCGCTGGTGGATAGATAATAAAATGTAGCTCTCAAAGATCGTTTCTTCCTTCTCTCCTATCTTTTTCGTTACTCATATCGAGTAAAGAGCTTAAGATCGTTCACCACGGAGTCGTCGAGCGAGTTGAAGATCTTTGGGTTGAATGGTGACTCGCTTGGCGTGGATGGCAGCGAGATTGGTGTCCTCGAACTATCAGATGGTAGCACAAGTAAGCTCACGGTAACATCGTATATGGAAAAGCTTGAACTTACAAGAGAAACAAGGTAAGCTTCGGAAGCTTCTTGAAGAGCCAATACGGCAGAAGATTGGAATCGAAGATCAGTCTTGAAGTCTTGAGCAATTTCCCTTACAAGTCTTTGAAAAGGAAGTTTTCGGATAAGGAGCTCAGTGGATTTTTCTATTCAGAGATTCTCATGTCAGCTGATATCCTAAAGAAGAGTAGGGGAAAAAAAGCTCACGGTATCGTCTGATTTCTCGAAGTGCAACAGTACCAGGTCTGTATCTGTGAGGCTTCTTGACACCACCTGAAGTACCGGCACCTTGTGATTTGGTACTGGACTTTCGAGCAGCCTTGGTGGCGACTATAAACATCGGAGTCAGCGTCGGGAGGCAAATAATCAGATGAAAAGAGAACTAACGTTGCTTTCGGGGAGCTTTACCACCAGTGGATTTTCGAGCAGTTTGCTTAGTTCGGGCCATCTTGAATGCTTTATTGGGAAAGTTTGGTTATGTGAAGAGATGAAAAGTTTGGGTTGAGGCTTAGTTGTGTTTGTTTGATTGATTGATTGATTGCTGCTGAGTGATGATGAGGAAAGAAGAGAGAAAACGATTGTCAAGAGGGGTTTATATAGGTCTGATTACCATCAACGGTGATTCAGAAAGATGGATCGACCTCCACTCCACTCTGGACAAACATTAAAAACAATCGCGGGAACTCACTGATTGTGATAACTCCGACGGCGTTATCCAGTCAATCTACCTGAGATCACGTGACTCTCAAGTATGGCGGAGTTTTGAGGCAGTTTAATCGAATCATGAATCCAAATGCAGGTGTTTCTGAAGGTAGCGATGATGATTTAAGGGAAAGTGATCAGCTAAATCTGAAGAAGCTGGTCGATATGTCGTGATGAGCATGGCATCCATTTTTTGGCTTGATTGATGAGCTGAACAAGATGACTATGTATGTTCTGCATTCGCATCTATTGCATCAGGCATGTTGCTTTCGTCCCCATGTCAAAGGGTACAACTAGTAGTGTTTTTCGTGCATCATCAACTAGTCACTCCTGCTGTCTACGCTCATATGCTTCTAGTCCCTTCATAGCTCAATGCGATACGATGAAGACATTCAGATCTTCCAAAACAGAATGATGGTTGAAATAGCTGAATAGGCGCCCGGAGAAGTCGAGGATGCTTTTTTAACTGACATAGCTCGTGCCTACATTCTCGACCAAAGTAAAACGTGAAAATACTTCCGTTTCCCCTTTCATCTTTGCATATTGCATGCATGACCAGTCAGAATGAAGCTGTTTCCATGAATACATTGATAAAAGTCCATCTTCATCTGTATACCCCTAAGCATATCAAGCCATCATGACTCCCCCAGTACCTACATATTCAGCAGCACATCGGTATGTTGCCCCACTCACTGTGCTGGAAGACTATAAAGCAAAGTGGGATGTGCTAATGACAGAATACTTCAACCCTCTTTATCCATTTTCGACAACCCTTCATCCTCCTTGAACGATATACAATCCAATTTTGCTATGCTCGATCTCGATGTCGATTAGACTCTATGTCAAATCATTATACAAGCGATATCTTGTAAACTCACTGAATTGGTACATCAGGAGAGATTTATGGAGGGAAAAAGCTATTGAAATAAGAGCGGAATTTGAGAGGAATAGGTGAGTGTAATTCAACGTCCAGAGATTAGTTGGAATGAGATAGGTTCAGTGCGCTGGGAAGGTTGAAGAGAGCAGAGTCTCAACAATTATGCTGAGGTTGGACGTAGGGTATTTTTCTTGGCAAAGAAGCTATTTCGAGCAAATAGGCCGGGATCAGGAATATCGGTGCACGAATAGGTTGCGATTGCTGAACGAGACAATCTTCCCTTTCGGTTTTCTTCTGGGGTCATTCAGCGGCTAGCAGCTCGCACGAGACACCCGAGCGACTTGGGTCTGATGTTTACTTGGATGTATTGGGGGCAATCGTACATAATAGATAGCTAACATGATTCGTATTCTGTAGAAACATCACAGACCCCCGAGCGCTTGCTTTGGTACTCGAACAAGCAGAAGAGAGATTAGCAAGAGAGATTCATCCTGATCCATATCGACGTGAGCTATATTATATGTTCTTCCTTAAACAGGACTCGCTGTTGATACTTGTCACATAGCACCACTCTTCCCTGACGGTACGAAATGGTAAGTCACACAATAGGTCTTGATATGTAAACGTTCAACGCAAAGGGAGAAAATGCTAACATTCACCTTTGATAAAATAGGGAGCGTAACCTTCCCGTGAGTGTAGCCCCCGTTTCTCGCCAGTTTATAGCTTTGATCCCTTGTGTACATGCTAAATTCTCTGTAAATCTTATGACAGCCTCGTATGTTCTCCGCAAAAGAAAAGGCAGATGCTCTCGCTACTCATTAGATTTAGGTCGTTGTCTGCCGAGGACCGTGGGGGTAGGGGTAAAGGCAGGGAGGCAGGGGAGGTGGGAGGGAAAAGGATGGAAGGGGGCAGGGGAAAGGACGCAAGGAAGGGTGGGACTAGATCGTGAAGGGCATGGATCTATGTATCGTCTCTACACTGTGTTCTATGCAATGCATAGACTGGACATACTCATTCTTTTCTCTCATATGCTTTGTATCGAAACAGCACACCGAGGTGAAAGATGGCGGCGAGAACCGAGAACTGTTGCAACCGGTTGAACCGGCGTCGAGAGAAGTTGCACGTCATGAACATTGACTGATTTATGAGAATTGCAAACATCATATTCCCAAATAACGCTACGGTATTCCTGTCCACAATTGTTTTCAACCTTGAGATTCAAACCAAGAGCCTATTATCTGGGAGAATGACAGAAAAATCGCTGTCGATACCCTTTCTCCTGGACCCTGCACTTCCCAATTACACCTCCGCAGATACCGTTTCACTTCCTATATCACCTTCACATATATCATCATGGATCATTCCATCAACAACCGAAGCTGGACCATCGCGTCGTACAGCTTTGGCTTGTCCAGATAATACCTTATGGATATATGATTCTCCTTGCTATTCTAGCTCCATAGCAAGTCCTGGAGCTTTGAAATCATCAAAGGAAGAAGACAAGAAAGCTTCTGAGTTGCCATCAATAACTACACAGATTGCTAGTTCCCCTAATTCACCTTTACTTTCACCACGTAGGAGCCGTCCTACTCAGACTCGTAATTTATCATATTCAGGTAGACCGAGGAACAGTTCATCTGCCTCGTCAATCTTATCCAATACGACCGCAACTGGGAAAAGAAGAACATCAGCCTTTTCACCACCACCTTCAGCGATACAAATACCAACTACAACATTATCATCGGCGACTGCCTCAGCTGCACCACCCGATAATCATTCTCATCATAATAGTGATTCAGTTGATTTGAGGGAATCATTGGGTAAACATAAGGAAAGAAAAGATGATTCCTCTGGAATCGGATTGGGTTTGGGTATAGGTGGAATCGGTAGAAGAGGTTTAATAGGTGTTCATGGAAAAGAAGAAAATCTTGGTATTGGAAGTATCGAACATTCGGGTGCCAATTCACCTAAATCTTTTACATCAGCTTCAACCTCTACCGAAGGTACGACTACGACCACGGCAGCTAGTAGATTTGGGTTCTTTGGCAGAAGTAGTATTTCTAATGAAGATGAAATACAAAAGGAAAAGGAATTGAAAGAACATATACAAGAAGTTCAAGTCGATCTTGAAATGGAGAAAGAAAAAAGAGAGGATCAAAAAGAGATTGAAGATCAGAAATTAATCGACAATGCAATCATCAGATCTCCTACCCCAGTCATGAGAAATGAGCCTTCTACACAGAACCAGAAGAAGGGTAAAAAAGAAGGAAATGTAGTCAAAAGGATCATTCTCAAAGACGCTGGTAGAGGAAAGATCGTAGAGATGAAAGTTTTCAGAGAGATAGACTGTCTTGTCATCTTAAGAAATGAAGGGTAAGTTTTTGTCGTCCTGCGCATTCTATTGAAAACAACCGACTGATCATCTTCATCATAGCCTACTTGATGTTTTCTCTATCACTACATTGGTTCAGACCGCTGGCATTAATCTCGAATCCCCAGAAGACAGTAAGACCCCGGCTGCTGCGTCGACAAGTAAAGCAGGATTGAAGATTCCATTGTTTTGGTCTTGGAAAGGCATATCGCTTGCGAGAAAAGAAGATGTGAGTTGTATTCTCATTTGTAGCGTTCTCAGGTAATGAGACATAGCTGACAATGATTACAATCATAGGGATTCATATTCGTTTGTCATGGTCTGCCTTGGCCATGTGCTCTGCCAAGTCCAAATGGTGAAGTAACAAGAGTAGTCATGATCTCCCCTCTACCATCAGGATATGGAATGGCTATCGTCGCTCGTCTTGAGTTACCTGGAGAAGGCGATGTGGGTATCAGTAACAGCAAGGATAGTAAGTCCTTTGATGTTTGACTTGTTCAGCCAGATGAAATATAACTGACGCCCTCCCTAGCAAGCTATCTCCTTCATTCAACTTCAACTTCTTTCACTTCATACCCAGTAATCTTCCCTGCTATTTCGGTATCTTCTAATGCTACTCCGCAGATGAAATCATCACCACAAATTAGAGCTATATCATCCACATTCCCAGCTCCTTATTTACGATCCACCACTCCTGACCCTTCCCAACAAAAGGACAAAGAGCCGCCTCAACCTCGTTCCACAATTCGTAAATCAGCTTCTTTTACCCATCTGAAGGATTCGGCTTCTGCACCTCTTCTGGAGCATCCACAAGAAGACAGGAATAAGGAAAAGGGATTTGCAAAATTCCTAGCGAGAAGAGATTGGGTCAGAAAAGGCAAAGAAGAGGATAAATCCGAAGATCCGTCACCTGGTATAGGGGAAGGGAAAGAGATTGACAGAGACGGAGGTGGTGGATGGCAAAGAATCGTCATCGAAGAGAACGGTGAAGGTGTAGGCTGGAAAGGTGATGCTGTAGATGTGAGTATTTACACCATAAAGATTAAGACAAGCTGGAATGCACTAATGAGCTGCGAACAGGTGTTTATGACAGACGGAAAGACACTTCGATTGCGCGGAACAATAACCCTTGCATCCAATGAAGAGGTCAAAGAAGTATACGTCAATCAAGGCTGGACAGAATTAGCTGTTCAAACGGAAGTGAGGCCAAACTGTGCAGCACACTGAGTCTTCTGCTGACGTATTTTAATAGCTGAACGCCTATGTATACCGTCTGGCCGAAGAGATTCGTGACACTAAAGGGACATTTCCTAGCTTTAAGTAGGTTGCTATCATTTTATTATAATTCTCTTTCTATCTGTAATACTGAATTGTGTGTGTCACAGATTCGAAATCCAAGCTATCATGAACGGCGTAGTAATCTCATCATTGGACTCGAACAGACATTTGTTGACTGTCAAGAGTGACAAAATAGAGACATTTGATTTCACTCAATCGAAACATGAGACACAGTTGCTTGTCAAAATTACCCAAGCCAATAATTCGACTCATAACGCGATCACATGCGTAGCTCCTGCTAGCGTGGAAAGCATCTTCATCTCAGACGGTAAGCTATTTTCAGACATCCGTGGAACTTTCGACCGATAATGATGTTGTGTGCAGCTCAAGGTAATATCTCAATTCGAAATTTGGCAAACATTTTATCGACAGAAGGACAAGAGTCATATCTCACAGACGAGACGATATCTGATAGATTAGATTCCCCTGTCACGTACCTTACCACCATTTCAGGGCTCAACGGACAATCCGATGAATACCTAATAGCGGGCGATGAGGATGGTGCTATTCGCATATGGCAAACTAAGTGAGATTGTTTCCGTTTGGCTGTCAGAATGTAATAACTGAATGATTGCACTTGCAGTCCATTCAGGTTATGTGGATCATGGACACTCTTTGCTAATCCCGTGAGAGATGCTGTGTTGCTCAATATGCCTCAAGCCGGATCTTTGCGAGGCTGCTTGCTTGTTACGTCGAAAGATGGAACTGTGGGGATTATCTCGCTGAAGGAAATGGACGAGTGAGCGTTTCTATTTTAACACATTTTCACTCTGCCTACTGAAATCCTCAAACCCTGTATGAAATAGTGCAAAATAGAGGATGCATCTAATCAAATGTTTTGTCTAGCCTTTTCCTCATTCCTGCTTCTCGAAACCCCCTTCGAGGAATATACATCGAGGAAAAAGATATCCTACTAGCTTACGCAAATGGTAAAGCGAGGGTATGGAATACCCAGACTCAGGAGTTTAGACGGTCTACTGGATTGGATGCTGCCGAAGATATGCTGCAAGTTGGTGATTGGACAGAAGTGTGAGTGAATACTCAAAGACGTTGAGGTTATCGCTTGTTTGAAAAGTAGTTGATGGATCTGGGGTCTCTAGTTTGCTCCATAAGTCAGTACAAGCTTCTGTACTTTCAGCGAATCCGTTCTACCTTCCGGAATCAAGCGATCTGGGTAAGTCGTCGATCTGGTAAGCAGAAGTTCTGAAGCTGAGTCTGCGTGCTAGGTCGACTCCTCCACTTTGATCTTCGGAATCTCGGTCGCTGGCTTCATTCTGCCAAAAACAATCCCAATCACAGTCCTCTAGCTGCTCTGCGCAGTTTACTATCTATTTTTCTGGCTTTTAATATCTGTGACAGAGTGGATGATATCTGTATGTCCAAGTTGGCCATCAAGAAGCCTGATATAACGACAATTATCGGCCAAACAGGGTACGTCAAATTCGTTGCATTAGACCGGGACAGCCTGCCTCCCAGCTGATGGTACCGCAGAATGGAGAGTAGCGAATTGTCGTATGCTGAGAAGACGGATGTCTGGCGAGTTTCTCCAGTGATGACCGGCATGAGACAACTGGTCATCGTCACCCTCTTAAGACCTTTCTTAGATTCGCCGGGTCAGTCAAAACCCCTTTCACCTCTTCTTTTGAGTGCTGATATCATGATTGCTGGTGTAGATCACGAAAGATGGGCAGCTGAAGTTATAGCTTATTATACTGCTTCTTTGCCTTCCACGAGTATTGAACCGGACCTGGACTTCTTCGCAGAGCATTATATGGATTCGTCGAGTGAGCTGGTTTGCGCCTATCTTCTACAATGGTGCCCACTGCTGACTTATGAACCAGCCGACGTCCATCAAGCTGCCAGAATGCTCTTCGCAGCTCGGGTAGGAAGGATGTCAATTTCTGAGATCGAGTCTACCGTGGGTGCTGGAGTATCCAATTGTGAGCTGTGTCATGTTGTTGCTGTGTGGTAATCAGCTGACATATTGTGATCAGTGCCGAGCAAGCTGTCAATTGCTAATAGGGACTCGGACGTAGCTGCAAACGCATTAACCTTGCTGGGTGGTATAGCCTTGCAGAAATTCGAGATCATGCAGCCGAGGTCAGTCGCCTATGCTACTTTCACGGAAGTCAGCTGACATATGTACTACTTATCAGTGCTCTTAAATCAATTGCTGAATCGGTGTCGATTTTCTTGCAGTCAACATTATTCCCCCACTTGGCTCTGGCAATCGAGATTTGCTCAAAAGGGTTTATGACGTGGCAATCATACGTTGATCCATCAGAATTGTTACGACGATTATTCCACCTAGCGACACATAAAGATTATTCTTCATCAACTGGTATCGGTGCTGGTGGTGGAACGAGTTTAGCAGCACAATCAAGATTGGCAGTATTGAACGTAGCGTCTTCAAATCCAGCTTTATTCATGTCTACTTTATCGATGGATATATTAGATTCAAAAAATTCATCGGAAAGGAGAAATTGCATTATGAAATTATGTGTTTTCATATCTCGTAAAAAGCCTAATCTATTGGAGAATGGTTTACCTAGAATAGCGGAAGCTGTAGTCAAAAGTCTAGATCCGAATATAGGGAAAATGAGAGATGATGTTTGGCAAGCTGCTACTGTCATCTTGAACGAATTGGTCTTAGCGTGAGTGGTCAATTTCCCGAGCTGGGAATTCATCTAGCTGTCTGTGGACGTGACGAGATCAGGGGTTATCAAGCTTACAACTGAGTCCAATTCATATAGCTTCTCAACTATAGATTTTCACAGTGGTACGCAAAGACTAGCAGTTGGGACTCACGAAGGAGCAGTCATCATGTGAGTGTCGTTCTTGTCTGCTCGTTCCTGTAAACCATCTTGCTTTGAATACCAGTACCTGTGGATCTACTCCGCCTTCATTCACTACAGATCATGAAAAACTGACATATGATTCCCAGGTACGATCTCAAAACAGCATCGAGATTATACGTCATTGAACCTCATAAGCACCCAGTCTCAGCAGTGACTTTCTCTCCTGATGGGAGAAGGTTGATCACTGTCAGTTTGGAAGAAGGTTCAGTCACAGTATGGAAAGTCGGTAGTTCCCTGAGTGGATTCTTCAATGTCGGCGCTCCACCAAGACAAGGTGGCGAGAAAGGTGATCCTTTCAAGCGTATCGAATTTATCAGAGTGGATGATGGTGAGTTCTGCTGGTCATCTTGCTTAAACCGGGATTACAAGAAGTTGAGCTGACCTTGTATTTGATGAATGATATGATAGGTCCGCTGAATTCCACTTCGGCTTTAAGTGATATTCAAATCTCTTGGCCTGGTTCGAGACAAGCTAGAATCAATATAAGAGAAACTGCTTTGACGTTTGAGACGTAATCTATGCATCCACTTGGGCTTGTCTCTTGTCTCTTGTCTCTTGTCTCTTGTCTCTTGTTGTGCTGTGTTGTACTCGTACTGTATTTCCAACTAACGTCGTAAATAAAATGCGTGATTCACATGGGATTTTGAGATGAATACGATATCGTTAAAAAGTGGGCTTAGAGAGGAAAGCATCTTTAATAGTATCTCTGGTCCCATCTAAGGATTTCAATGATCGTTCTGGCCTCAGTACAAATACAGAGCTTGTTACATGCATGAAAATGATATTTACCTCTACAGCAGCAACTTACTCATCCAGAGCGTAAATGTAAGCTTTCGATGAAACCTTGTAAATCCTCTTGAGAAACTTCTACAACACTCGTATCAAACATATCATGTTTTGAACCTGATCCTGATTCTTCAGCAGCTTGCTGGAATGCTAGACCGAATTTACTAATGGATGACAGTCTTACAGTCAGCATGACTTTTCTAGACCGTACATTCACACATAGCAAGAGGACATGGATAAAGCACACTCCCGGACACTGTTCCCTCTCTTGTGTTTGACGCTGACGATATAATGTTTAAGTGGAAAGTGAATACTCACTTTTTCCTCACATCACCGAACTCCGGTGCCCCCGTCACACCTACCACCATATAACTACCTTTATCTTCATTCAGACAAGCAACCACGAAAGGTAAACTTTTCACTTTCCCGTTACCCGATATACGTGATTGTTTTTCTGCCCATCGATCTCGTGTTGCGTCGACCAACCATAACGCCAGTCTTGATAATGTTGAAGGATTCGAAAAGATCCTTAGATCAGGTCCTTCTTTCAGTATCGCTAGTCGAAATGTTCGTAATGAACGTATAATTGTTTTATCAAGTAATGCTGATCCAGCCCTTATGATCGCTCGATGTAATGTCATTGCTAATGGTAACGAACGACGCATTAAAGCGATACTGTTATTATCAACGGTCAGCTGTTATCCGACAAAGCGATAAAACCTTAATAAAAAGGCAAACGAGCAGGGAATGATGGCAATCCTGACGAGGAAGTGGTACTCACTCGTCACAAGCATCATAAGCGATCCACCAATTAGTAGTATTCCAATCGTCTTTCTTCTTCACGACTTGAGTCCTATTTCCATCATTTCCATCTTCATTAGTACCATTTGGATCCACATTCTCTTTCCCTTCTTTCGAAGTCGATTCCGATTCTCTAGTAGAAACGTTCCAACGTGTTGTACCTCCAAACCATTCACCACCAGCTTTCCCACCTTCTCTGTCCACCTCCAATCTCACTCCTACAGCGATATCGAGCAGAGACGATATTACTTCCACCGCATCGGCAGCTGATAATGAGGAAAGTTGAAATCCATATGCTCTTGTGAAAGATGGATAAGAAAGTTCCACCAATCCATATTCAGGTGCTATAGATTCTAATTTTTCAGGTAATTTGCGTTTTAGTTCCATATCCATATGTGACCAAGTTTGCTGACACTGTAATAATGAGAAACTGCAGATGAGACACTGATCAGCTTTGTTTGATACAAAATTTTTCACGAATAGTAGGTCTTACTCACCCCATTTTGGCCAGTAGACCTTGTAATTTCTTTCTACCTTTTTCTTTCCATATACCCAATCTACCAGCAACATAGCCAGAATGTAGCATACTTTCATACAAATTCCAATGCCTATATAACATGAATCTTAATTCCTCTGATTTACTTATACTTCTATCATCTGGATTTGGTATTTTCATCCCATTACCAACGCCGCCGCTGCCGTTCGTATGATGATTTAATCTGACCACTTCATCTTGAAATATCAATTGGTAGTTCTCGTATGAATCTCTATCGATTTTCGACGTTATGTATTGATTCGTTACTGCTAAAATAGAGTACCACAGTATATCGTTATCTGCTCTTTCTAAGACAGTCGCCAATAGATAAACCGTCAATGCGACCGATTGGCCGTATGATGTTCCAGCTGAATAGTATCGCTGTATACGATCTTGATGTGCTTCACGAATTGCACGAGGTAGCCGACGAGGCTGGACCAACTCGCTCGTTAGCTTCCTCAAATCGCACTCGAGAAAATTGTAAAATTAAGCAGCTTACTCTGTCATCGTCTTCCTTCTGCTTTTTGGATTTAGGTTCTTTCGAGCGTGCTTTGCGTCTTTTTCTAACATGTCTGGAAGCCGATTCATCTCGATTTTCATCTCCGTCTTGATCGTCAATCTCCTCGTCTTCATCCTCTTCCTCATCCTCTTCGTCATCCTCTTCAGCTTCATCCGAGTCATCATCTTCACTTTCATCATCTGACGATCCGGAATCAGACGGTTCATACTAAGAAATTGACTATCAGCCTTGGTTCTCTGTGAGTGATCAACAGCTGAATACTCACTTCTAAAGCCTCCCAGCTTTTCTTCACATTATCCATAACCTCACTAAACTCATCTCCATCACCCCAAACCCATATTCTTCCTTCTGACGATTCGCCATTTTCATCACCTGTATCTATGTCTAATCCAAATAGATTTTGCAAATTCCACGGTCTGTGAGAATCTATTATATGTAGATGGCAATTGGGTGGTATCTCAAAGTACGAGGAGAGTGTTAACAAGGATCCTAATGATAGCAATATCAAGGTGTGTAGCTGTGTAGGATGCTAATGTTAATATGAATCGCTAAGACCAATTCAAAGGAGACACTTACTTCTTCGGAAGCTAGCGCTTCATCTCTTCTGGTCTCTAGCTCTGAATATCCACCTACAGGAACTAGCCGATAAGGTACATCATCGTTTTTAAACAACGAGCATAGTATCCTAGCTCCAAGCAATCCATCCTATATAGCTACCATTAGCTACAACTCGCCGAAAAGGCTGAGGACCGCCGAATCGCTCACCACATCAGTTCCTGCTAGTATAACGACTCCTCCACTCCCTGATCCACCTTTTCTCCTTACTCGAGATACTATAGAGTTATATGCATGGGTATAGGTGAGATCCGAAGGACGGAGATCGTCTGAAGGTGGTTGAAGAAGAGGCATGTGTTTGCCTGATTATTTATTCGAATTCGAGAGAATAGTGACTTGACGAATGCTAAGATGACCTCTTCTTGGCAGGTGATGATGCATGTGGTCCTTTCGATTTATACAGAGCCGTGGTTTGATATTGGTTGCCAATCGTGTTCGACTCCCTTGAGGTCCTCGTCTTCTGTTGTTCGTTTGTAATCCACTCTGAACAACATTGATGCTTTCAATCGATATCACCCATATCCTCTTCGACATTTCAATTCGAACGCGTCAAAAGGTCATTTCATGTTGCTAGGTACGCGTTTGAGGGTGATCACAGATTACGTAATCTGGGAAAAGCCCACTCGTGTGACCCTGTGAACTTTGAACGTGTGAACGTGGCTATGACGTGTGAAATCATCCCGGGAATGAAGACCGCCAAAACAAACGATAGATGAAGAGGCAACATAGAGTTACATCTCTTCCTGCCTTCATAGCCATCCATCGCTGAGTCACTCAGATATAAGGATAGTGTCTCGAGAGGCTTTGAAGCAATGGCAACACCAATTGCAGACCATCATTCCTCGAAGAAGAGTCCTCATGTCACCTCACATCCATTCTCAAAACTACGTTCGAGAGTAGATCACTTGTCTTCGGACCTATCAAGATTGGGAGTAGCGTTAACGACCACGTTAAACCCTAATCACAGACATGACGAAGCATGGGAGAAGGAAGTAGACGCGAAGATTGAGGCTATAAGGGATGGGCATAGATTTAGAAGTTTCGCAGGGGAAAGAGATGGTAACGTTGTCAAATGGCATGTTGATGGCCATGGTAAGTTGCGATACCCATCTTTGCATATCAGTGAAAAACGGAAAAAGAGCCAAACGCATGGAACTCGTCTGACATTGTACTCCTGTGGTGTCTGTGACTCATTCTCGACCAATTTGCTGACTGTATCGCGATAGATTACTTCTGGGCAATGTCAGAACTGATTGATCAAGCCAAAGAGGTGAGTGATACACCTAATCCCCTACTTTGAAACTGCCAGGCAAAGCTAACGGTCTTTTCAGTGCATCATGATTCTCGATTGGTGGCTTTCACCGGAGTTGCAAGTACGTTCATCCGTACCGCGGACCCTATATTGTGTATCTGGCTGATACCTACGAATAGCTGCGAAGACCAGCAGCTCTGTTCCCCGAATGGAGGCTTGATCGACTGATCAAGCGAAAAGCAGAAGAAGGAGTACGGGTATATGTTATGGTGTACAAAGAGGTCAGCTAAGCATCCTGCCCAGTCTATCTAGTATTGAGGCTCATTTCATTTCTGTTCAGGTGGATTTATCAATGAGTTTATCTTCGAAACATACCAAAGTAAGGGATTGTCTACATTCCAGTCCTCGAGCCTCGCTAAGTCTGTATTCGTTTTTAGCATGCCCTTGAGGATCTACATGAGAATATTTGTGTTATGCGGCATCCTGATCATAGTGGAGGTGAGCTCAACATCATTCACTTTCTTACCTCGATGCAAGTCCGCTAAACCTTGACTTAGGTGAATTGGTATACTACTTCTCGCACCACGAAAAGCTCTGTGCCGTCGACAACAAATGGGCTGCTATGGGTGGATTAGATGCATGTTTCGGTAGATGGGATACTAGAAATCATCCTTTAGCCGATGTCCATCCTACCCAGTTCTACAAATCTCTTTTCCCAGGTCAAGATTATAATAATTCTAGAATTATGGATTTCCAAGTGAGTCATTATATACTCTTCTTGCCCTTGCGGAGACTGACAGAAGGTGGATAGACTGTGGATAAGTTCACGAGTAATGCTCTCGCTATTCAAGAGGCTCCCAGAATGCGTAAGCTTATCCAGCTGTTTGATTGAAAGAATTGGTAAAACAGCTGATCGGTTATATAGCATGGCACGATGTTTCTTTGACTTTGATGGGACCATCTGTCGTTGATCTAGTACAGCATTTCTGTGAAAGGTGGAACTTCGTGAAAGGTATCAAGTGAGCCTTTTGAGAGGAAGCGTCAGGCCCGCAATGCGCTGACATGGTCATGTAGATATAAACATGATCATTTCTTCGATTGGCTTGCTTTACCTTATCGTGAGCGGAGATATCTCTTAAAACAAAAATACCTAACTGATTGTATCTCGTCAATCAGCTTGGAATAATGTTAGATCCCGACACGATGAAGAGCACATTATAAAAGACAACGATTTCAGAGCTCATCACCCCCACTTGTCCGAATGGAAAGAGGTGCGTTGACAGATCAACATTTAACCAGACAAGAACAGCATAGCTGACGGAGGGGTATAGCGTGGAAGACAATTCTTCCATCCTTATCACTTCCCGCCCTCCGATGCGCCCAAAGCTTCAGAACCGGTACCTTACGGAACTTCTCGTGTTCAGGTAAGGAAAGTTCACACTCCGAGTCGGGCCCTCGCCTAATTTGCAAAATTATGATTAGGTTCTTCGGTCAGCTGCAGATTGGAGTCATGGTATCCTGAAAGAAGATAGTATTCAACGTGAGTCATGTCTTTTCAGTGAAGCAGACTTCGAGAGGTTGGAGCTGATCATGAAAACAACAGAGGCGTACATCAGTCTGATTAGAGAAGCCAATCATTGTATTTATATCGAGAATCAATTCTGTAGGTCACCCTTCTACTCATTGGCGTTTGAATGTGGTTAAAAAAGCTAACCTGTGGACCAATCGTAGTGTAAGCTTTGTGGCCTTCGCAGAAATACTACTTTACTGAACATGCGTATTAGCATCTCCTCGTGTAAAGAAGGACAACCGGTAAAGAATCTCATTGGTAAGCTTTTTCAAATTCTCATTGAACATGAAGCTGATCTTAAATCGAACATAGCCCTTGCATTGGCCCAAAGGGTCATTTCTGCAGCTAAAGAAGGCAGGAAGTTCAAGATTATCGTGCTTATACCAGCTGTTCCGTGAGTATAATCGCACGATACGGTCGAAAATGTTATGGGAGATAGTACTGATGCCATATCTCTCGTGTACAGCGCTTTCGTGAGCTGGCTTGAGAGTCTTGTGAGAAGTGACCAAACGGCTGACAAAATGAATAGCCGGGAGATATTCAATCGCAGTCTGGGTTGAAAGCAATCATGGAGGCTCAAGTAAGTGGGCAACGGGCTTTGAGCCTGGCTCCATGGAGGATACAGGCTTACACGTAATGTAGTACCGGACTATCAACCGTGGTGGAGCTTCAATCTTTGAGATGGTCAAGGAAGCAGGATTTGACCCGTGAGTCGGCGTGGCGCTAATTGCCATTGGATGCTGACTGGTTTCTTAGTATGCAATACATTACTGTAAGCAGTAGTTGGCTTGGGGGTTGCCATGCAGGCAGGCTAATAGGCGTTGCAGTTCTGGAATTTGAGAAGTTATGACCGTATCAATAATCCTCGACAACGAATCAAGCGCATGGAAGAAAAGGTGGGCTGCTGTTAATTGGTATTTTGGCGAACACAGCTAACTCCTCGGTAGTCCGGTGTATCATTCCATGAAGCTCAAGTTGCGCTCGCCAAAGTTTACGTAGGATCTGATGACGTTGGTGGTGGTCAAGACGAGACTGTTAATATTGAACAAGCACATGATCAGACTGATAGTGTTGATCAAATTGGAAAGAAAAATACTGTTGAAAAAGCTATCAAGCTACCTAAGACCATAGATGATGCCAAAGAAGTCATCGAAAGATTCCAAAATGGCAGAGCTAATGACGATAAGCATGTGTGAGTGGACCGATACCGCTTCAGAAATGCTCAACTGACGACGCGTTGAATAGCTCTGACAATGGTGAGCTTGCTCGAGTGATGGTGAGCGTGTAGTGTGAGGAAACTAATTACTGCTATCGCAGTCGGTCAACATGCGTTCCAAGACAAAACTTCATTGATGGATGAACACTGGGATGGAACAGAGGAGGAAGAATTAGCATGCTATGTATCTGAGGTGCGCTTTCTACTTGTCTCAGCTGATCAGCAGCAAGCTGACAATTGTGTGCAGATACTGTATATCCACAGTAAACTTATGATTGTGGATGACAGAAGAGTGATTTGTGGAAGTGCCAATCTGAATGATCGAAGTCAAGTCGGTGATCATGATTCTGAAATCGCTATTGTGATCGGTGAGTTGGCCATTTTGGACCGCAAATTAGTGGCTGATGGTCTCGATATGGTAGAGGATTCCGATATGATTGAGTCCATGATGGATGGAAAGAAGTATATGGCTTCTAATTATGCGACAACCTTAAGGAGGACATTGATGAGGGGTGAGTGGATATGCTTTGAACACATCTGCCTGTTATATCTGTCGAAGAAGCCGAACAAAGCTAATGTAAGCTTTGTTCTATAATAGAACATCTTGGACTTTTACCACCTCAACCACCATTTGATTCTGCTGAGCATCCTAATTCAGCAATGCATCCCGTACCCGAACCACACGTTTACGACTTCGGTTCAGCAGAAGATAAAGCTGTCGAAGATTTCCTAGGTGATGATTTCGAGAAGCTCTGGGTTGGTACTGGAAGAGGTAATAGAGAGATCTTCGAGAAGATCTTCAGACCTGTAAGTCTACTTTTCATCACAATGACCGAAAGGCGATCAGCTGAGATTATGGGGGTTTTCTCAATAAGGTGCCAAATGACTCGATAAGGAATTGGGAAGATTACAAAAAATATTTAGCTCCAAATGCTGGTATTGCTGTAAGCCTTCGTATAATCTTCCTGCGAGGTGAAGAGAACATGTAGGCTGATTTGGTGTTTGACTGGATATAGACTGGTCACGTAGCAGATAGGTCTTTGTCATTACAGGAAGTCAAAGAAGGTTTAAGTAGAATCAAAGGTCATTTAGTTGATATGCCATGTGATTTCTGTATTGTGAGTTTTATTGTGTTGTGGAATGGTTTAGCCTAGCTGACATGGAATCATAGGATCTCAAATGGATGACCGAGGGTGATTGGTTATCTGTCAATTCATATACCTTAGCTTTGTATGTTTAGGCGATAAGAGAATGCAGTTGGTCGGAGAAAACGGGGAACGTCGGCGAATGTACCGGATCAAGGAGTCTTTTAAGAGGGAGGGAAAGAAGAAAATCTGAAACTAATCTTTATCATGATTAATTGTACTCATAGCTAGTAAATACATGCGATGTATCTATGTCTGTCTATGAACGCATCTTGAAATCCGTCAAAACCACATAGAAATGCATATTCTCGTATCGGAGAGTGTTTGTGATGACTATGGCCACGTGGTAGATATCGGGTATTCCCAGAGATCGCTTTGTCCACTTTGAATGTCCACTTTTCTAGTTCGATACTACAAAGACCAGCTACCTTGATGAAGTATCAGCACTTATTGCCCTCGACCCTAACACCATCATCTGGGGATCTTAAGAGCAAATCCGCGCATTCTGCTGGTTGAGGAAAGTATAGCTGAAGAAACAGCAACACATCCTGGAGTTGAATTTCAACCGATTGGTTTCAATAACAATGGACCGAACAACGGAAATTCGTCAAGCGGTATGTCCAAGTTTTCTCTACCTTTTCCACACAGTCCTCGTCTTAGTGGGCAGACTTCATTGTCTGTTGATAATTATGTCCTACCGGCTGCGGAAACATGATCTAATGCTAACCTGCAAAATCATGATTCTGTCAATCGCCTATAGTCCAACGCCATCTTGGATGAAATGATAAATGATTTGATATTGACTACGGCAATGTCAGCTCATAGGGAGATCAAAAGAGGTAGAGCGATATGTGGAACTTGTGGGACTAGGTGTGTAACTCCTGATTGACCTGAGTGACTCCAGATCTTGTGAAAAGAAATCCTTGATAAACACTCATACATGCTACGAATCGCTGACTACCTGTGATGCAGATGCCGCACACATCTTCCACTCCCAATGCCGACCACTTTGCAAAGTCAGAATGCTTCCTCTTCATCATCGTCATCGTTGTTAGCTTCGGCACATATGAATTCAGCACCACCATCTCGTAATCCTTCACCTCAACCTACAGTAGATGGTCAACCCATACCTAGAACCGGTGGATATACCATAGGTCCAGAAAAGGGAACAGGTGGCTCAACAGGCATAGGTAGTGGAAGTGGGAAAATCGACGGGAATGGGAATGTCTTTTTTGAATGTTTGGTTTGTTCAAGATCTGTAAGTCTTGTCCATGTATATCTTCCTGTGACTGGTTTCGTGATACTTGCAAATCTTCATTGTTCCTCCATGGAGAGTTGAACGACTAAAATATCAAGGTTATTCAACCGACGGCAATTTCATGTCACGTATATTGACTAATCCCCTTTTTTATATATAGGTCGCTTCAAATCGATATGCACCACATTTATCATCGTGTCTCGGACTGAACGGCTCAACGCGTCGTGGAGCAGCTAGATCAGCAGCTGTCAAAGCCCGCTTGGGTACAAATGATAGATCATCCCCGTCTCCTTATGTAATGGGGTCAAGTAAAGGTGATGGTGGAAGTGATAACGGTGATTGGGAAAAAGGAAGTGATGGGGATGGCAGTATCAACGGTAAAAAGAAACGAAGTAAGTCGCATCTTCTCTACAATATGGCTGAATATGATATTTGTGCTGACCTCGAATTCGGTGTCGGTGTCGTCGCTAAATCAGAAATTATACCTCCTCCTCCTTCTTCTTCATCTAAAAGAGGTAGATCACCAAGTAAAGTTCCATCAATCAATAAAAAACCCAAAATCGGTTCAGCAACTACTTCAGGGACCGGTAAGTACCTCTTTCATGACATGTTCTCCCTGTCCACATCATGATCGTAGGACTGAACATTTCTTGTGTTTCCGCAGCGACACCAACACCAGCATTCAGACAAGCATTGCCACCTTCCAAATTATCGAGACCACCCACTAATCGTCCTATCGAAATATCTCAATCACCAAGTTCATCGCCCGAGAAATCCATCATATCGATTACAAGTTCAGCTGGTACGGGTCCAGGTATGACAGGAAGGAAAACATTACCTGGTCAAGGCCAGAGTCAAGGTTTAGGTTTAGGTGATTTGAATGCGGGTATGTTTGTGTTACTTAGATTTATTTAGCGGAGGAAAAGTCGTGTGCTCACAGAAAATTTTCTCTAAATAGATCCCATATCGATACCCACGGGTGGAGGAGATGATAGCAGTGATGGAGAAGTTGACGATTATTGATACCTTTTACCCTATGTCCATGATATATCCAGTTCACCTCGTGTATGTAACACTTATCTCATGTTTATCGCTTCTCATGCCACTCAGGCTCCGTCAGAAACGAGCTGGTCAGTAGTTCCAAGTTGTTCTTGGGAGAAGCTCTCAGAGGCTCGTTCACCGCATACTGCCGTGAGATGGAAAGGATGAGATGTTTATACACGATATGAAGTCAATACAAAATAACGAGAGATGATCTTTCTGTAAGTCCACGTCTATTTCTGTGATTTACCATAATCACTCGAAAAGGAGACTCCCATTGAGGGAAGGTATTCTGGTTGAGACTCGCCTGAAAAGTCATGAATGTAGATGTAGAAAAATTTCTTACTGCATAGCAGAGGTGGATCACTGGTGATCACCGTCGCGCACCCCAAATCGTGCCACCTGGGTCGGCTTGAAGCTTTTTGGCCCTATCGTGACGCAGCTTACTGTCCGAGATTCGCAGGTTGATATGTTTCGTGTATGGTCAGCCGAGCCATTTGACCAGCAGCAAACCTCGTCAAGTATTGCTTATCCTCTGATGTTTCCCTGACTCTTTTCAAAAACGATCACTCTGCTTGGTTCGATGATCATTCTAATGATGCCCTGGAAGTGGCAGCCTTGTCCAGCCAGTATGTCACTGCTGATCTCGTATCCGCCACTTCTTCATTGGGCTTTTTCTTCTCGTAACTGTCCAAGTTTCGATAGACGTATTCTAATATGTCGTTCTCCAATACACCTCGGTCGGGAATACCTTCGTGTGCCAAAAGAATTCAAAAATCCAAGCCACACCGAGCTGCTGACCGAGAATTAATCTGATGGCTAACCTATATCTTCCTTTTCCGTTTCATCCGCTGTTGAGAACGCATCATACATTTCTGCGGAACCTTGAGTCATCTCAAGAATAGGCTTTCCGTCCTCGAACTCGGGACAGCAGTGGGCGAGATGTCTGAGAAACAACTGAGAAGCTGTTACCGGATGTTACTCGTACAATTATTGATTCGACAAATTACGCATAGTCTTGCTGATAAGGATCCCTCGCAGCTGGCGATCTGTGAAGCAGCTTGACACGTGATTTATCCAATTTGATTAGGACACAGTCTCAGCTTGATAGATGCACTGGGACATCGGGAGAATTAGACGTGTCTGTTCCGATAAGGGCATTCGGCGGTATCCGAGCGGGCTGTTTTGGCCACTCTGCATGTCTTTTCGCTTGGCATCCTCGCATAACACCAACTGATCAGTCCTTGATGAGGTTCCTTAGATATACAGATATACAACCATAGATTGATCATACAACATCAATGAGCATGATGCTCCTATCATTCGGCTAGTCGTTGATTCCAATTCGAGCTATAAGATGCGCAAAATCCTTTCCAACAGATTCTTCAAGCGTCGTACAGATACCGAACTTTCCAACACCGCCTTGAATCCCAATGTACCAGCCGACTTGTTCTCCCTCATTGTCACCTTTGTATCTGATCAACATACCCTCTTTGCGCTTACCTTGACCAACAAACACTTTAACCAGCTCGCTGCTCCCATGCTATATCAAGAAGTACGTTTAAGTCGACCTGGCGCTTTCAAATTATTCGTCAAATCAGCACCTGCTCATCGTAAACAATCCGTTCAAACCCTGGACTTAACCTTTAACGTTCGATGGCTTAATATCGATTTAGAAAGATTGAAGAAGAAGTATCCTGTTAAGATAGCTGAATCGAGATTGTATAATCTCAAGAAATTGGTGGTGATTTCAAAGGGTGCTGAAAGACATTCGAGAGAGATAGGTAATACACGATTCACAAATCATTTAATCACATTAGTCATTCAATGGATCAAGATATTTTGTCCAATAGAAGGACCAAATACATTTAGAGGAAGACATTATGGACAAGATGGACGAGAAGGAGAAGTCCTATGGGCAAAATCACCTTTATTTGAAATGATCAACCAATGGAGTAGGACTGAACATGTAGATTTACCGATCATACCCCATACAATCACCTGGGGGGGTCCTATGGAGATCTCTGGTCTCCCTCACGTGTCGGGACCATTACCGACAATGAAAAAAGTCACTATGCATAATTGGAATTCTGATAGACTGCACGAGGATGGCTGTTTACTTGCGGAATGGCTGGATAGTTTGGAAAATGAGATTATCCTGGCGACGGAAGATAATAAGCTTGGACGAAGGGTTTATGATGGAGAAATGGATCAGAGAGTCATCCTGTCATTGCGAGACCCGATTTCCACTTATTCGAGGTACAGACTTGAAGACTGGATCAAAGATGATGAGGATAGGAGCCAAGTGTACAGGATAGACAACCAAGAGCAGACCTTTCAACCTGAATGCGATATTTGGGATGTAGAATAGACTGATTGAATCTGAATTATTCGCAACGTTGTACGTGTTTTGAGATACTTTTCAATCCCTCATCACGTTTCATCCAACATATAAAGTCGTATTCATGCATGTCAAATACAATATCTAAAACGCTTCATCCCGATCTTGTCTCGAAACGTTCCTCCAGATCTTCTCTCCGTCTCGACCTCGAAACCTGACGATTTCTTTTGCTACAAACATGGTGTATCTTCAAAGTACTAGCTGGGTCATGCAGGAACTGCCATAATACAGTTATAAAATGATGATCAGATGATGCGAGGCAACTGACCTCGGCAATCATCAAGTGCGTCATGGTCATGGAAGGAATGTGATGGGATGATGCGTTTTTATTGATGCATCAAGGATTATTGGAGATTGAAAGGGACGTCATGATAGTGATCAACAAGGTCCATGCAGGGGTTTCCTGTGCATTGCCCCATTCAAGAGATCGTATAATCGCCGAAACTACAGTACCTATATCTCCTTCCTGCATATCCTTTCGACCCATTCTTCGGTTTTTTCAAATTGTCTGTCTCTCTCATCAAACTCCAATGTAAATATTTCCGATGAATTATGAGCTGAGATCCATTCTGCGATCATGAGTTCCATATCTGGACGAGATAATCGCTTAAAACACAAAACAACCTTACAGTCTAAAACATTCCGGTTCGTTTGAGAAATATCTTCAATCCATTTACTTATTCCTCTCCTTTCCCTGGGATACAGACAGCCGAAATCGAATGTCGTTTCTAGAATTTGATTGTTCCGCAGCAAAGGAGGTCGTAAAGGTGATCTGATGGTACAGGAATCACTCTGAATGGCAGGGAGATCGAATGTTCTCATATTTGACCAGAGAACTGATTGATTGATGAATGTCTGTAAGCATGTCATGTCCATCGGCTTGAAGCGGTTGTCTACTAAATATCTCAATCGGACGTGAGATGGACCACTGAGATCTTCTTCAAATAAAGTGAAGAGGACTATCGACAACATGGTGAATAAGTCATCGGCTTCTTTTTTCGCTTGAAGAAGTCGACTGGACTGCGTGAACTCTGTATCGGCTTTTAATGTTATACGTCATCTGTAGCATGCAATGTTCATAAATACCATCTCGCATGTCTTTGCCAATGCAACATTTCGCTCGATGAATCCTGATTTTTTCAGAGATCTGACAAGAGTTTGCCTTGATAATTTTCCCATTCATGCCTTTTCATCATGTATCTCCAATCGTCAACGCTTTCAAATCTGTCTTCAATTGTTGGAACTTTTATCAAACCTTGATTCTCTTGGAATCTTAGTTGTTCAAGACCTTGAGCGATATTTGATTTTGTTTCACCTCTAATTTCCAATACCAATCTTTTCCCCACCCTACTTCTTTTCCCTTTGTTCACTTCCCACAGTAGACCCGCAATGGTAGGTTTCGTTACTGTCATCCCCGCGAATGATAGATATTCAAGTACTTGTAGTTCCAAATGAGATAGTCTGAATCCCTCATTTATCGCATATGCTGTTAATGGTAAATCTAGAGTTATGATAGATGTGAAATCCGATAAGAAAGCGAATGGATACCTAAACGGTGGATATGGGTCATCGACAAGTCTTTGAATGTTTAGTCTCAATCTCAGAACAGGAAGGTTGAGAGGTAATATGTCGCCGGTTGAAGTGTCTTGGTCCTCTTGAAGGAGATAATCTTTTCATCCAGTTTTCAACTAAAAATTGAAGTGAATATCCTATTTCTTTCCCTCCGAATCGCTTCTGTTCTTGCAAAACGATCCACTCTTGACCTCTTGTGATAAGATGCAGAGTCTCCCGATCGCTTAACCAACGTATCGTGACTTTAGGTTTCCATCCAAGTCGCAAGATATCTTCCTGAACTCGGGAAGTGACCAGAAATTCACATTTAAGCGCAAATCGATGTGTTTGACTTTATTTCTCGCATTCGGACGATTCAGGAATGTCACCAAACTCGCTGGGGT
Source organism: Kwoniella shivajii (assembly GCF_035658355.1). Classification (NCBI taxonomy): domain Eukaryota; kingdom Fungi; phylum Basidiomycota; class Tremellomycetes; order Tremellales; family Cryptococcaceae; genus Kwoniella; species Kwoniella shivajii. The sequence goes on from NC_085916.1 coordinate 478,181, forward strand.
ATGTAGAATGACTGATTCTTTGAGACGATTGGTTGCAAGTTTGTTGGTATATCTGTTCACCGAAGCTAAAGTACAAAGGGTCAATTGATCAGCAAAGGGGATCACCAAGGGCAAGAGTTCTGGGAAAAGTGAAGGGGTAGTCGAGGATATTGTCGAAGAGGTCAGAGTACGTGATGATGTTGACTCTTTAAAATTGAATGGCTTTGGTCTCCTACGATCTGGCAGAGAACGGAACATACAGTGTACATGCTCACATGAAAGCTAAGCTACGTTTCGAAAATGAGAATGAAAAGGACATCTCAAACGTTGAAAGTCGAACAAGAGTCCGGTCATCATCATCTCATCTCGGGCAACGTCGAAATAACCAAAATATGTGTTTGGGAAAACGGAGCTATCATATCTTCTGACTGGAGGTGAATCAACGAGAATGGTCTACGTGTATACAATGCTTTGCATGTGAGAAAACAGATCTACGGTCATATCTCTTTCACTCCACTTGATGGTACCCGACTCAACCTCTACCGTTCAATGCGTTCAATGCATTTGTTAAACGGTTCTTGACCTCATTCATGGGATTTGCCTTTCTTTCTCGTCGTCGCCTTCGCCTTCGCCTTCCTGCACAGCCGATACCGTCTTGATCAGTAATGGCCCCTTTGAAAGTGAAGGAGCACAAATCCTGCACTTACGCTCACTGTAGGTTTCGCGGGCATAACAGGTGTCTCCACTCTCGTCATCGGGATCCGAGGATGTATTAGAGCGACCTAAGGCTAAAGTCAGCATAACAACTACGATTGATACGAGAAACATGCCCTCACCGGATTCGGCATAATACGCTTTTCTGGGATGAGCCGGAGCAGCTGGGCAATAACATGATCAATTCAAAGGGCATTTATGGAGCTATGAGAGGAGTTGAACTTGCAAGTAAAGATCTCAGTACCATTATCCGTAGACCTGAGGCTTGAGCTAGATCGGGACTCATCGGAAGTGTGGTTTGAGCTAGATGAGGAGGAGATTGATGTCGAGGAATCTCTATTTGTGAGAGTGGAGTCTATCGCACTCGAAGAGGTGTATCCTGCCGAGTCTTTGCTGTCGTTGAACTTACCATGGCTGACGCTTCGATCTTTCGATATTGCGTGTCAGTTGGCTTGCATTTCCCTACTTGATTCACTGTTCACTCACATCGCGAAGGCCAAAGAGATTCAGGCATCGTATCTGTTTCGCTCCTAGTATGGGAGTCAGAGGTAGAGCTATGATTGCTAGTGTCACTTCTCCTTCTACCACTGAATCCATTTCTAGGCATTCCATGAGCCGAGATGTCGGTTGACAAAGAAAAGTCATACGAAGATTCATCAATAGGTGTTTTCGGGGTCTTGCGCTTTTCTTGAAGCTCTCTCAGCCTCTTTTTCTTCCTCTTCTTTAATTCATCTTCATCTTGGTTTCTTCGAAAGAGATTAGCTAGTCCCATTTTGCAAGCGGATTAGATCACATTGACTTTTACTCGACTACGAGAAATTTTGGAAGCGATTATTAAACGTTTTCGTCTTTTATGTGATGAGATGTAATTTGAACTCAAGACAGAATGAATACAGCGACCATACGTCCCTTGACTTTACTCCTGATCCCCGGTCTACAGGTAGACGACATAAAGGGAGTGGTATAGCGTAAGAAATCTTTTTGAAAGGTTCACTATCCCATTACAACCCTTTGTTGAGTCTGGTGTTCAAGTTTTGAAAACGAGATTGGCTCATCTCGCTTAGAACAATATAATCGCTGACACATTTAGATAATCATGTGGTTTGTGACACATACATCATATTGTGATCCTCTAACGCGAGCAAAAGCCTGATTATGCTATGACTCCTACAGGTACACTTTCTGTCCGTCCTTCATCTATATTCCGCAATGACTGTTTGAAATCATCGACATCTTTATCTACTCTAGCTTCGAGTTCTTCGTTTTCCTTTTCCAAGGCGAGCTTGAACGGTGGCACGATTAGCTTTTTCTGCAGGAATCGGAGAAAGGTACTCACCACTTTCGCCTCCAGGGATTCACCATCTATTCCCAATCCTTCCCAAGGATCATATTCTCCATTCGGTATATCCTCTGATACACATCACGATACCAGTTGAGTGCAGTACTAATCTTATTTGTGGAGGAGTTTTACTTACTGATGGACTCGGGACCGAACACTTCTGCTAAGACCTCGTGCCTTTTCCTATATCTTCCCATAGCGATTTCTCTTGGATCCAATTCATCCAATGCGTCTGCCCACGGCTCTACAGGTTCCAAGGGTGCTGAAGGTGTTGCGACGATTGTAGATGGATGAGGATGTGATTGTGGTTGCGGTGCGGAGAGTGCGTGTTTCACATAATGTTCTTGATTATGAGGAGGTTGTAGAGAGTTAGTTTGACGGGCGATCATTTGACTCGCAGCGGATGGTCTTCCCTGTAGTATGGTAGCGAGTCAGTTCTCAAGATACACAGCAGTGTCAAATTTATGAGATTGAGTAGATACGAAGTCTAAGATAAGATATGTTCAGGATGTGAGGGGAAATAAAAGTAGACTAGTGCACTCACTGCTCCTCGCTTCTTCCTTCCTGGACCACTTCCAGTTCCATGACCCTGACTTGCGATTTGTTGCGCCTGTGCTTGAGTTTGCGCCTGAGCTTGTGCTTGAGCCTGAGCTTGCGCTTGAAGCCTTTGCATGTGTTCCTGTTGTAATTGGGGATTCATAGCATACATCTGAGCAGCTAAAGGATGATTCGAAGGTATATGACCCATATTTCTAGCAGGACCGCCTGCACCGGAAGCAGCACCATATTGACCCATATTCATCAGTTGTTGTTGCTGTTGTAAATAGCCTTGTCTAGCTAACATCGCTATGTCAGGCGGATTGACCATTGATATTCCATTCGCATTTGGATTCTGAATATTCGGGTTATGTTGTCCAACAAACATCGATGATGCGTTTTCCGAGGATTGGTTCATCTGTTGATTCACTATTTGATAAGGATTCGAGGGACTAGGTGTATAACTCATCCTCACGTTGATTGAAACGAATTGATTTACTTCCAGTGTATGTTGAGAAGACGGCTGACGATAATGAAGATGTTCTATATCATCAAAAGGATGATGTCACGTAGATATTTGGATGAATTGACAGGATGAGAATGATCAATCTGTACTTTTTGTTGATGTTGGTATTGGAACATGAACGACTGGAAGAAGGTATGATTACGTAAATATCGCACCGTGCTCAATCAATGTACACATCCATGTTTACTTTGAATTGACTGTATGCATGATATGATGATAGCAGAATCGCAATAGATGGCCGTTTCACACAATGTATTCGCTCTTCTCTGAAGTGCCTGGTGCAGAAGATGTGATTGAGATAAAGGCAGAAGATATATCGCTCAGACCATCAATTGCGACTGTGGCTTGAAAGGTTTCCTCGCCACTTGAGACTAACCGATTACTATAAGTTGATTAGGTGCTGAAGGGATATTTTGCTATACATCTGCTCATCATTTTTCTGCTTAGATATACGACATTCCCGCTTCAATCTACGCAGGTTTTCTGGCTGTTCAAACCAGGAAGATTCACGGATTGACATTAACATAAAAAGACAATAAGTAAAGGAACTATTACCCTTACTTTGTAAATCAGTCTGGTAGTCATTATGCCTGTTACAGAGCGATCTCAAGTCCCTCAACCTCCTAGTCATCGCTCAGATGTGATTTACGACACCCGTATACTGGTAGGAGATGTATCCCTTCATTCCGTTGTACCAACCACACTCACCAAGCCTCAACAGCAACGACTGAAGAGCATCATTCGGGAGTCAATGAAGGGCGATCATAATAGCGGGAATATCAAACAGGTATCTGATGTTTGGATAGACGGTATGACAGACGACGGAGGTAGTTTCTTCACTGCTAAAGGGACGATCAAGAGCATCGCCCCGAAGTCGAACGGACAAGCAGGAAAGGATGAAACGGAAGAAGAGGTTTTAGTCTTGGTACATGAGCCTAGACATGTCACAGTGAGTGGGAATTGATCTAAATCTGGACCCCTTTCTTCCTGATATTCTCGCTGAGCAATGTGACCCTGAAGCCTACAGCTCATCAGCAAGAATGGTCTTATGGCGAGACACCCGCACCTTCAAGAGTGTTATACCTTTTCCATCCCCCCAAACCTCCTTCTGCGAGTTACGTTTCAACAAACTTGAATTTAAATGCTTGGGAATGGGTGGAGTCAGCTATGGAAAGCCTGGAAAGAGCATTTTGGGGTATATTGATGCCTTCAGTCAGTGGAGTAGTTGGAGTAACAGAGAAAGTAGGAAACGGTTTCGCCAAGTAAGTTCTTCTTCACCCAAGTCAGCGTACGACCTGGGGCTTACGGTTTAAAAATGGAATTTAGTATCATCAATATCCTTCCTTCTCCCGCGACTTTATCTTTGGAGGGTACAGTAGCTTGGGAGACGAGTACATCGATCCAAAATCCGACTGACCCAAAACCGAAGAAAGAAGATCATAAATCGACGTATAATTTTTCAGCTACTGCTTCCCTTCGAAAAGAATTTCAAGCTAAGAAACATCTTTATGACCAAGAAACAATATACACACTTCGTATGCCACCTAACGCGGTCAACGGGGATAGGTTGGATATCGGTCCCACAGCTAAGCCGGTTCATGTAAGGAAGAGATCCGCTATACCTCAGTGGAATGATAATGTTGATGATGGGAGGCATGATCTGGGTTTAGGACGGGCAGTAGGCATGGGCATAGGCATGAGGGTATAATTGATGAAAGACGATCGGTGTCATGGCAGTTTGCGTGTTTGGTATTCTGCATATTTAGCTGTCTTGTTCATGTGAGTCGGATTTGTATATATGCTAAGATGTCGGAGCCAACGTTTCAGTGCCAATCAACACGTCTAGCTTAGGTTGTCTTTCGTAAATAGATGCTACATGAAATGACCCTTGAAATTATTTATTATCCAATTTAAACTTTCACAATTCGGCTCGTGGATTTTGGGATTTTACGTGAACTTGAGAATTGTAAACATGATATTTTCCCTATGGACGTTCAGGCACTTTGATGCCAAGTATTTTCAGTATTATTTGGGGGTTACTACCATGTTTTATCGGATGAGACTTTGTTGGGAATCAAATGAGTCACAAACAGGCCTGACCAAACTGTATTTGTGCATAATTGCCATAAACACCATCAGCATAAAGTCCGAGCGGAGGAATGCCAGAAAGATCTCTATGTTGACTTTGCCTGCGGACTCGAAGGGAGCGGAAGGTCTACTACCACCGAGATCAAGTCAATAAAGTTACCTGTGGCTGATGGTAGGAGTCCTTGTTTACATGTTTCCTTTCATGCTTTGCCGTCGAGTCAAGCTATGGCACATGTATTAATATACTTGAATATCAGTATCTTTACCTCTCTGTGATATCTGTTTTCTCATCATCCTGATATCGTGCTACCTACCACATTCAATAATCGAACACAATTGAAGGAGATGTTGAAGATCCAATTGACGGCCTTCCTGACGCTATTACTTTTGGTACTGGTCAATGCTCAATCTACGAGGACTAGAATCGAGCCTGTTCCAAGAAGAAATGATCTCTTGACATCTCGTACACTTAGACGATCATTATGCAGGACCAATGCGGAGTGTTTGAGGAAAGGGTTACCACTTTTACGGCCTGCCAAACGATCTTCAACTACAACACACGCTTTAAAACCCCGGCAATCCGCTGATTCTACTACGTAAGTATTACTGTCAATAAATCTACAAGAGAACGGAAGAATAGATGGTTTGACGATGGGAGAGTAGCTGATATACCGGGAATCTTTTTGTATTGATCTCTCTTAGGCAAACTGGTACGATACAAGCGTTTAATACGGATGGTAATAGTATCGGTTATGTCTCTCGTAATCTCAATCCAGGTGGGGGATACGATCTCACAACAGTAGGTTAAACTTTTCATTTGAACTTTCACAAACAGCATTTGTGCTAGACTTCCAGAACTTCCAAGCGATGAACTGATTTGAGATGTGTATCTCAGAGTTCTGATGATGCCATATCATTATCGTTCTCTTCTGATGGTACCAGTACCGATCCTTTCGATATAGTCATTTCATCTGACGATCGACAAGGGAATTTCCCCTATCTTGGATTTGGTAAATATATCTTCGTCCCTGTCCCTGGTCAAGCTGAAGGGTAGCTCGATCGCTAATATATCGCCTTGATTTTTTTTGATATTAAGCTTTCAATGGTAGTCCAGCGAATATGGGAACTGACAGCTCGTGAGCACATCCTTCTTTGCACCAAAATTTCTTTATGAGGATCAATGCGTAATAAAGATTTGATCGCTTATGGAGAAAACCTTTTAGTAAGTTCGCTCTTCTTGTCGGAGTGTCAGCTTCAAGTGAGTAGATTTCCCAGTTTCTTCACCAGATAATCCTGATGAGCCCCACACATGAATTCGTCTGTTACTGACATGACCATTGGAATCTGTTAGACGCTGGGCCACCTCTTGAGAGTGACGATGGATCAACTAATACCGAGACGTTGTATGGAGGTGTGGAAACAACGGTAGTAAGTCCATCTTTTTCCTGTTATAGATTGTAAAGAAGAGCAGACAACAGGGAAGATTTCCCTGCATTGTTGACAAACTCTTCATAGTTTCTGTATAATTCAGCCACTCAGACTCTGACCAGTCGATGGTCAAATACAGATGGTAATAAGGTAGATACAATATTCTTCTATGCCTCAGAATCGGACTGTAAGTGACACTTAATCAAGCTTTATTGTAGATAAACAAAACATCTTGTACTAATCTGAAACATCATAATAGACGGATTCGGAATCGTCGCACCGGACAATTACGCTGCATTCAAACAGGATTTTGATGTCAATCAGCAGATAGTTGTGAGTTCTAATTGATCCTCAACCGCTAGACATACGAAACTGATTATCAGACCTCGTTTCTTATATAGACTTTCAAGTTCGTTGACATACCTACTAAAACGTAGTCCGATCCTGCGCTAGCGGAGATCTCGTAATCTGGGTTTTGCCATGGATTTGATAGTATTTCTTCGAGAAGTCGCAAAACAACTTCTTCGCCTGCTTACAGCCATCCTTCCTAATTGTTCCTACCTTTCATCTTGGGATTTTGGTAAGCTTAATATATACCCTATCACGGATAATGTACGTCTGGAGGTTCCGTTGCTAATCCGCAGTTCTAGCAATCGAGCTGTATCCTGATTGTAACGAAAATGCATGACATTGCATGGTACCGCGGTATATATATATATACAATCGCATTGGACTTAAGGTCGATTAATACCTTGTTTTCTCAGGTTCTCTTCCATCATCTAGATATGAAAGGAATTCAGTATATTATTAGCATCATCTTTCCCATAGTCGATTATGAACGAGAGTGTGGAAACTTACCTCTTTGAATTGAGTGATGATCATGCCTTCTTTCTTTTCTTTTTCTTCTCTTTGCAGTTTCAATATAGCTCTCTTTTCAGCTTCGTTGATGACTTGATTTTCTTTTCTCATTCGAACGGCATTCATACGTTGATGTCTTGATCCAGACATGACATAACCTGAATTTTCGAATTTTTCAATGATGTTTGCGTCCATACCAATTTCACCTCTTCGTGGGATACGTTCACCTGACTCTGCATATGCTGCATATGCCTCTCCTTCTCCCGGTCTCATGTTTGCGAACCTGAAGCAGAAAAAGACCGTCAGTACTCCACATCGTAAGGGAATATGAGGTCCAGCAGGCTCAAGGCAGATTACTCACGCATGTCTATCCATCTTGCCTTGTCTTACTTCCGAAGGTAATTGAGGTCCGATCTCATCATCACTGTCGTCGTTTACAACTGGGATGCTCTTTATTTCCTTCTCGGGTGATGCCTTTTGATAATGACTTTCTACCCTTTCTCGATCTTTTTCGGTCGGGATGAGAACTACCTCACCACCCTTTTCGACCCATTGATCTGCTAAATCGGGTTCATCATTTTCATCCCTGATCTCGCTCCTCGACTTTGACTTCCTCCTCTTCCTTCTTCTCTCTCTGTCATCATCACTATCAGAGACGCTGTCATGTCTTTTTCTTCTTTCCCTTTCTTTCTCCTTTCGACGTCGTCGTCTTCGTTCCTCTTCTTCTGAATCGGTTTCTGAAGATGAGGCGTCCGAGTACTTCTTGGAAGATCGATGTTTGGATGACTTATGCTTTGATTTTGACGATTTTGACTTTCGGGCTGCTTTGGCTTTCGCTTTGTTCTTCTTTCGTTCTGCTTCAATTTCGCTATGTGCATCGAGCACCGAGTCAGCCGGACCGCGCGAATGAAAATCACAGAGCAGTCAACCCAACATGAAGCTAAAGTGGGTTGAGGGGGAAGAAGGGGGAGAGGGAGAAGAGGGGGAAGAGGGAGAAGAGGGGGAGGAGGGGGAAGGATAGGATGGATGAGAGCGAAAGGTGTTGAAGAGGGAGCAAGACGGTCGATTCTGACTTATCGACTTACTCTTCGTCTTGATAAGGTCTTTTAGGTGAATCAGGCCAGATTGATAAAGGGTTATTTTCACGTTCCTCCCTTCGTCTGTATATCATAGGTATAGGTCAGCCATCGATGAGAGATCTCAGAATTATAGTCAAAAATGTTATGTGCTGGTCAATGGGAGATCAAGCTGGGACTGAAAAGCCTTATAACTTACCTTTCGAAATCCATATTACCGTTAAACCTATTCGGTGGAGGAGGATTCTGCCATCCACCTCTTTGACCGGCACCGGAGCCGGCACCACCTCCCATTCCATGAGGAGGACCATCAGGTCTCCACAGAGGAGGAGCAGGTCCACCTGGCAAATCATCTCTTCTTCCATATCCATATCCTTGACCTTGGGCTTGAGGAGGAGGTGGACCACCTGGAGCCGGAGGAGCGGACAGATCGTATGGTCTATAAGATGGTGATGCTCTTCTTGGTCTTTCATCTTGATTAGATCTTCGATCGCGACCATCGCGTCCGTCCCGTCCGTCCCGTTCATCACGTCTTAATTCATATGATCGGAAAGCTTCTCCGTCCCTGTCCCGTATCCTATCGTCCCCCCTGTCTCTATCTCTCCTATCACCATCCCTATCTCTTCTATCATCTCTGGTTTCTCTTCTGTCATCTCTACTATCCCTTTCTCTTCTGTCGTCTCGTTCTCTGGATCCACCTTCGTCACCTCGTTTACGTTCCATCAATTTCCTTCTTAGTTCCTCTTCCCTGGACCCCTCCCCATTTCTATCGCTTGAAGCAGGAGGAATAGGAGGATGGGATCCTCCTGGGACCAGCCTCATTCTAGATGGATGTACAGTGGCCATTTTGAACTCGCTTGAAGTGACAGATATTGCAAGTATGGAGCAATGAAAGGGAAAGGATATATACAAATATTGATATAATTCGCAAACAAGTTCAATCAGAAGTCGAGCGGCGGAAAATGGGAAGGTCAAAACACGTGGAATTTTCACAGTGGCAAAATCTGAAGGAAGTGGCAAAAAACGATAAAGCAGTTGAAATCTACCGACAGGTTTTAGTGTAAATAACTGGTTATTATTGCATCTATGAAAGAACGTATCTATTCATCAAGTCATCAAGATATCGTGAAAGTTTCCAAAGCAGAACACGTCAAGTATAACGCTCTGTAATTTATGTATGTATACTTTGGCATGGAGCAAGAGACGACTTCAAGTCATCTTTCCCCCAATTAGAGATCCAGATCTCGTTTTTTCCCGTTACCGTCCGAGCATATGATGAAGATAAGTAGTATTAAGACATGACAGAATGATTATGACCAGGAATGACAGTGTTTACCATCGCAAAAAGAGGTTTCTCTGATAAAATGACTCGGGTATATACAACAAGAATCCCAAAAAGAAGAAATGCGTGAGATGGAAATTAGATTTCGTGAATTTCGTAAAACCAAAGCCTATGACGCGCTCAAGTGGATCCTCGCACTGTACCCATGATCGATGGAGCGGACTAACAAAAGGTGGTGAATCAGCCAGTGATTGTGTGATGATTCCGTGAGAGCGTTTGACTTACAGTGGTCCACTCCCAGAACATGACACCAGCGTTCCAGCCTTTAGCTTTAGCCTGAGTGACACATTTGTGAAGAACGGTGGGATCGACAAAGCTGATCGAAATGACAGAATATCAGCTTCTATTTTCATGAGGCACAGTGGGTTGTATCCACCGTCGACTCACCCATTAGCAGCAGCACCTTCGTCCAATGGTTTACCGATGACGATCTTGTCTAAAGGTAATCCCGCAGAAGAGTGAATCTCGAAGACTGAAGTTGATGGCCAATCGTTTCCAGAGTCGAAGAGAAGGGTCTGTGCAACAAGCCGCAATCAGCAAACGAGATTTCCGAGTATTTGGATTCAGACACTCACTTGACAGTTCTCGTAAACTCCAGTACCTTGATTGTAGAATTGGATATTGTAGAAATCAATTCCATCTCCAGTTTGTTCGTGAATTGCGACATAAGCACCATCGGAATAATCATCCGCAGAAGTGAACCATGGGGCGACAGGAGCGTGGGAGATTACGTATGGTGAAGGAAGTTGTTTTCGTAATTCTCGTTGGAAAGTGACGAGCCATGCTACAGCTTTAGCAGAGTTCATTGCGGGCATATCTACACATGGAGAACTTATCAGCTTCACTTGGTCTTCGGTCGCTGCAGCCCGCAGTAAGGCTCACCTTCGTAGTCGATATCCACACCATCCAAGCCATAGTCTTTAACCCATTGGGCCAATTGCTGAGCTGTCTCAGTAGGGTCTGCTCCGTTGCTAGTTGGAGAATCGGTAGATCCAAAGGCAGACACCATCAAGGCGATGCCAGCATTGTGGTACTCTGTGATAACTTCCTGTCTAGTTGTAGAATCCAGTTGTTCCCAGAATTGAGCGTTATCAACAGCGCCTCGATCAGTCATCCAGAAAGCTAGAATGAATCGGTTGAAGTTGGATAGGACGTCGACAGAAGGCATTTCGTATAACCATTCTATCCGTGAGTGGATCAGGTAAGCATTAATTTTATCTATCATCCACTTGTCTACTACGTGCATTGTCAGGAAAAACTCACCATCCGCGTAAATCACATAATGAGGTGCATTGCTGTATGATCCTGAAGACGAGGAGGTAGTGTGATTGCTGACGCTTGATGCCTTGGAGGAATAAGCAGACTCAGTCGCACTGACAGTTGCAGAGCCTTTACCACCTTTGCCGGAAGATGAGATGGATGCAGATTCTTGACCCCATGACGTTGATGCAGAAGCGGTGGCATCGCCTGACCAGTCATCCCAAGCGTTAGAAGTAGTAGTGGAAGCGGGTAAGTCGTCGCTAGATGATGCAGATCCAGATGCAGGGGACGAAATTGTGATCGACGCAGAATCACTACCATCTTCCCATGATGAAGAGGCTACGTGAGTCTCGTTAGTGCATTCTCAAATGCCCTGAGTCCCATCACTCACTAGAAGCGGCCCAAGCAGAAGATGAAGATTTGTGTCCTTTCCCGTGACCATGATGACTAGAAGTAGCAGTTGCAGTCGTTTGATCCCAGCTATTCCAATCTTGACTAGTAGAACTAGCTTGGTTTCCCCATGAGTACCAATCGGTTGTTGTGGAAGATGCTTGATCATCGCCGTCTCCAGCCCAAAGCTGACCGCCGATGACGGAAGTTGTAGCAGTAGCTGAAGTAGTTGCAGTGGCAGAGACAAGCGAGCTATCCCCACTGTTGTATATGAATCAGTTGTGATTGTGATTAAACATGGCGAAACAAACTTACGAATCGTCATCGTCTTCGTCACATTCCTCCCAATCGTCGTCGTCGTCATCGTTGTCATTCCCTGCATCGCCTTCAACGTACAAGGCACCTCCAGCGGCAGAAGCGGTAGGCGCAGCGGCGGCAACGGCAGTAGTAGTGGGAGCAGTAACGACAACGGGAGTGGCTGAAGTTGCGGATGTATAAGTACTATCAAGAGAATGTCAGCGAGACAGAATGGACGAGGAGGTTCGTGTTGCTTACCTATCATCATCGTCTATCTCATCACAGTACGGTAGATCCTCGTCGTCTTCATCTTCGTCAGCCTCAGTCTCGTCTTGGTCGTCATCGTCATCATCGCATTCTTCATCTTCGTCATCCGCTCCTTCGGTGGCAGAAGGTTGAGCGGCAAGATTGACGTTCGTTATTGATGCTACTTCTGTCGAAGCTGACCTCGCTGAAGATGTCGCAGTTACTGGCGTTGTTATGGAAGCTATGAAAGGAGGTGAAGAAGTGGCGGATTCGTTGGCGTCATCGTTCTGATCTACAGACCATGTCCAAACGCATCCTGTGGTGAACAGACCATCACTAAAGCGTATCGAGGTCAGCATCGGTTGTTGGCTCCACACTTGAATCAATACGGCGACGCTGGAAGGAAGCAGATATTCAAAGGGGTATACGGGTATGTAAAGCCATGACCAAGTGCCAGATGACAACTGCTTCTCAAGGACATCCTTTTCTTCCATCAATGATAGAATTGGGCTTGAGAATCGTACTTACGAGCAGATTATGTCTGTACCAGTACAGTTTTGTACGAAATTCCATTGATCGTTGTAACATCCTATGAAAATCAAGTTTTACGATGAGTACTAAATCTGAAGACAAACGACTTAGTCACTTACGTTGTAATTCCGTTCCAAAGCATTTCCAATTGCCTAAAGTACATTCTTCTCTTTTCTCTATTATAGGTGGAGAACTAGACTCAGGACCAGCTGATGTAGGGTTACTCTGAGAGGAAGCAGCAGCTCTTGCGTGATGTCTTCTATGAGCACCGAATCTGTTATGAGGTCCAGCCGCATTCACAGATAAGAGAGAAGTCAGAGTGATGAACGCGTAAAGCGTGATTGTCGTTGTCGTCGTTGAATACATCATAGTGCTTTTTCCCCGTTAAGTTTCGTTACTGAAATACGTTTCGTTTGGTTATCGTATAGATAGAATACTAAGGTATGACCAACGGACGTGATATTGGTTGATTTGGATGTACTTTATACCAGATGAGATATATCGAAGGAATGCTATCTATTCGTTATTGTTCGTTTCGTGTCCATCAACGTGAAAAAGTGAAACTGAAATCAATTGAAAATATATTTCTTCTTAGCCTGCCAAGAAAGAAAAGAATTGGTGAAGGGGAGGTACTTGCTGTATAAGTACTGAATCGAGAAGGAGAAAAAAACGATATCACTAGGATATGTTGAGATTCGAGGAAGAAATGAAAAAACGATCAGGAGATGAACAAAGCGAGTTGAACGAAGGGAAAAGAAAAGTTGAAGCAAATTCTACTTTTACTTTACTATCAACTAGTCGTTTGACCTGATGATGATTATGATCTGAACGGTGGGGGTGTGAATAATAAAGAGGTGTCAAGGGGCAAGGGGAATTCCGAACGAATGGCGTTTTGTCTCCCTCCCCTAATCAGAAGTTTAGATCTCAGTGCAGTGAAAAAGGAATGAAGGGATGTGTGCGATCGTCATACAAAACGTTCTAGGATATTTTTTATTGTTACCCTTGTGCATCAATTCAAGTGATATAATTGCGGATCAATGCACGCGGAGACGGGAGACGAGGGGAGTCTCCAGTCGCCAGTAGTGCGATTGAACACATAACATGCTGTGTAACCTGTGTGTATGTACCTATCTCGTACTTGATAGTGCAACTGTAATTCCTAATGTGACAAAATCAATGTGCGAAAAATATTAGTTACTTTTTCAGTTCATTACGTCCCTGTCGATCATACTCCAAAAAGAAAGTCGCGTATGAAACTCAACGCGTTTTTCCCATTCCCACTCTTGCCTCTCTTCAATCAGACGGTGGATCTGGTGGAACGCGTCAAACGCCTCGTAGTGAATTTTGTGCACATCTCAGTCGATATTGCAATACTGCAATGTTCCCCCATTGAATCTCGCGTTGAGTCCTACCGCGCAGTAATCATTTGGTGTGTATCATGACGGCGATATGGCGATGCATCAGCCCAAAGGATACCACGAATTCTACAATAGGGCGAATGACGACATTCCAGCAAAACACCCCTTGAGCTTTGATCTTTTTGTTCCCTGTTGCTCTCCAGATAGGTCGATGTTGTATACGACTAGGAAACAACAAGTCATTGATTGAAAGGCAAGGGACATCGCTAAGTGTTATGCCTGAGTTCACTGAAGACACTGGGCCGAGGTCAACGCTGAAGCGGTGTCCTATGCATGAAGCTCAAAGCACCATGAACAGAGCCCATCAATCCAGCGCACAAGGAGATTTGTAAAATTCCTTGAGAATGACTGATAGATAGAATTTAAAGCATGTATCCGCAGACATCGTCGCCACGGTCGAAAGAAAGGGGAGAATAGACAGCATGCCGCGAAATCGATCGTCCTCGATGATAAGCGGATGTATCTAGTATCAATGAAGAGCCCTGATCTAGCAGAAGATATGCATGAGCATTGATGAACCATAGAGCTCGCATGTCAAGGAGTACTTGTCCACGAAGAAGCATGCACAATCGATGAATCTATACAATGACCCAACTATTTTTGAGTATCTTGACGCGTCTGAAATATTTGATCCCGGAAGTGGCGCGCTGCCATCCAAATGTGGCAGTACCTCACTTGACCACAAAAGCGCTTTTATCTCGTTTTTGAGCAATTCGTTGGTCAATCGTCTCTAATCCTCGAAGTTATGCATGCAAAATCTTCATTTTAAGCTGTGAAAGCAAAAAGAATGGAGGAGCGCGGACTCGAACCGCGGCTAAGCGAAGCGTCCCAATTCATGCGGATCGCTTGTCATACCCCTTGACCACACCCCCAGGCGTAAAGAAATCGGGCGTTTTGCTTTTATATCAAGTCAATCAGAGCATTTATATTAAAAATCAATACTCACACCGAAAGATGTGTTGTTCAGTCGAGGGAATGCCATATCAGAAGCTTCAATCGGAACAGGAACCCTGTAGATACCGAATCCAGCCATGGCAGGGGACAGACATGAGGTAGATCATGGAAAACATTGCGTGATGTTGCGATCACGTTGTGTAGTTGATGGTCACCGTTTAGAATTCGTATTGCGGCACCGGACGGTACTAGTCGGTCTAGTACTGAGAACGCTGCACCTAGTACACCAGTGAAGAAGGCGAACAGAAGGTGAAGTTTACCAGTGTCCGTAGCGTCGGTTGAGCTATCAAATTGATACGATTCTCTGTCTTCGGTCGTTGATTGTATCCGCATGACCAGGTACCACCATTGTGATCACGCCTACTCACGTGCCTGGCCTGTGCAACTGATCAGCTCCGACCAATTCCAGCGAATGTAGCAAGCTATCTTACTGTTAATAAATCCAGAAAGGGAATCCGAAAAATAGCTGGAGAAGTAGTCGAAAGAAGAGATGCCTATTTGTACCACCCACTTAAGACCCGCGCCAAACACCATAACGATTTGAGGACGCCATCAAAAATTCCTTTTCTGCGTAAACAAAGCACCCCCCTCATCACCAAAACCCATCCTTCTCTTCGTCATCTCGCCACAATCTCTTTGTACCACTATCGCTGTTGACTCTTGGACTTGGATAACCTTGTTCAGCGCTTTTGAACTATACCAAGATCGAAGGGAAGCGTCATTTTATCGGAGTTAGCACTATGAGCGATACTTCCGATAAGGGAGAAAAGCTTGTCCACCGTCCGGATACGAATACCCCTACCTATCCATCAGGCAAACAACATGATCAACAGCCTCCATCCGTGACTACCAGCGATGTTCCTCCCACGTCAGAAGAAGCTGTAGTACCCCAAACGGAGGATGTAGGAGAGGCAGGAAGAGCAGCTGAGAAAGACGATGCATCGATAATAACTGGTCCCGAGGAAACAACAAATCAACCAAATCAAGAGGACGGTCCACAACTTAGACAAAAACAACATTTGGATCAACAGCAAGAGGAGTCCACGAGTATACCTACGCGTACAGAAACAGAGGAAGAGACTGCGAATCCAGAATTACGTCTAGAAGATCATGGAATAAACCTAGATGATGAAGAAGGGTTCGATCCTGCAACACTTGCTAATCTAGCTGCTTTATCACGTATAGGAAATGAAGATGACGAAGATAATGATGAACAAGGTGAAGATGGAGGTGAAGGCAATCAACCACGAACACCTGTGACGGGTGATGGTGAAGGGGAAACTCAAGAAGATGCTTTGGAAGTTAGTTCACCAAGGCATGAAGGCCCCTTGACTAGAGAACAAGTTCAGGAATTCGTCAATAATCTAAGTCATAGGGATAAAGACAAAGATGCAGATAAGGGTGAAGATGGACAAGGAGAAAGAGATGCCGACGAGGACAAAACTAAAGAGAAAGAAGATCAAGCTAGTGAGAAAGAGGCGGACGGTGAAGAAGAATTACTCGAAGTGGATGATTCTGAAAAGAGGAAAAGAGATGACGAAGATTATGAAGAAGAGGGCAAGCAGACTGAAGGTGGGAACAAAAGGAGGAAAAGAAACAGGACAGTCTTGTGAGTTGTCATGAGTTCTGCTCAGGCAATTCATCTGCTGACCTCTTTTTTCGTCTCTAAGGAGTTGCACAGGTCAGTAAACCCAGTTTCTACTACAACGCATTGCTAACTTGTCTCGTATTTGGTTATGTCGCTCCACCAGAATGTCATAGAAGAGTGAGTGAGATGTCGACCGAGAGACTGGATTGCGACGCTGACCAGCCATTGTCGTAGAAACGTACGTTTCGTTGATATCATTTCAGTTGTCGCGATAGCTAACATCTCCACTATCTTTTGCCGATCAGAACATGTGAGTTGTCATCGACTGCTCATGTGAGTATCGGCTAATTATTGATTTTTAGTGCGACCGTAATATACCATGTAGTCGATGGTGTGTACATCCTCATCTTCCCAATGATAGAAGCTAAACGTGACTGATATTTCTGACAATATAGCATAAAGCGTGGTGTTCCCGGAATGTGTAGAATGGAGCATCCAATTGTGCCTCAACGGAAAAAGCGAAAGTAAGTCTAAGATATGTTGAAGATATCGATCGCCAATTGACTCCTACAATTCTTGTCATAGGGTACAAGATGACGAAGACATCAACTACGAGCTTGGTCTACGTGTGCAAGCCCTCGAATCGCTTTTACGTTCTGGGTCACTCATGGACGCCGATCAAGCATCCGCAGCAGCAAGGGAAACCATCATGCACGCTACTCGAGCCGCCAATGCGGGATCTCAAGATGCTAACAACGCTTTAGCACAATTGACTCAGAGTGTAGCTGCTGGGGGTGGTATCACAGGAATGACACAAGATGCTCAGTCCAGTTTGCTTTTGGATGTTTTGCAACAGGTGAGCTTCATGATAGGCGGATCACAGTCCTCAGATTGATGAAGCTGACGACAATGAATAGCTTACTGCTGCAAGTATGGGAAGACCACTGAATCAAAATGGCTCAGGAGAAGGCGGGAACCGCAGAGGACTTGATGTGTGGTCATCGATACCGCAAGCTTCGCAGGAAACGTAGGTTTCTATGTGCCTTAAATACCTCGGAGAAGGGATAGCTTACAGTAGAGTGAAATAGATCTGTGGCCATCGCATCAGCATATGAGGCTGATGAATTACCAACCAAGATCAACCTTTCATTACCTGGTTTCAGGGAAGATAACGGTAAGATCTTCATACCTCCCACAGTAAGGTATGTGGAAAAGAATCTGCGGAATGAGAATATATTGGCAAGAGAAGCTTTACCCATAGAAGGGTATGCACCATTCTTAGATGTTGGAGTGAGGTTCGCATATGGAGTGGACAGTCAGCCGTATCGACATCGAAGGGTGAGTGAAGTTTGGGGCGCAACGAGGGCGTGTATTGATGATTGCTCAGATATCTGCTATTCAAGCTTTATCATTAACAGGAGCTCTAAGATTGGCTGCTACCTTTTTGTCACGTTTCCCTTCCGTACCAATTACTAAAACGGTATTTGTACCTTCTCCAACAGCAGATGAAGATACGACAGCTCTACAAGATGCAGGATTGGAGATTCGTTCATTCCGTTTCCTGGACATGAAGACCGGAAGTGTAGATTGGGAAGGGCTAAGAGAAGATCTACAAGACGCACCTGTTAAATCTATTGTTCTGCTGCAAGTCAGTGGAAGTATGCCAAGTGGCGCAGAATTGACAACTAACCAATGGCGAATATTAGCCACCTTACTTCAAGTAAGTGAGCTGAGAGAAGTACATGCGAGTGCTCTCATATAATTCCCGCAAACTCATGCCGGTGTGCTTATAGGAACGCCAACTTATTCCTTTGGTGATGATGGCTTTCCAAGGATTGTCAACTGGAGATACAAATAGAGATGCTCAAGCTTTGAGATTCATGGTACATGAAGGATTACCTGTTGTTTTGATCCAAAGCTTTGATGCGGTAAGTTTGATATTCTTACTTCTAGAAGGATTTCATGCTTATGACTGTGTACATCAGATGATGGGTCTATATGCCGACAGTCCAGCTATAATATCTATTGTAACCCAAAATGCGGAAGACAAAGATAGAGTGGATTCTCAGCTTCGATCAGTAGCTAGAGGAATGTGGTTCCATCCTTCACCGTGGGGTGCTCAAGTCGCTCATCAGATCTTATCGGATGCGAAACTATATCCTGCATGGTAAGTCCGCAGATGCAGGTGTCCCGGTGATAGCAGTATACTGACAGTGACGCTGACTTGGATGTTTCAGGCTCGCCGAGATAAAAGCAATGTCTGATCGGTTAAGAAGTGTTCGAGAGAAACTATACGATCTTCTAGCGAATAAACTCAAGACACCTGGAACGTGGCTTCATTTCAAGCGAGCGAGTGGGATGTATTGGTGAGTATGATTGATAACGAGATAAGGAGACAGGGCTCGGGATCAGCAGCTGATGATTTTGGTGTGCTTGTTGATAAGTACTGCTCTACTACCGCCTTCTCAAGTAGAATCGTTAACTACCAAACGTCATGTCCATCTACTCCCGGACGGATGTTTCAACTTGGGATGTCTAAACGCGCCCAAGATAGATATCCTAGCACGAGGAATAGATTACGTAGTGAGAGAAGGTATCAAAGAAGCTGAAGAACAAGCCGCTCAGAGATTAGCCATGGAATTAGCACTAGCGGCTGCGAAAGAACAGCAAGCTAGAGAAGAAGCTGAAGCGCTGGCATTGGCAGAATTGGCAGAAGCTCAAGCTGCAAGAGAAGAAGATACGTTATTGATGGAACGATCAATCGCCAATGCAATTGAAGCTCAAAGAAAAGCAGAAGAAGAAGAAAGTCAAAAGGAACAACAACAGAAATTGGATGAAATTCAATTGAAAAAATTAAAGGAAAGACAAGAAATAGCAAGACAAGCCGAAGCTATTTTGGCCACAATATCAGGTCATTAATTATTTATTCTATAGATTCCCTCACCTCCCTCTCCCGCCCCTCCCCAAAAAAACGGAATAAGCTGAAGAGCGGGGTGCTTGGGGGATGTTGTTTCATTTTCAGGCTATAAGTGTATCTATATCTAATATCGGAATTTTTTGTTTGTCTTGCAAAAACTCAAAACATGTTGATTGTAAATTTGTATTTGTGCCAATATGACATTAGCCTATGCATATGCGTATATGGTCGTTATTCCTTCCTTCAGTCAAATATTCACGCTTGTATTTCTCCAATCAATCTCTTATCTGACATTCCTTGATGATCACACCTTGCATGTTGACACAAAAGTGATAAAGTCTCATAATATTCATAATTTAGATGACATCAAACGTAAAACATCGTTATATTTTTGGATGATCAGATAGATGGACGAAAAGAGAGTGAAAGAAGAATGTTCTGCTGTGTCAAACTCGTGTATTCAATGGAGGGATAATTTTGATTTACGAGAACTGGTGTCGTCACAAAAAGAATATATACAATGAACTATGCTGAATTCCCTACTAATTCACTTGACACCCCATTCACTACCATCAAAAGGTTCCCAATCCAAATTCATTCCGCCTCCATTCCCATTGAGATTTACATCATCCAATTGTAATGTAGGTAAACCATTATCATTTGTAGATACGCTCACTCTTCCTTTAGCTGACGCTGCGGATAACGAGCTTTTAGGCGAAACTGATTGTGGGCTTCTGATAGGTGAAGAAGGACCTGAAGAAGGATGTTGTGTCTTTGGTGTAGAAGATGATTTCTTACTTCGTTTGTTGAACCATCCTGATTCAGTATGTCTTCTACCTCCTAATGGCGGTTTGAAACCATTATTTCCATTTTGAATGTGTGGGATACCATTTCCAATCAAGATTGGATGCGTGCGATTTGACAGGGACGATGTTAAAGGTGGACTAGTCAACGACTTGAATTTAGGGAAAGTCTTGATCTTCTTACTTAAACCGAAAGCTTTTTTGGTATTTTCGATCGATTGAGTCGAGAACAGGACTGGTCTAATGGCGTTGGATTTGGTCGGACTATAATTTGAGGTTTTGGTTGTCGAAGATAAATCTGAATTTTTAGTTTGTCTTCTTAATCCACTACCTACTAAAGTTGAAGGACGTCTTCTTAATACTTTACCCAAAAAGGAATATCCACCGCCATTTGGTTCGGATGCATTTGGATTGATTGGATCTGGAATCAACTCTTCCCAATCTTCATCATCGATGTAAGTCCTAACTCCATGTAATTCAACTGATAATCTTGCAATGGGAATGGTATCTTCACTTGGTAATTGAGGATGTCTTCTCAATACCCTAGTAACAGAACCTGGATTGGGTGATGGGACATTGACGATGTCAGATACAGACAACCCCGATGAAGGAAGTCCTGTAGGTAGATTTAAGTGTGCCATCTCTTCCGATAATTGTCTAACTGGTTTGGGTCGAAGTGGGATCGGAATTGGTCGTGTTTGAATTGCTTGACTGGACAATTTAGGTGATACTGGTAGTTGGAGTGGTAAGGGAGTAGACGGCAGAGCTTTGGGTTCCGGTAAGGTTGACTGAGCGATTTTCTCAACCTGTTGAAGACAAGATGAATCTGGGGTTTCCAACTGGAGATCAGCTATGGCTAGTTGATGCATATTCTTTGGCTCCGCTGTTTGGAGCAGTTGTGCGACAATACCTTCAGGTGAAGTGGTAGGCCCGCTTGGCTTGAGGGGTACATTGTTGGCCGAGTCGATAGCTGAAGCGACTTTGTCAGGCTGAACTTCTACCTGCAAAAGAGGGGAACCGGCTTGTGCTTGGACCCCTTGATCCACTGCTGTTGTGATATTAGCGATGATCGTCAAGTCTTCCTCATTTTTGCATTTTTGTTCTTCCATTTCTTCAATGCAATTAGACATTCTCTCTATCTCCATAGTTGACGGTCCACCTTCAACTTCTGCTGGAAGCACTTCGACCGATACTCTTACTGTGTCATGTATCGATCCTAATCCTAATTCAGCCAGTCCTTGCTCAGGCTCTTCCGCTTCCGGTTCTTCTCCAGCTACGCTCTCTTCCAGCTCCAACTCGCTCTCTTCAACAGTCTCATACCCATCTTCGTCCCTGCTCCAAGCAAAATCTGCTAATTCTTTCCGATATTTAGCTTGCTCCAAAGCATATAATATATTATCGTTCAGAGGCGTTTTCTGATAGTGGTCTTCACCTCGAATATCATGGGTAGACATGTCAACCGAAGGATCTTCCTCCAAACATAGTTTGGGGAAGTATCTCGTATTATACTCCGCCACAGGGTGAAGGTGTAGTCCGTGTGGATCTTTGTATTCTCCTTTCTTCACCGTATCCCAATCACTGTCAACATCCGTATGTCAGCTGATATTCACTTTCTCAGCTGGAAAAACTTGCAGAAGCGAAAAGTAGTCATGCTGCTTGACACAAGGCTCGGTCAATCGCCACATCGGGTCTTTTTGCAGTAACTAAACATCCAATTGGTAAGTCAGATAGATAACTTTCACATGATCCGAAAATTCGCAACAATCCATACATACCGCGTCGATAAAGCTGTAGGTTACAGGATCAGGCATAAACCTTGCCATTTTGGGTTCGAGAAAGAGCTCGTCCCATGGATCACAGAGTATCCTGTTCCATAGTATCATCTACCGATGCCAATCTGTCAGTCCGATAGAGCAGGCATGGTACCGAATGCTTACAGGAGGCTCATCGTCGGCCTTTCGAAATGGCACCTATCTCGAAGTGGTCAGCTTTTAAGCGCAGAGATCTTTCCCCTAATCGGCAAGCCCACTCGTCCTACAAGTCCTTCCAACACTATACATCCTAATGCCCACCAGTCTACCGCGTAAGAGTAATCTCCTCTCTTGACTACCTCAGGTGACTAGATTGGTGTCAGCTCCGCCTTCGTACTATCGAGACAACAGGCATGCTCACAAGGTATTCTGAGGTTCCCACCTGTTCAGTGTCAGGGAGAATAAGCTGTAGCCGAAACGTGTGTGTGATAACAGCGGACTCACAAAAGAGTAGGCTTTATCAATTATCAGTTTCTTTTGTCCGCTCGCTAATTCCCTCAAACTTCCAGCGCCTTTTCCAGCCCAAGGAGGTAATTCATGCTGACCAGGATATGTAACCACATGTATCGGTTTCGGATCACCTCTATATAAGAATTCTTTGGATAATCCAAAGTCGGCGAGCACAGCATGACCTTTTGCATTCAAAAGAATACTGCATCAACTATTAGCTTATCTTCAGGACTCAATGGATGTTATCAAAGCTAGACTGACTTCTCGGGTTTCAGATCACGATCAATGATACCATGTCGATGCCTATTGGTTATCAGCTACCTGCTCAAGGTTCACTCCTGAGTTGGAGATGTGACTTACAAATCTTCCAAGCCTTGTGTGATATCCGCAGCATAGAATCTCGTCCTATGATCACCTAATACGCCATGAATTTCCATTTGAGTAGCTAGATCACCACCTGGATAAAATTCCATGACGAAATAGAAGTTTTCTCTGTCCGTGAATGAGTTATGTAACTTCGATATGAATCGATTGTTTGGTTCTTCCACTGCAAATTTTCTCAAGATGGATTGTTCGGTTAAAGTGTGATTCATCTCATTGTGTGTTAGAACTGATCTTTTCGATATAGCTTTCATTGCTCGGATTGTGTTCGTAGGCGTATATTTTACTAGTAGTACCTACACATTTCAGAGAGGTGTCAGTCCAAGGATGGCAGTGCGAAATAAAAGTAAAGATTATACACACTCTACCTGCACAACCTTTACCCAGAACTCTAATCAGTTGAAAATCTTCCAATGTAGCTATAACCTTTCTTGACCCTTTTGATGATCCATCGCTTGTACTTGTTTGTCTCTTGGTGTTGTCAGTAGTGTTGTGACTTTTTGGATGGCTAGGACCAGAGTGATTGTGAGGAAGCGTTTCACCGAACGAGGAACTCAAGGAAGGAGTCCTATCTGGTGTTGATATGCCATTAGGCGGAATAAGATGTACTATCGCAGGAGAAGGGGAATCCTCGCCACTATATGGTGGAGATGGAGGCAAGGGTTGGTGTGAAAGTGGATTTAGCATCTTTGAGGGTGACAAGTTGTCGAATACTGGATTACTGTGAGTTTTGCTTCCGAGTCTCAATGGGTAGATTTTGGACTACTTCGAGGATACTAGACTGTTTTTGGTTGTCGAAGAAATCGGCTAGATGGTTGAGGAATCAGAAAATGCAGTGTAACATGGAGATGTATGGGGCAGTTCCAGATATCGAAAAGACAATCCACGGTGAGACTTAAGACGGATCAGCTACGACCTTTCATCTTATATCGTGTAGCACAGCAGTCAAAACTTACATTAGCTGGGAGACTGTATTGCTGATATCAAGAATATGAACGATCAGAGAATGACGCTTGTTATCTGTTATCTTTGGGTAATCCTTTGTGATTTGGCTCCCTTGACTTCTCTTCGTTCGGATAATTCTGAGTTTGAACGATTGTATGACAGTGAATAAAGGAAGAAGCCAATAGTATAAGTGGATCCGATGATGATATATCGCCTTTTTCATAAATTTTCTTAGCTCGAGAAGCTCCGGTCATATGAAAGGACAGGTGGGGTCTCTGTGGATAGTTGGAGCTGGAGCTGGAGCTGGAAGTGATTTGAGAGTATAGAGCGATGATCGATGGCGTTTTCGTTATAGCATGGACTCTTTGACCTTCATGAGCGAGAGGATGAAAGCGATCAGAAACGATAAAGAATCAGATCGAGGTGATTTGCAAGTTAATCATCAATACATGTCATGAGAGGTAAGTAAAGTTGGATTCCTATATAATATATATATATAGTCTGGCAGTAGTATTGAGAACCCCAAGCAAACAAAAGAAACGCAGTAACGCACTGACCACCTTCCCCTCCCTTTCCCACTCAATTCACGCTCTGACACCCGCTTTCATGACCTTGATTCGCTCACTCCTCTCATACGGTTATAGACGTGTCATCCGTGCTTTTCATCCCTGCCATACTGTGAGCATGATGACTCTTGGGATAAACATGTCAAGTGACTGATTTTACAGGTGCATTCTGCCATCCACAAGATATGCATGGAGGATGACCCACAGATTGCACGATTGTACGTCGTTTGAGCCTGGAACCGAGGGACATGGATCCATGCGTCGTTGTTTGTATAATAGCGTGTCGATAACAATAAAAAAAAACATCATGCATAAAACGTCGTAATTCTGAAACGCATCCCTTTTTACCTCGCCACAGATCACATAAAGTGAGAGATGCAAATAAATAAACCTGTGCCACGCGGATGTGATCGGTGGGGGCTCGTGCGCGTGCATCATGTGCATTTGAACCAAAGAAATCATTTCAGTCGCGTTGAAATTGAATGGTGTGTTCATGAAGCATTATCCCTTTCTACCTGATAATGTTGGAACATACCAATGGTCATCTCGCATTCCCATTCACATTCACATTCATTTACTGTTCAATTCCATCACGCGATCTTCAACAGACCACTATAGTATTTCTGGAAAGTGACCATACATAACAATAACGACAATATCTCATGAAGAATACGAATGACGATTTAATAAACTCATACAATCCAACTTGACACCAGACCAGATTTTCAACTTCCAAAGGACGGGAGTCCAAGGAGGGTTCCAACACGACGGAATTACACCAACAATGGCAGCTGTAGCATCTCAATCTTACCAACAACAGCAACAACAACAGTATTACGGAGCACGTCAATATCCGCAACATCAACAACAACATATGTACTCGACACAATCAGTCATGGAAGATGTATCAGATGAAGAGCACGATATGGATGAACACGAATTGGAAGGAGCAGACGAAGACGATGACGATGAGTCTATGCAAGGCGATATGATCGATTCTGCACATGCACACTTCTATCATCAGCAACAACAACAGGCTCAGTACTATCAACAGCATCAACAACAACATAGTGGAAGTCAATCAGATTTAACGAATCCTGCATCTGCATCTGGACCTTCCAGACCCTTGTCACAACAACAACAACAACAGCAGCAGCAGCAGCAGCATCAACAACAACAACAGCAGGTAGAAGGTGAAGATGATGCATATAGTGATGAAGAAAGTGATACGGATAGTATGCCAGATGAGAATATCGATTTCAGTTTGACTTACGCTTTGTAAGTCTAGTTCTCGACATCTCTATGTGTTCCAACCTATATCGAACTTACGCGTACATATGATATAGACACACGTTCTTGGCCACTGTTGAAGGTCAAGCATCTGTTGTCAAAGGAGATTCACTGGTATTACTCGACGATGCAAATTCGTATTGGTGGTTAGTACGTGTATTGAAGACTGAAGATGTAGGATATATACCTGCAGAGAACATTGAAACTCCTTACGAAAGGCTAGCACGTCTCAACAAACACAGGAATGTCGATTTGGCTGCGGCTACTTTATTGGAGAAGAACGCTGCTACCGTACATGGAAGGGAAAAGTTGAAAGATGTCATTGCAGGAAAAGCTAAAGGGTTAAGAAGAGATTTTTCCGGAGAAGTCAATGAAGAAAATATAGGAGGAGGAAGAAGAGTCGTTTTCGCTCCCCCAACTTATGTTGATCATCCAGGCGTGACTTGGAGTAGTGATGAAGATGACTCCAGTGCTGATGAAGGTGAAATGGATATTGACCAAGTTGAAAGAGATTCTACATCGACAAATGAACAAGATGTTCAGACTGGAGATGTTAGACATGAAACTGAAATCCATAAAGTCGAACAAAGTGTTGGTCATCCTGGACCAGGTTCAGAGATGGATATGGAACCTGATGATGGGATTGAATGGGCAGATAATGCTGCTGAAGAAGGACAACGTAGAGTTGTGGATCAAAAACAACGTCAATCTCAACAGCAACAGCATCATCATCAACAAGCACCTTCCTCTAATACTGGTGCGACTATTCAACCTAAATCAAATAATCCTTTTGCGCCTAGGGAAACTACAACTGCTAATATCGCACCTTCTGCTTCCAACACCTCTCTCGCATCGAGTTCTGCCGGTAGTGCAATAATGGATCCTGCTCAAGCAGGAAATGAAACTCGTCGATTAACAGTCACACCAGCTGTCGCCTCCGGTCCGCTGTTACCATCAGCCATGCAAGCTCAAAATCAAGCTCAACAAGCCGGATCTAGAAATGTATCCGGCCAATCGGTCCAATCGGTCTCTTCGGTCGTGTCGACTGTGTCTTCTCAACGTAGCAGTACACCAACCAGTCCCGAAGAACAGTCGAAGAAGGGCAAGAAAATGAAGAAAGGGTCTAAAGAGGATCTAGATAATGGCGACAAGAAAAAACGTGGTGTTTTAGGAGGTTTGTTCCATCGTAAAGGTAAAGATAAAAGTGGAAAAGGTACAACAGATACTAGAAGTTCAGAAGAAAGTATGGTTGGTGGACCGGTGGAACAACGCTGGTCAGAAGAAAAATCTGCACCTTCTCCTGCTCTATCACAACAATCTCAGAATTCCCTAAATCAGAATCAGCAACAACAACAGCAGATTGGAGTTTCATCCCATGGTCTTCGCCTTCAACAACAAGATCAAGCTAGAATGCAATCATACACCAGTAAATATCTGAATAAATCGCCTTCATCAGAACTACATTCTCCAACTGCTGCTGAAGCGGCAGCAGCCGTTGCTCAATCGGCAGCTGCAATGCATTTGGCAGCAAGTATGAATAGTGGTGGATCAATTGGTAATAATGCTAGGCCAAGTTCGATCATATTATCACCAAATCCTGCTGGTCCACCATTATTGAACGTTATTAGGATATTCGCAGGAGATCATATCAAATCTGAATCTTCTTTCAAAACAGCTTTGATCAATGAGACGACTTCGGCATCAGATCTAATCAAACAGGCAATGCAAAGATTTCATCTGTCTATTTCCTCCTCAACCTCATCGACTAGTATGGACAATGGATATTTTATCACGATACGAGATGTCAATGGAGAAGAAATGGAATTACATTCAGATGAAAAACCATTAGTAGCGTTCCAAGAAGCAGTTCAGAAATGGGCAAGCGAATCTGATGAAGATCTTACCGCAAGACTAGGAGCTATAACTCCAACTGTTAAAAGATCAAGCGTTAGTTCAATCTCAAGTGTTGTTAGTTTATCAAACCATCCTGCAATCAAAAAATTAGGAATGAATGATTTTTCAGATGATTCTACCGTCAAGATATACATCAACAGGAGAAGACCTGGTTCAGTCTTATCATCACCAAATCCGAATATGAACGTAAACGGAAACGGGACATCGAACACGAACGGTATGCCTGAACCTGCAAGTGAATTTTCGAGTTATAGTACACAATTATCAACTGTGCAAGAACAAGAATCAAGTCCTGAACATCATTCTGGTGAATGGACGAAACCTCTCATCAACGAAGATGGAGATGGAAGGGGTGGAGATATAACACCACCTGCTTCAGCTCAGCACCGATTCAATAACTCTTTAACCATCAATACAAATGGTCAATCCTCACCTGAAAGATATTCTTCGCCATCAGCTAGATTTACAATACAGTTGATCATATATCCAAATGATGTACCTGATAATATAGTTTTCGACCCTTCATCAGATTCTATTATCCCCCGTTCACTGTTGAAAGAGAGGCAATCTCAAGGTCAAGGTCAAAACACCGACTCTAATCCCAGAAAGAGATTATTCATCTTACCGAGAAATGCCAATGTAGTAGAAGTGATCGAGCAGGGTTTGGATAGATTCGGTATCCAAGAGGGTGTAGTTGATGGAGGTGATGATGTCGAAGATAAAGTTGGTAAAAGACGAAGTATAACTAGAGTAAGGTACAGCTTAGCTGCGATCGTCAACGGACAAGGTAAGTTTGGTCCGATATCAAGGAAAATATCGAATTATCACTAATGGAATCAATCCATGGTAGAACGCCTCCTATCTGCTTCAAGTCGTATTCTAGAAGCATATGATCATCCACCTAACCTACGTCCCATGGAACATACTACACCTGAACAAAGACGTCGTTCTCGTGATTTACAATATAACGCAGGTGCCCCATCAGAACTCTTGCCTACAGATCCCGTATTTATCCTGCGAAGAGTTGTTCAAAATCCACAACAACGTGGTATATCAAATATCGGTAAAATCGATCCCATGTCGAATACAAAATACAACGATGTAGATGGAGATAGCAGATCACCTGCAGAGATCATTGCTGCTCAAAGAGCAGCTTCGAGAGCCAATCAAAAAGCATTGTTATCAGCTCATACAAATCAAACTCAAGGTGTCGATATCATATTACCTGATCAAAAAGGTACATTCAGATCATCTGTATTGATTGAAGGCGATGATGAAATTGTCAGATATTCTTATATCGATAATGATGGTGAGACTTATGATATATCGGAATTATTGGAAGAAGAATGGGGATCAGACGTACCGATGAATTCGAATCAAATGAAAGGCAACAATAGTATGAATGGAAACCAAGAGATGGAAATGTTAAAACCTAATCTGAACAGAATGACAACTGATCAATCTGCATATATAACTGCACCTTCAACTCCTGACGAAGGTTTAGAAAAAGATCATGAATTACACAATCAATTGAAGAACGCTATTTTCAGGCAAGCCCAAAAGGAAAAAGAAAAAGAAAAGGAATCAAAAGATATCCTGAAAGGCGTTGTTCAAACTACTGTAGGACAAGGTTCAACCCAAGAAATCAAACTAGAGGAAAAGTTAATCAGGGTTATCGATAAAGTTAAATACGGATTAAAAGGTTCTACCTCAAGTGAAGAAGTGTTAATTGCCCAACAGAAACAACTGCAACAACATGAAAGAAATGTCGATCCAGTCCATCCAGAGAGACAGAGTATCAATTCTGGTGGGAATGGGAGTGGTAGATCTACACCGCAAGCGATTACCATACCCAATTTCTCCAATGATAATCAGTCATCATATTTCGCTTCAGATGTAAACGCTACACCTAAAGCAACACAAACATTTGATTATTCTTCGAGCACACCTCGATCTAATTCAAGATCTTCACAACATCATCAATCCGCGACGACCACGACGGCGACGGCGGCTTCAACTGCACAATCTATCAATAAGATCATATCTTCAAGGCATCGTCAACAACCTTCCATAGCTTCAATCATGTCAGATCTGGAATCGCATAATCAATCACAATCAAGATCGAGATCGCGTAATGGGGTTGATACAGATCAAGATGATGAGAATGAAGATACCACTGAAGAAGAAGATAGATCTTCAACTCCAGTAACAGCTACTTCTTCAACTCATCCGACTCCACCATTCAGCGGAGCAGTTTTCACCAGAGCCATATCGAATCTAAGTCCTACGCCAAGAAGTGGTCCGGTCAGATATAAAGATGATTTCGGGATAAAAGAGATGATGGCTATTATTACTTTGAGATCAAAAGAGTACCTCCCTACGACATCTACTCCTTCTCCAACTACAAGAAGAAGAAGAAAAAGTTCCAAGAAGAATACCTCCACTTCAGTAGAGCGAGGTGATAATCATAGAGAAAGGGATGACGGTGATGATGATGAAGAAACAGATACTGATGAAATCGATGAACAAGTAAATTCAGTTGATCATCTATTAAGTGGTCAACAGATAAACTGGAATGGTATTCATCCCGATATCAAAAACTGTTTCCAAGACCAGTATAGGAAATTACAAAAATTAGAAGATGATATAGATGACTTGTTGTCTCAAGTAGCTGCTCTATGAGTTACTTCTTATAGTCTTGGCGCGATTTTAGATTCGCGAGCTAGTTTAGCCTTAGTTCAAAATCTGTTTTATCATTAGTTAGTATTCTTCGCCTTTTTTGGTGAATTGAATGCGTTGTCTTGTATATACCATACCCCTTGTAAAATCAAGTCATACCTTTTAAAGTATCTGATCAATATGTTTCGCTTAGTATTTGTGTTTTTGTTTTACGATGGATCGCGACGAAGTAATGATATGACATTGAAAATGTATATTTTTTGAAAATCCAAGATTATGAGACTGCATGCATCCACATCCTTTGTACTGGCGACTTTCACATCGTGATGACGACACTTATCTCTGTATATACACTGATCTAATCTATCGAAGAGTGACTAATTCTTCGGATGAGGTGGGGTCTATTGGTATCATGATAGATCAGCGCCGGTTTGTGTGAAGTCCTGGAAAAAAGACTTACGGATAGCAACACAAGAATCGAAGTCATCTTTAGTAGCTCCCATCTTGATAGCGACTCCGACTAAGTGAAAGGGATTAATGATCAGTTCCGAGTCTCTTTCATGAGGTTTTCTGGTCGCAATGTATTTGACGGAGAGGTGCGAAGAGGCACGAAGTGATCATCAGAAACTCACATCCTTGTAAAATTTCATCGGAACCTTCACCGATAATGTGTAATCCGACGACTTTCTCTTCTGGACCTGTACAAATTAATTTGTACGCGGTTGGTTGTTTATGGTTTTCGTCAAGCATAGCGAATGACATTGCTTTGAACTGTTGATGCAGTAAATCAGAAAGGTATTTAGTAATAAAGGAAAAAGAAAAAGGCAAGATTTGACTCACAGATGTCTTGTAAATTCTCAAATTGTCTTTACCGAATTTCTCTACTGCTTCAGGTTCAGATAAACCTACTGAACCGATAGTAGGGTGACTGTAGAAAAGATAGACAAATGAGCGATCGAATCATCATATCATTAGAGAGATCAATCAAAGGATTAAGGATTAAGGATAAGTAAAACGTAAAACTCACGAGAAAACAACAGAAGGTATATTTTCATAAGATAATTTATCATTTTTATATTGTTCAGGACCGAATAATCTATTACTTAATCTTCTTCCAGCTGCAATAGCAACTGGAGTCAATAAAGCTTTACCTCCTACATCACCAACGGCATAAATATCTTCAATATTGGTATTTTGATAGTCATCCGTCTTGATATCACCTTTTCCAACTGTTTCAACTCCAACTTTCTCCAATCCGAGTTTTTCAGTATTGGAATGTCTTCCTATGGCCCATAATAATACATCTACTTCTAGTGGTTTTTCCAATGAATCGATATGAAGCAATAATGATCCTGATGATGTCTTTTCTACTTTTTTGACATTTGAACTTCTGTGGATGTTCATACCGGTTTTTTCTATTTACACGATATGCCCACTCAATCGATTAGTCTCGTATCCCTCAAATATGCGATATAGTAAAAACCACTTACCCATGTAAGGCATCAAAACTTCGCTTAACATAGGATCGAAAGTTCTCAAAACCTCATCGTGTCTAATGACGATATGAGTTTCTGTACCTAGAGTATTGAATACACCTGCTAATTCAACTGCGATATATCCTGCACCGACAACAGCGACTCGTTTAGGTTGTTCTTCAATATCAAAGAAACCATCCGAGTCAATACCGTATGAAGCCCCAGGGATGGTTTCGTCAGATGGAATAGTTGGTCGTCCTCCTACTGCGACAGTGATTTTCTTGGACTTCACTTGATAAGTTTCACCGTCCAATCCTTGGATTTCAAGTGTGTTTTTGTCGATGAATGATGCGTAACCGGAATGATAATCAACTTTGTCCTTGACAAGATTGCTCTCGCTGAAAACACGTGATAGAGATTAGGTGGAAGGCAGAGATGAAAAGGAGAAGTGAAAAGGCAAGGGCATGAGGGAAAGGTTGAGAAAAGGAAGATTGAGGGATGATCAGCATTTTCCTTTCATTCAATCAGAATTGATCCAAAGAATCGAAGGCTCACTAGATACCGTTCAATCTCTTGATATAAGCATCTCTCTTATGCTTCAATTCAGTCCAGTTGAAATCCTCAGCGATCTTGTTTCCTTCGCCCTCTTTACCGAATCCATATGCAGCGGATTTACGGAGATTGTCAGCGATATCAGCGGTGTACCTAACGGTCAAGGAGATGATTAGCTTCTAACTGTACTAGTCTGATGTTGAAGATAGGTCCTCCAATGTAGGATCATTTGGTTTGTGAAAGGCGAAGGAGGGCGTCGGAATTGGGGGCGACATACCACATGATCTCTATAGATTCCGATCAAAGCCATAGAGTTTTATCAGCATCAATTTTACGATGTCGATCCAGAATCATTACGACAATATGCGACACATACTCTTAGGAACACATCTGTTCGTGGTTGGCTCATCAGCATCTGTATATCTATCTTCTGTTTTCGGGGTATGTACTCACCCCACGTTAACACATGTTCCACCGAGTCTATAGGTAGCTTCGGCGAGACCGACTTTAGCACCGTAAGAAGATGCTCTTCGCTGTCAGTGCAAGCATATCAGTTCTGTCCGCTCACACCGCATACAAAAGGAAGAGAGGAAATGAGGCTTACAGCAGAAGCAAGACCACCTGATCCACCACCAATTACAAAGTAATCACTATATAACCAAGATCGCAATTAGTCATCGTCCCCAAACGTCTATTCTCCTTACACCGTTAAGACTTCTCATAAGATGAAGAGAGAAATAATCGAAGTAGAGCTTACTATTCCTCGATTTCAGAAGCTTGGGTTTTAGTCAAAGGAGGCATTCTAGCGATTCTCGTATTCGTAAATGATCTAGACAAGTATAAAGCTGATCCTGATACTGATGACGTTGGTATCGATGTCGATTTGAATAAATGGTTTCTAATGGATGAGCAAACGACAGGTCTCGTCGCGCTTTTCAAAGTTGATATTGAAGTGAAAGGACGAATCTTGAATCGATATCTATATATATCTATACCTTGGTGGTTTGATCTTCAAAGCCAAGTATAGAATATCGAAAGGAACAAAGATCAGAGTTTATAGGTTATTGTGAAATGTATATGTAAAAGTGTAGAGATGATTGATAATCCCAATTTGATGTCGTCGATTTTCCTTCGGTGAATGGCGCAATTGGAATAACTTAGAAATCAGGTCATTCACCGGACAATGCTATCACTCCTTCCTCAATCAACCAATCTAAAATACACTTATCAGAAGACATCCGCATGCACATCATGCGGAATTTCAGTCTGCGAGCATCATACTGTATCATCTGGCAGCACCACCTGACTACAGTCGAACACTGAGCCATTTATAGGTATGCGACGGTATATCTTACGAAATCAAAATTCATAGGACACATAACCTCGTCAATAAACAATGCATAAATCGGTTCATCATACGCAGTTGATGAAGTTATACTAGTCCTCGTCCATTCTCTCGTCTGCCTCTGCTCCTGTGCCTGGGCCTGCTCCTGCTCCTTCTTGACCATCTTTCTTCAACCCGATTAAACCTTCAAGGAAACCTTGAACGCTCTGTCCGGCAGATTCGGGCAATCCCAATTCTCTCATCATACCGCCTGGTAATCCACCTGATCTTAAGGCGTTATCCAACGAAGCTATGGCATCTGTGAATTGGGGTGCTGAGAGGATAGGTAATAAGTCTTGAGCAGATGCACTAGGTGCGATCTCCAGTCCTTGTGGAAGAAGGGGAGTTATAGTAGGGATCAAAGTTGGATGTGTGGCAAGAAGAGTTGACATTTGTATAGGTGACAGAACGTCTGTCAATCGTGCATCTACACCGGACAATCAAGTCAGCTTTTGGCAGAGTCCCGATAATTGACACGACTCGGCCGAGATGAACAGTAAACCAAAAGCGACTCACCATCGTCGGCAGGAGTGATACCACCTCCTCTTGCCCATTCAGCCAATAATCTTGCCATTTGGTCTTGTGTGCCTGCTGTTGCACCACTTTGTCCTTCTTGTTCAACTTCCATCCCTGCGGATCCGGTCGCACCAGAGCTGGCACCTGTAGCGGCGGCAGAAGGTGTACTGGTACTAGCTGAGGCGGCGAGGGCAGATCGAGGGGCAGGTTCAGGATGTGAGAGTCGGGGTGCTCCAGGTGTGGGAGGCCATGATCGCTCTTGAGTTCTTTGAGGTGTTGAGGGGACAGGAAGAGGAGCTGAACCGACTCTGCAAGAATAACAAACATCAGTAGATATCCCCGGGAGTTGTAGTCCAGGTAAGAGGTCAGACTGCCAGCTCACCGATAACTAGGGTCTCTCAATAAGGAATCAATGTCAATCTGAGCACGGAAAATAGCTTGTTGATCTGATTTTTGGATCCAGAACTACAGGATGAGAATATGAGCTTGATGACCATGCTGGCTGGTATAATTTAGCTCACGAAGTATTTCTGGTCCGAGCTTGAGAATTTGAGGATATGTGTTCGACCAGAAGGGTCCTACACTTGTGTATGAGTCTACGGTATATACGGGCAGGGAGGAGTATTGAGCTCACTTGGTCAACTTGAGTGAAAGTAGCTTCTCCGGGAAAGATGAGAAGTTCCTATGATATGTTCTAAGTTTTAGCTGATAACTGCTCTCGTAGCAATGTGATCTATCCAAGGTTTCTAGGTTTGCTTCAGAACTCACATCTTCGACTTGACCCGTAGTCCTGTTCTTCCAAGCTATGATACGACGTCAGCTTTGTAGATCGATCAGGTGATCCACCGTTGCTCCACCTCTTCCAAACCACGACTGGACTTCAGCCTGGGTCATCCTACAATCGCAAGTCCTCTATTTATTCGATCACTCCACTGGCGATGTCTACAGCCTTGGTGTGCTGAGAAGTTGAAGCGATGACTCACAGAATTGAGTGAATTCTCCATCTTCGGACCTTAATTCCAAAGTTCCTTTTTCGGGTAAAGCATCAACGTATTTACTTCCTTCTCTCCTGTGAGATCTACCTGCTGATACAGAGATTTGAGCTGACATCGGGGATGAGGTTACGCGTTGTTTTGATCAGGTTTGATTTGATACGTGCAGGTGTCTGAAAACAAGAAGGAGTTTCAGTTGGGTTGGTCGCTGACGCGGTGGAAGGGTGATCTGATGAGAAAGCAAGACGAGGTGGAGATCGCCGTCATCCACGAGAGCAGCGTGAAAAGGATGCAGTGGCTGTAATCGTTCGAAATATGCATATGCAGCTCTGTCGGTAACAACAAGATGGAAGGTTGCTTGAGTAGAAGCACCCAGTTCAGATGCACTCAAGAGCGATTATGTCTATGAGCAAGGCGGCTTGGTACAGTTTTCGTTGAACAATGAACCTTACTTCCGCCAGTGTCTTACCTTGTCATACGTACTATGGTATAGGTCACGATTCGTCAACCAGCTGATGCCGATGTGAATAAGGTTAGAATTATGGTAAGGTATCCGTCTTTCTTACCGAGACGAGAGAAGAGAATCACTCGTCCATTCGCCACCGATTTTTTATATATAGAGCATATCTTTGACTATACCTAAGTCAGACGAATCTCATCTTCGTTCATCCCCTGATATATAACCACTACTCCATATTTGCTTTACTTATAGACCATATAGGACGCTATCTATCTATAATTTGACAGCACAACGAGCATAGTAATTGCTTTCGAGAATACTCCCTATTCTGTCAATTCGCTCGCAAGATGACAAGGGACGTTCAAGATCACACAGCGAC
Source organism: Kwoniella shivajii (assembly GCF_035658355.1). Lineage (NCBI taxonomy): Eukaryota > Fungi > Basidiomycota > Tremellomycetes > Tremellales > Cryptococcaceae > Kwoniella > Kwoniella shivajii. The sequence continues at coordinate 514,266 of NC_085916.1, forward strand.
CCTTACTACTTCAGCAGAAGCATATAGGTACAGTGTACCGGGGAGTGATCATCCTCCCGAATATACTGATCCGTATGATAGGGCAAGGAATAGCCGATCGGAGAGTGGCGTAAGTACTTCATCATCCTAGATCCCTGCCTTCTTGCTCAATCCTTCTTGTATCCATTTCCTTACCTTGCGTCTGGAAGGACGGCGTCCTTCTGACTAAAGATTGGATCGTATCGCTAACTATTGCTTCCCCTGTGCGATAGACTGGTATTCGAGCGTCTCACTCTTTCACAGTAAGATCTGTCAACGATACTCCCGGCAGAAATCGTCATCAGACTCGAACTTGGGATCATCGCACTGCCCAAACGAGAGATCATGGAGATCTTCGTACTAGAAATAACCATGAGACTCACCAAAGACCTCGAGCGCTCACAGAGCGGAGGGACGGGAACATCCCCGCTCCTTCCCCTGCGCCTCCTGCTCCTAGAAGAACAAGGGAAGAAGAGAGAAATTTGAACTTGGCCAAAGCTGGTATGATGGCTGATCGAGCCAGGAGATCTCTCCAGAGATTAAATGAATATTTGAGAAGATTTAGCGTCGTAGGTCACAAAATCCAAATTTATACCTTTCTCTGCTCGTACAGGATCCGCATATAACAGTGATAGGTCAACTGACGCAGGTTGTTCTGTAGGGCGCGAATGAAATGGAAGCTGGTGTCAATTCTGTGCCTCAACTCAATGATCATCAACAAACTTATTTTACGTTTCCTAAAGGTGTTGCTTTTGAAGTGCCGGAATCAGTCAATCCAATGCGAGTGTATCAGCCTTTGTTCAAGAATGACTGGAACTGTCCACAGGTCCAATCACAAGCGCGATCGAAACCGCGACCAAGATCTCATCATCATCATCGACAACATCTACACCCGAACGAGCGAGAATCCTTTTGCGGAAGATACTACCGACCGTCAACAAGGAATGACAATGATAATCCAGGAAGTGATCATACAACTTACCAAGTAGATTCTGCCCCTACTCCCGTCACTACCACTGCTCCCTCAGAACCCACCAGGTATCATCGAGGCCAACGACATCAGAGAAGATCACACAACAAAAACGCTCAGCAGTACCACGAATATAACCTCAGGAATGTTAATCAGCTGAACTACGACGAAGGCAGACAATACATCTTGAACGTTATCGAAAACAGATTATCAACTATTGAAAGTAAATTGGCAACTCAACTAGACCTGAGCAAATGGAGAAAATATAGTGATCTGAAAGAAGAAATGATCAAGCTCTGGCAAGAGGTCGCCAGTGGATAGATTAGGGGTTCCCTCATCTGTTCTAGTACTTCGTTCTCACCTTCTTTTTCGTGGCTTGTTATAATTTTTCTTTTCTCGCTATCCGGTTTCCTAATCTTTACTGCCTATGCACTCGAATTTTGCTTCTCCGATGGACATCCATCCTTTCTTATCGATTCTGTCCTGCCATACGAAGGGTTCATGCATTTTCATGTCATTCTGATCACAATCTTGCATCGAATATGATACTACCATACGTCCTTCAAGCTTCAAACGAACGCCGTTGTTTCCGGCCCACATGCATGTGTGAAAGGAGGACCGTGCCGACGGGTGCCTAATTTCGCATCTGCTCCGAGTTTGACCATTTACCATGTCCGCTGCTTCTCTCGTACATCGATCCAGGAGCAGTGTTCCCCAGCACACGCATGTGAGTCTCAGAGAGAGGCATGACTACATGTTCATGGCAGATAACACCTTGCACAAAGTACTTATGTATAATGATACGTGTACGAACCTCATCAATCTTTCTAATTGATATCTCAATTTATGTTTAAATGGTCCAAGCCAATGACGTTATTTGTTTATATGAAACCCTGATTGGCGAGTGATTTTTTTCATTAAACACTTGGCACTAGCACAGTTTCAGGTTTTTATTTGTTACTCATATTTGCTGTTTGTTGATGAGATTTAATGAACTCGCACATCTCGCTTTGATCGACATCGATACCATATTTGTTGCTCGTCCATTTGTTCATGCTAGCGGACTGGACATTCAGTGATTCAGATTCTAAATCGATGCTCACAACAGATCTCAAAAAAGACATATACATTATCTTCCAAAGGCAGTAGAACTACTAGGTCAATCTTGTCAAAACCATACACGACAATCTCAGCCTCGAAAAACCTTCATCGTCTATTCACCAAACCAGCTATCATTGTTAAGCTCCAAAGCGTCAGGCGGAGTAGAAAAGTCCGCAAGAAGACCCCGTCTTATTAGTTTAAGATACTAGTATTGCAAAACAATAAAGGACACCTACCACTCTTCATCCCTTTACCTCACTTTGGTACCGAGGACCACTCCACACAAACGCATAAACACATGTTCAACAATAGATTCATGTGAGATGGTACTTTATATACTGAATTGTGAGCTCAAACTTTCTATCCATGGATATCCTTGACGATCGACCGAATAACACCTCATCTATTATCGCAGTTGAACACATCTCTATCTTATCAGTGTAAATGTTTCACTCAAAATTCCAAATATTAAGTTCTTCGGGTCCGAACATATGTTGAGCACTATCACTGCAATCTCATATACACACACATCATCAAGAGATCATCGTTGTTCTCTTTGAAGTTAAAGCGTCATCGTCGGTGGATGAAGGATATCACAGGGACATTGCTTGTATTATCACTAAACAGCTCTTTGATGATCCAAGCGTCTCATATATAGGCTCAAGCACATGTGCTGTGGACGACGTATACCATCTCATCCTCAAATTGCAACATACAAGTCAGAAGTCTAGTCAACTCATTACTATCGCAAAAGGTTGGTCGCAAGAAGTGAACAGGTTGGAAGAAAGCAAGTCGAAAAGTGAGTGGTGTATGGATGAATGCGTCATCGATAGTGAAAGGAGTGGTGATTTCCGGGTTTGACTGATCATCTCGTTTAATTCCCCAGCCTTGGCATAGAGGAAATCGAACATCTCGTTGAATCGCTCTTTCACTTTGATCCGGACATCGTACCATTTCACCCCAACTGAGAAGCTGAAGCTGCTCGATCACTGTTCCTTCTCGTCAGCGATCTCCAGGTCACTCAACAGTTACTTTCGAGCTTGAATTGGGCTCGTTTAGCCGTCTTTCGCTCTGAAGTTACCCCATCAGCCAAACCAACGAACAACGATCATGCGTATAATCAAACGTCGATCCACATCGGACTTATCCCAAGAAGCACGATCTTCCACTTCCCTACTCGTCACATCCGGCATACCAGTACCACCTGTTCCAGGTCCATCATATTCCAGGACAGATGAAACGATACCTGCAAAGGGACAAAAGCTGAAAAAGAAGAGAGATAGCGCAGAGATGAAATACCCTCCTACCTCTTTCGGTCAATCAGGAGGAGGTTGGAGCTTCGGGAAAATGAGAAGCCTCAAGGGAAAGTCAAGGATGAACCAAAGTGCTGAAGTATCAGATTTCGAAGATGATGCAGCCAGCGTTAATCAGGACCACTTAGTAGACGGGATAGCTTCGAGGGATAATACAATGTCGAAGTGAGTTACCATTCATACTCTGAAGTTCTTGAGACGAATTAGAGCTCATAATCTGTACTCCTTTCATCAGTGTTTCTCCGCCCTTCACCCCTCAGGTTCGCGTTTCCACTGTCCCTCCTACCACCCATTCGGAGCGCATCCCAGACCCTGCTTCCGCCTTCACACCGATAGCTCCACAAGGCTTTCCTCAAACCGATATCTCACGTATTCCATTATCCTCATCTTCTTCTCACGTGCCATACGCTCAACCGCATCGACATGTCGTTGATTTTACCCCAGAAGCGCTGCAGACCTCATCAGTGTTGGTTCCAGAGATACCTCAAGGAGGAGAATTTCTCGTTCCTCCTAGCTCTCGACCGCAGCTCATCTCTGCTCCTTCCGCAACTTCAGCAACTCAATCTTTCGAGAGCAGTGATTCGTCTTACCCTCTCGTCACTCACGACCATGATGTGGGACCTCATCCTCATCCTCATCCTCGCCCTGTGTTACCGCCTACGTCACCTAGAAAACTGACAAAAAGGCGACCGGTTTCTGCGATATATGATCAAGTCGAGTTACTGGAAAGACCATCTTTCTCTCCAGATCAAAGATCAAATTATTCTCGACCTTTACCACTTCATGATCTTTCGACACAGACCACCAATGTTCTCCCAACTTCCCATTTACTCCTTGCATCAAGTCTATCTAGTCTTCCCTTGCCTGAAGGAGCAGCACCACCGCAAAATCCCGCTGACTGGTCGTTGAATCGCAATCCCTCATCATCAACAAATGCATCATCTGGAATGACACCTTCCACCGATGAGTCCGGTACTCTCGAAACACCCAACAACGCCTTATTGATATCCAGTCGAGGAGAATTGGGCTTATGGGATCATATACAAAATCATGGTCCGGCTCTATCGAGAGCTTCGACTTTTTCATACAGAGAAGGAGATGATGGAAGTAGGCCCAAAAGAGAAGGCTATTTTGCGGAGAAGACACCTGTCAGAGATAAAGTATCATTGATCCGTGATTCGCACACAGCCGAATTGCCTCATTCTGGCCAAACATCCTCTGATGGTGACATATCTCCGACATTCTCCACGACTGTGTCGACTGTCACATATACGCCTACTGCTTCTTCGGGTAGCGAGACCACAACCAAGGTTCCGAGGAGTTTAAGGATGTCAACGTCAAATCTCGACATACAATCCAGTAGATGTCAATTTCATGAGTTACCTGGAGAGCACAATACAGTATCCAATCCAACGAGCAAGAAGCGTGTCGATTTGCATACTGAACCTCATCTAGCTGAATGCTCTGACTCTTCCACTCATGTTCAGACTCCCGATTGTCCTTCACGCTCCCGCCCACCCTTGGTACATCTTCGCTCGAGTAGTCTAGGCAATATGTCAACCAATACCAACTCGATATACAGTATGGGCGAGATCAATACGGCATTCAACGCTGTAGTAGCCCCTGCTACAACAATACACGTGTCTTCACCACTCAAAGACAGACTTCCAAATGAATTATCGCCAACAGCCTCGCGTGGAGTAGCCGAGATGTTGTCAGGCTTCGAGAACTCCTCCAAAGCTGTAAGAAGAGCTTTTGACAACGAGCGAGAAAGAGGCGAATGGCCTTCAAACCTTTCTTCTTCGATAAGTGGTATAGATGAACAACATTCACCAAGAAGATTCCACACAGCTCGACCGGCCCCGTTTCCACCTCGTTTTGCCAATGCTCGACCGCCTCTTTCACCCATACTTCGATCTGCGACTTCAGCTGTTTCACCAAAAAAGCTTGTTTCATTCACATCAACGATGACGAATGATGTTGACGAAACTCCTTCTACATCATCTGCAAGACCTATGATGCCAGGCAGATCCGGCAGTCTGAGTCGCCTGTGGAGAAGGCTCAGCTCTAGCGGGTCCATCAGTAAACTGAGAAAAGATCTAGATGAAGACATACCACCAGTACCTCAAACCAAGAAAAGTGAATGGTTTGGGGCAGTTGTTCAGTCTCCCAAAGATGAGCAATTCGCGACACCGTACGAGAAGAAGATGGCATCAAGGATGAGAAGATCGAAAGGTTCCTTGGATCTGACATCGGTCAACAAGGAAAACTCCACTTCCCTCACTAGTATATTGAAACAGGGCACTTCATCGAGCGAGGGGTCGCATGGTGTTTCAGTCAGCTCTGGATCACGAAGACCGAAAGGGAATGGTAGGATTGTAGGTGTCCCTCCTCCTCGAGCCCAATCAGTTCCATTGCCGATTCGAAGCGATACGCCTCCGGTGTTACCGCTTCTGGAGCCTAGTCCTCCACTGACGAATCCACTTTCTCCGGCTGAGACCAGTCCTCGCGAATCTTCTACATCGCCTCTCCGCGACGATAACCTCACCAGCGCAGATGCGGGTCCTTCTTTTATCCCAATCAGATCATTCAAGAAGGTTTCCAAGTCATCTGATCGTGATTGGAAAACACCCCTTGGGCCGTATACTCCGCCTTTATCCGCGATTGTTAACGAGTATTTCCAGGATCTCGAATCTAGCACATCATCAGATACACCAAATAGTGTCTTTGATAGAGAAGTTACAATACACCGAGCTTCCTTGCATGAAAACGTAGAACTTCAATCGTATGATGCTAAACGACGATACAGGCAGTCACTAGTCGAAATCAAAGATGATGAAGCTTTTCACGCTACAGTAGAACAACTGGTCAAGCTCGAATCCGATGGCAGGGTAAGGATGACGAGAGCCGGCGGCGCGGCTTTGCGACATTCAGAGTTCCCACCTATTTTCAGAACCCCTTCTAAAGACTCAATGGAGAAACATGTCAGACAAGAGAATATTAGAGCTTGGTTTGTCACCAGAGAACTTGTGCAAGGTGAGAGAAGACATGGGAGATTACTGGCTATGGGTGTTGCGGTGAGTGAGCATTCTTTATGTATCTTTCAGAAAAGCTTACATCAGGAAAACTTGCTGACACTGGATGTCACTATCTGATTAGGCCGTACAATCGTCTTCGCATTCACGAAAAACCATTCCCCCTGTTCCTCCACTTCCTAAGAATGATGATCACCGAGATACGCCACTTGTGGCTTCTGCATCCCTAACGGCTCACTCTCGTTCTGGATCAGGCAGTAACAAGAATCCATCGTCCAGACTTCGACGTCCTCGAAATTCCACACATGGGACACCGTCAACATCCTCTCCCACACCAACTACGCATCCTGATTCACTGCTCCAGAAATCACCATTGCAGATACTCGTACATCAGCTACCTAAACTTCATGCGTTGAGTCTGTCATTATCTGAAGCATTCGAACATGATCCCTCTCCGTATGGGGTGGCAGATGCTTTCGTATCGATGGAAGAAAGCATGACCAAAGCGATATCTGAATGGGCAGGTCAAGTCGGTGAAGTCGTTTTCAGTGGTATAGGTGAAGAACTGAACAAGATCCTTGATGAACAAAGACTCTCGAGAAGGGGAAGAAGAAGAAGAAGTGGTGATGGTTCATCTCCAAGTTTCGGAAGTACAGACGACACCGATAGCGACGAAGGTAGATTGGGTTTTGCTGATATCGTGAGTCGGATCTATTGGACCAAGAACAACGCGGCGTGTGACTATCATTGAGCTGACATGGTTCTGAAACCCATAGATCATCATGCCTATCCAGAGAGCATCGAGATATAAATTGTTGTTCCAGGGTGAGTGAAGAACATACTCAACTTAGGTGACGTATTCTATAGACGATCAAACTAATCTGATTGTGATTGGAAATTAGAATTATCGACGAAACTCCCCCCCAACTCTCACACAGCGCTGAAGATCCATCGAGCACTCGAAGCTGCTATTCGATTAGCGGCTGAATGTGATAAATGCCAAAGCTTTGATCTGAACGCTTTGAGAAGACAGGGGAAGAAAGGAAAGAGGATAAGGCCCGTTAGTGTTGGTCCGGGTATGAGTGGATGGTGAGACCCCTTCAATGCTTCAGAGTAGAAGCGCAAGGTCGGAAGACTTCTGGGAGTAAGCGCAGAACACAAGACCAAAGAATTAGCATGTTATGTGTAGACGATTGATGATAATGTCTTACTAGTATCCTGTATCAACATTGTTAAATTTGGGAGAACAAACCCTTCATATATAATTTCTCAATATATGACATGAAGAAGATGAAATCTTCCATCTCCTGCGATTATCATCCATTGTCCGAAGCACTACATGTGTTGCATGACGGACTTCATGGCACATGAGAGTGTCATACTCCAATCAACACAGTATCTTAATTGTATATCAGACCCTTTTCTTGTCTAAACTTGTGTCATTGGTCATGCCATTCGCCAATTTTATCATGCTCGACCAATGGTGCACTACAAACTGATCATACCTTTCGAATTTCAGGTCCAAAGGTATGGAAGCTGCGATTGCGGTCACTAGGATTGTACAGAATCACAATATAGGGGAACGTTTCACGTTAGAAATGTTTCGGATCAAGACCGACATTTATTGATCACCCCCAGCCACCTTCAACTCAAAATGAAAATTCAGTTTCGTGCTTGTACCGTCCTGAGACTACCAGTTGCTTTCATGGGTCGCAACAGTCTCCTTCCGCCTACCATTCGTAAAGCTGAAACTTACAAGGCGACAGTCATTGCGTGTATCACAACGTAAATATGGTTCGCTATCAAGACAGATCTATTCTTAAGTTACCGTTTGAGTAAACAGTTGTGCTCCAATTGTCTTTGTACAGATCAGGACTAGCCCATTCCGTGTCTGACAGACATGGTGATACTGCTTACATGCATGAGACTGGTACGAGGATCTCTTATACGCGCTTGCTGCCAAGACTCGTAACACATAAGGCTGGAAAGGGTACGGGTACACGAATCCCCCAGTGCAATGTTTCAATCCCCTTGCATTAAACGTTTCTTACAAAAGAGGCGTCTAAGCCAATATCAGTCTTACTGTTCACTCCATCCATCCAGAATTTCCACCCTAAAAAGCTGATACATCAAAATGAGAATATCAACTCTGATAGTACTGTTATTCCTACCATTTTTATCTCTCTGTTTATGTGTGTCTCCTTTATCCCTATCAGATACAGAAATTTGGTCATTACCACTTAAACCACCCAAACATCATCGAAATAAATATCCGCTCTGTTCAACAAATGCTGAATGTTTCAAGAAGGGTTTACCACCTTTAAAACCTAGATCAAAAACGAAAAGACATGAACTGAAAGCTCGTCAATCTGCTAGTGCAACAACGTGAGTCGAGACCTTTTCCTTTTGTATCTCCTCACGTACGTGGCGGTTAGGGCAATGGATGATCGTAAAGGCACGACAACTGACGAGTAAAGCAAAGGGTGAATGGTATTATACAAGTTCTCAACTCCTCTGGAACGCCTATAGGTTACGTTTCAGGTACTGTCAACTCGACTTATGGAGGATATGGAATGACAAGTGTTAGTATCCTTTTGGCGATTCCCATATGCTCACAAAAAAATCCATTTGCTGCTGCTACAGCAGTAGAGAACTCCATGAACCCAATACTTGCTCAATAGCTGAACAAAGAGTGCTTAGTCAGCAGCCAATGCGATGTCGGTATCGTTCAGTCCCAATGGTAATTCCCCTGTAACATATACACTTTCTTCTTCTCAACGACCTTCAGGTTTCCCTTACCTAGGAGCTGGTGAGCAATCTTTCAAGCCATTATTCAATATGGTGAATCATCATCGACAAGCTGATATTCGATTTGTCGCTCAATAGTATATGGTGGAGGAACAAGCGCAATGAATTTTGCTTCTACCGATTACTCGTGAGTTTCATCCTGTCTGTTGAACCCAGACAGACATTTGAATGATTGGATTTTCTTACCAATCTTTCCTTGCTTTGTAGGTATGCTTTCGTCACCGCAGTCAATACAGTCAGTGAGTTATATGACCTTGAGAGGTACTACGTCAAGTGCAAATACTGTTTAAAATCCAAAATACAAGCGTTGACCATAGAAGTGTGATTCGTGCTTGATTCACAGTTCCTGTAGGACCAGCGGTAGCTTCTGCATCTAACAACCGATTCAATAGTGCAAAAGGAACTGAAACGTCTTTGGTGAGTGAACCCTCACCTTCTCTGCTCTGCTAGCTTTCTGGGAATCTCCCAGCATTGCTAAACTGCGAAGAACTGAGCATGTACGGTTTTTCACACAGTTTACGTATAATTCAGCCAGTGGCAATATAGCTGCCACATGGACGAATACAAACAGTGCTGCAGTCAGCGCTACCATCATCTATGATGTTAAATTCGGTAAGTCTGATGTTGTCTTTGCTAATCTTTTGAATTGCCCCTTCCTTGTATCAGGATTGCGTTCTGCTGTACAAGTTTATCAGAATGACGGGGAAAACAGAAATCGCAAGGGTTCTTTCCCACCAGGGCCATTTATTCTTGAGACTCGTGACTGATATTTGTATTCTCCATATTAGCCTTGTTTTACCTGATAAGTAATTTCTCAGCCTTTCAAAAGCAATTCCCGAATGAAGGTGAATATGTGGTTGTAAGTGATATCACTGAATGACGTTCTGTACTGGCGAGCATGACCATCTGAAGGGAAGAAACTGAAACAAATGATTCAATCTAGACATGGAAGTTGATACCACAGTAGAAATCGGTCAATGCGATTGCATTGATGAGGATTTGCCTTCTTTTATCATTTTATTGGGAATTATGGGATCTGGGATTAGAAGGAAGTGTATATCCAATATCATAGCATAAGCGTCATTCCCTCAACTCATGTATCACTCCTTGGTCTGATACAGTAGAGTCAGCCCAAAAGACTGAACAACATAATGCCGTGCACGTGAGTTTAGTGAAATGACAACTTTCGGTTAAAAAACGAAGATATAGCAAAACTTGAAGTTTACTACTATCCGTCCATTTGACGTTGAAATTCGCCACCCCGTCAACGCTGTGGTGAGAAGAGTACACACTGTTCTTGACTCGCGTTGTACTAGATAGGGTTTTGACCTCCTACAATGCTTGCATATGTGATGTATTACATCTACATGCATGTGAGCATAGGAGTGAACGTTTTTATGCTGTTTAGTCACTCGTACGTACGAATGCGTCAAAGAGAAAGCGCAAGTGAGTGTGTAAGGTAATCATCATGATATGCGTATAGAACATTAACTCTTTCACCGTAAAGCCAAAAAGAAAAAGTTTGTTGGGGGCCTCCCAGCCTCCCACAGCTTCCTTGCGGTGATTTTTATTTTTATTTTTTATTTTTCAACTTGCTGTATCACAAGCTGTTCCCCCAACCCCATCCCCTTAGGAACAGAATCTTGATGGATTTATAACCCTCCGCTAGCTGGGATTGTTTGGCCACTGAAATCAAATTGCTTAACTGCTCACTGTACGGTGCAATCGCTCAAGATTGATTCTGGCTGTCAGGCATGGGGAGATGGATGATAGAAACATACGTCTACGTTTCTACTTTTTGACATCCACCTCCCCCGCCGAATGGAATACAATCCTTTCATGATATCTAATTCCAGCATTGCGGATCTAACATAGGATAGTGTCTCAGATGTACGTGGTCCATCCTGAGAATTGTTGAAAAGGTTGACAGGGTCGGAAGCTTTATTTTCGCATCCGGAATTTCGCACCGCATCAGATATATGGTCTAGTTATCAGACACGTTTATCGTTAACGATCCTCAGATACGTTCAGATCACTGGAACAACGAGACGGACGTGCGGGATCGCCGGACCCTACTCGTGCCATGTCGTTTTGGAAATATCAACGAGGTATCTGACCGTCACGCTTCAGTAGCTGTGAGGTGAGAAACTCGCTCATCACATAATACTATAATCCGCCACATTCGATGAAACATTCGTGTCTTACTCGACGACATCATTGTTCATTGTGTTACATCCTGCACATCACGCATGTCGCTTAGTGTATACACAAATTACAGATCATGTTTTTCAGTCATCATCCGCTCCAGAATATGAGTCCACCCTCATATCCAGCATCTCCATTCTCCTTATCAGCCGTCGAAGCTCTTCCGACCTATAACACCAAAAAATCAGACCTGCTTACCATGCGGATAAACCCAAAAAGGGCAGGCTGAATCGTAAAATTCAAGGTGCAACACACTCACCTAGCACTTAAAGCAGCTTCCAGAGGTTTCAATTGTTTACTACCATACATCTTACTTTGCGGTTCCTCCTCTTCTTGGCGAGTTTGACTCTCCAGCAAAACAGGCTTCACAGCTGCCAATTGCTCCTTGAGCTATATCAGGAGTTCATTAGCATGAATTCCAATTGAATATCATCTACATAAAGTCTGCGCTGGAAACGTACTATTTGAGTTTTAGTCGTTAACGCTCTTCCCTTACTGACAACTCCTCCGCCCCTGACTCTAACTTTCAGTCTTTCAAGCTCATCGAACCATTTTCGCTCCATTTCCCCCACTTCAGGTCTAAACTCCTCTGATAGTTTGACAACGATTCCATCCAATCTAGATGCTAATCTGTCTTGTTTGTCTAAAAGCTCTTCAGCACGAGAGATAGCGATATTCTTCTTGAGAGAGGCGACCTTGTCTTGACAGTCTCTCAACAGTTTAATCTGACGTTGTAACTCTTGGACTTCGAGGTCTAATCGATTTTCTATCGATTGAGAAGCAGATCGAATGGCTTGTGTACGATTGGTAAATTGGCTTGATATCTCACCAAGCACTCGCAGATGTTCCGGATTGATTGTGCTTGCAGGTTTGGAAGAGTCAGGAATTCTTTGTCGCAAGACGCCCATCGGGTTAAAAGGTGTGGCAGGTTTACGGATCGATTGAACAAATTTGTCGAAATCGAGAGGCTTAGCAAGTAATAATGACTGTGAATCTGGGTCGACCGCTGTTGTTGTTCTATCGGTAGTTGTCGCACCCGAGGTAATAGCTGGGACATCGGCGACTTTGAGGTCTAGTTCAACAGACGCCACTTGGCCCGAGGCAGCAAGGGCGACAAGACCGTAGCCCAAGGTTATGTTGCAGAAATTCACAATCCCAACTATAGGTTTCACTGGTGACCTGAACTAGAACTTAAGCTCCACCCCCAGCTCCGAAGAAGAAGTGGACTCACCCTCCTGATTCCACTAACCTAACTACCTCGCTGCCTAGCAACTCGCCCTCCGCATCGCCACTTCTAAGTTCATCCAGCCAAGAATTGATATTTATAGAGTCTACACCAAAGATATGCTGCACATAAAATACACCGCCGTACATTGGATCAGATAAGAAAGAAGGTGCATTGGCTTCGATGCTTTCAAGGTCCGATTGAGGGAAGGAAAGGAGAATGGATTCAATTATGGGTATTACAGGCGTTGATGTAGAAGGATCCTATAACAGCAGTGTCAGCTGAAGATTTTGAACGCAGAATTATAAGCTCACCCTTGAGCTAAACCATCGTGGCTCAGGCCTTTCCACTTCCAAACCGATATCCACTCTTCCACCAGACCAAGTGACAGCTATACATGTTTCCTTCTCTCCATTACCTCCTTGCTCAGAGCCACTCTGTGAGAGGAACAAGTCTGTCGCAGCTTGCTCTTCATCTTCTTCTCCATTCCTGATGTCCTGTGGGGCAGGCGAATACAGCATTGGACCTTGTCTCAACAGAGCCCTGTGGGCACCGGGAGCAGGACCTCCAGATTCAGTCAAGTGCGGTGGATGTACTCTGACAGTTCCTTCCGCAGGCTTTGACTTTGGAGAAGAATCCAATGATCTTATGCTTGTTGAACGACTCAACAAAGTTGTCCTTTTTGAGGGAGTTTCTTCGTTTTCATCTTTCCTCTGTCTTGCTTCCTCTGCCATTTTCACTTGTTTCACCAATGATTCTACCCATTGAGCTTGAGATGTCACTCTTCCTAATCCAGCTTCAGTGGCTCCAAATACATCTTTAGCTTCGCTCTGAATCCTAGCCAACCTTCTCTCAGAATAAGCTTTTAATCCTTGCAAGTAACGAATTGGCATTTCAGAGTGTAAAGGAAGAACAGGCCCCATCGTATAGATGTCCCCGTTGGCGAGCAAAACGTAGACCATCAGTGGCGAGAAATCTATGGGGCCAATCGAAAAGGCGAAAGAAGAGGCATAACGAGAAAGAGGGTCAACGGCTGTGAACTTGGCGGACGATGAAGAGGTTCGCTCAGGAAGGAAGTTGAACGTTTGCACAGCGTCGTGAGGTTGGAGAACATCGTATTCCCTGTAAGATTCGATGTAAGCATTGTTGGTTGTATTGTAGCAGATCGGGCGGATACGTACCGAAGCTTTCCATCAGTAGTTAACACCCACAGCGAATTTCCTCCTTCTCCCCAAGGATGCCATGATACTTTCGAGATGGTATCATTCGATGAGGGAGAGAATTGGAACTCGTCAACTCGTATAGCACTAGATAGAAATAATATCAGAGCGGCAATAATACTACAATAAGGATGAACTCACCGACACTCCACATCACCTGACGAGCTTGAATAGCTGGTTTTCGGTAAAACGACAACAACTACCTGATGATGGCCTACCACAGCCAGTAGCCTACCCGACGGATTGGGTATGATGTGATTGATGGAGAAAGTCAAGCTAGGAGATTTCAGCGTCTGGTATGTGATATCAGCTGCTAGCCTCTACCTGCCCTCACAGAAGCTAACGCACCTTGTAAGATCCCACTTGACCATCTTTCACCTCCCATCCACCTTCTGAATTTGCAAGTGACATCATTCGCACCTCTCTCCCCATGGCCACCAGCAGATCTTTATCCCTTATTGTCATCCTGGTATATTTTTGACCGACCAGGTCGTCTGTCGGTCTGTCCACCAATTCCCATTCTTCATCTAGAGAGGTGGACGACGAAGAAGAAGAAGGGGGAATGAAGATTGAGTGTGAGCGAAGAAACGGTAGTGAAAATGGGATTGTTTGAGCCATCATAAAGGCAGCGTCCCAGAAATGCACTGATAAATGCCTATTGCCAATGTTCGAGCGGACAGCGGGTGTGTTTTGATTATAGAACTGGTGAGAATAGAAGAAGAGGAAGAAGTGCTGTTTCTCGCTGTTCTTGACTTTTGACTTTTGGACGGTTGATGTTGATGTGATTTGGTTCCGTCTTCGCGTCGTTCCTCCACTTTGACCGTCTTCTTATACAGTTTCCGACAAAGCTTGCCCCTTTGTCAACTCATGATAATCTTTTCTACATTGTTGTACGCAGCGTCGCCAAGAAGACAGCCACCTGATGTTGAGCTGAACTTAGACTTACAATACTGAATAATCTACTCAGAGCAGTTTAGTCGGGATGACGGCTGAGGTCCGACCGCGAGAGCTTGATGGTCCCGAACCCGAAGAGCACGACGATCCCAACGCCCTCAACTCACTTTCGAAATTCACTCTCTTTGAGACTAAGAGGTACGTTATTCTCATTGAAGTCTTGAACATTGGGAAAAGGCTCATGCTCGCTGTTAGCCGTTTCTACATCACAGCCTCAACGGCCGATACCCACCGCGTCCTAAAGATTGACCGGACCGATCCTACCGTGTTAAGTGTGGTCGAAGATGCAACCGTGTATGATAGCGCGGAGCTGGACTTGCTTTTGAGAATGGTACAAGACGGTAATAAGAGTCAAGGAGGATTGGAAAAAGTACTGGAATTCCAGTGAGTTCGACGTAAATTTGAGGATCACTTTGGTCAAGCTGATGAGGCGGCATAGCGGAATTGTCGGCTTCGTCAAGTTCACTGCAGGATGGTATTTGATATTGATCACGAAACGGTCTGTGGTGGGTCTGCTAGGAGGCCATTATAGTAAGTCATCGCTAACCATTCGCTCATCCTACATATTGAGTTCAAGCTGATGGACGTTTATCATTTAGTCTACCATTGTGATGAGACAACTGTGAGGAACAAATCCATTACCCAACTGCGTCCATCCAGCTGACCAGCCGGAAAATCAGCTCATAACGATTGCGAGCAAATCCGAGAGAACAACCCAAGAAACCAAGTGAATTTTGATCGTCCGCTCTATAACGTTTTGATGACCACTGACGTGGTTTCCAGGATGCTACACACCTTTCAGCATGTCGATCTGACCAAGAACTTCTATTTCTCGTACGTCAATCTCTCTGTTGGCTATCCACTTCGAAATCCTTGAGTGACGCGCTGCTTTCCAGATATTCCTATGACATTACCAATTCCCTTCAAACGAATCTGACTGTGTCGGCGCAAAATCGAGCCTGGAATACTAGATTTATGTGGAATCATTATCTTCTATCGCCAGCTTTTGATTTGGAGGAACCAAAAGGAAGAAGTAGATGGGTATTACCGCTTATATATGGATTCGTAGATCAAGCCAGTAAGCTCTCCTGCCTCCTCCCTTTTACGCATAGGCTGATTTCGGATCGTCAGAAATCAATGTTTTCACAAGAACGGTCTATCTAACTTTGATAGCGAGAAGATCCAGACATTATGCGGGAGCAAGATTCCTTACAAGAGGTGCTAACGAACATGTAAGCTTCTTCCAGCTCGCTACTACATGGTACTAAGCTTACAATGCTCTCAGGGTCATGTTGCGAATGAAGTGGAGTCTGAACAGATGTGAGTCAGCATACTTTTTGGATTGCTAAATCATACAAGCTGATCGTGATTACCAGAGTATCGGAACCTCTTGCGACATCATTCGGGAGTCACACTAGACCAGACGACAATCACTCAATGTCTGAATACGGCGCTGGCTATGGTGCATATACGAGTATCGTTCAATATCGAGGAAGTATACCTGTCATGTGGCATCAGGAAAGTAACCAAATGACACCGCGACCTCCGATCGAAAGTGCGTTTCACATTTTCCTACTTGTCACCGTAATGTTTACTATCCTGCATCCTGACACTACCGGCACTCCCGATACTTTACGAGCCGTGTGAGCTCATTTAGTGATTTCGCATAGTCACGATCAAAGATCCCTTCTATACTCCAGCAGCCAAGCACTTCGACGACCTGCTCGGACGGTATGGAGCGCCAATATTTATTCTCAATCTCATAAAGTCGCGAGAAACAGTGCCACGTGAAAGCAAGCTGCTAGCAGAATATGGCCAATGTGTGGAATACCTCAATCAATTTCTGCCAGAAGCAAAGAAGATGAAGTATATTGCTTGGGACATGTCTCAAGCTGCGAAAAGGTGAGCTGAAAAGCAACTGAGAGAGTTCAAAGTCTCAACAGATGTCAGACTGCTGATATAAATCTCTATGTGCAGCGGGCATCAGGATGTAATGGGTGTCTTGGAAGATATCTGTGAAGAAGCATTACAAGCCACTAATTTCTTTCATGGTGGGCCGGCGAGGAACGAGGTTGGGTAAATGCTCTCGTCACCTCGTTGTTCTGGATTGGTAGCTGACACGGTGTACTTCCATAGATCTGGTCCCCACAGGGACAAGCCTCTACATCAACACGGTATTTTGCGTGTCAATTGTGTGGATTGCTTGGATCGCACCAACGCTGCGCAATTTGCCATTGCTAAGCGAGCGTTCGGTCATCAACTATACGCTTTAGGTCTGATCGGAACACCTCATTTACCATTTTCTTGTGACGCGGTGGACGTCTTGACGGAGATGTACCATGATCACGGAGATAGTGAGTTAGCTAGACGTTAGAAATTTAGCTGCAGCTGACAAGGATGGTACAGCTCTGGCTTGGCAATACACCGGGAGTGCTCTGGTGAATAGGGTAGACACTTACAGAAGGACCAAAGCGGCTCAGTGGAGTAGTCATTCAAGAGATCTCTTGGGTAAGCATTCTCCCAGCTTCGTCGCCTTACGCTGACAAGCCAAGGGTAGAAAATATCAGGAGGTTTTATAATAATTCCATGCTCGGTAAGCTGTCGAAAACATCAAGTTTCTTGTATTCCGGAGCTGACTTTTCGCGATAGACGCGGACAAACAGTCTGCTATCAATCTATTTGTGAGCTTTATGCCGAGTGTTTTGCACAACAACGTCTGCGAACACTAGAAACCGTATGGGGCCCAAGCTGATAGGCTACTCATTTCGCATCGCAGCTTGGTGTACAGCCAACTCTTCCACGTTACGACTTGGCTCGACCGAACTATAAAGAATGGTTCACCCCTTCTCATCTGGAGGAGCCAAATTCGGATGCACTAGCACCTATAAATCAAGTTTATAGGGAATACTACAAACCTCACATATTAAGTCAATTTGGGAGGTTATATGCCTTGTAAGTGGTGCAAATCTGCGCACTTCAAAGCAGTGAAAGGCTGATTGGCTTCACTCATAACCACAGTACTATGAACTCTACTAGCAGATTCCATGCGTAAGTTGATTCACCATGCCGTGACTTCGTCAACTTTCGCACAGATCATTTCACGTACATGAGTACCAGCTGATATCCCCATCCTCATAGTAAACCGAAAAACGAGATCTTAGCTAGTCCGTTTGAATCTCGAGTACCGACTGAACTAGGTTCACCTACCGTTCACCAATCTTCGTACGTTGCAAGTCAGCACGGTATGAAAATTGTCTCATGATACTTGAATGACCTTTTTGTTACCTGTAGATCTCGTCGTACAGCCCGAAGATGGGCAATACCCGTTCCTGTACCAGGATCTTCACCGGGTCCGCAAACATCGAAAGCATCTTCCGAAGAGGACCATACTCATCATCACCCTAAAGCTGATACTCTCAGTAGTAGTAACGCCCAGCATCATGGACCGGCACATCCATTAGAAACTCTGGTATCGTCTTTACTTGATCCACCGGATTTAGATAAACGGATCAATGATTATGCTTGGTATACAACTTATCATTCTTCAGACTTAGAATCACAGACTCTAGGTGAAGAGAAAGATCTTCAATTGTATATCAGAGTCGCTAAATTGGCTGAAGGAGAAGAAGTCGATAAACAATTCAATCTGCTCAGTGCAGGATCCGTAGGGGCTCTAGGACATAACTGGACCGAAGGAAAAGGTGAAGTCGATTTGGATAAAATAGATGAAGTCGGAAAAACAAACTTGGGTTATTATGATACTTGATTAAAAGCGAGCAACGTCATACAGTGACATGTTCGATGATCGCGCAAAGTTCCACTTGATCATGTTCTTGTAGAGGGTGGTCGCATGATTGACACTTGTAATGTACTTTTGTATGATATGTAGAATTATGTAAGTCTCTATACCTCAGAAAGTAGGTGATCTTTACTCCTTCGATTTCTTATTGCTTCAATGTTCAAGGTACAGTAGATGCATCACGTGCCCATTGTCGAACGGTGTAGCGATATCAGCTGAATCATGCTGCTCTACGACAATCGTCCTGCAAACCCGATTCCTTCTTTTACGAAATAATTCATTGCATTTATACAGGGTTTGATCCATCTACAACGATTATTCTCTAGCGCTTACCTACTATAGGTAATTGCGTATTATTGGTGGCGACACATGAATCTGCTGTTGGTTGCTATATATGCTTGCACACTTCGTATCATTCATCTTCACTCGTGTGTTGTTCGTTCTGCCCGATGTGACGTGCGTTACTATATCAATCACCTGTCATCCTCCAAATCCTGTTGAGGCGGGGTCATATCTTCTCCTTCTGTACTGATTGATCGTAATCTTTCTCCATCAGCAGCCGTGGCATCAATTGTCGCTTGTGGGACCCTTTCCCCTCCGGGAATTGGTATAATCCCATCTTCCTCGTCCTCTTCTAATTCGTCTGAATCCATCTGAAATTCTCTATGCGCATCTTCGTCGGAAGGTCCATGTTGATTTCTCCAATCGTCAGGATCATTACCGTCACTACTTTCAGAGGAAGTATCAGATGCACCTCCGAACCATCTCGTGACTGATAATTGCGATTTCGATTTCTGTGGATGTCCTTCTCTTTCTCTATACAGCTGTTGTAGTGGTTGTAATTGTGGCGGTGGCGTTTGCGACGAGGATGAGGAGGATTGTGGGGGTTCTTCTGTCGATGGTGATAATGATGATTGTCTCATTGACCTAAAAGGTGAACTTAGGGAAGACAAAGAAGATGCTCTGACATGTCTTAAAGTTTCACCTAAATTAATCGAATATCCTCTTTTAACAGTTTCAGGTGTATGCGTTGTTCCCCTTGAACTTGTTCGTGAAAGTTGTGAAACTGTTTCTTCTGGTATTTCATCAGAATCACCCATATCAAAATCGAATACCTCATTGGCTCGTGTTCTTCGAGTTCCATTTCTCCTCCTTCTAGTTGAGTTCGTATTTGTACTATCAGGTGGTTCGATAGTAGTCGTTATTCCTAATCCACCCATATTATTTCTGTTACTACCCCTTGTTCGCCTACTTCGACTAGCAAATCCTGCATCCGCATCAGATTCTAATGGTATAATTTCGGGAGCTCTTAGTCCACCAGAATCCTTCGTTGGTGGAGAAGTAATATCGTTGGATGTCCGATCCCGATGGATCGCCGAACGGACTTCTGTGCGTCCCCTTAGAATTGCCCGCTGACGTCGCCCGTCAGCATGACCAAAATCGATTGATACGACATAAGACGCTCACCTCGATTGTCATCCGATTATGCACCATCCCTAATGCAGGCCATGTAACTCTCTGTCCCACGCGGAGCATTCCCTCTAATCTCGATCGATCCGGATCAGACAGGATGAGGAACCAATCCTAAATGAACATTCAGCAGAAGCCCAGAATGATCAGTCATCAGATACAGCAAAGGCTGTTACTCACGCTGAGTGTAGTCTTTGGTGTGAGAGTGAGGTCACCGGAGAACCTCTGCAAGAAGACACCACTCCAGTCGCTTTGTAAAATTTGAGGCATGAGATCCAGATCTCGGATGACCTATTAAGGCAAATTAGCTTTAGGCGCATTTGCATAAAGTGACGCACTTACCTTGAAATGCTTTGAAAGATCTAACTTGATATATGATTCTAATGCTGATAAGATGAACCCTCCTCTCCATCCTTTGCCTTTCCTATGAGCGACAGGCCTGCCGACTGCCCCTCTTGGCGCGAAGAAGAACAAGTGAATGTGAGGGTTTGTCTGAGATACGATGGAGAAATTGCAATTAAATTGGGTGTGAAGCGAGCCTAATGGTATATCTTCTCTGCATGGATCTGTCAGCTGCATGTCCACTTTACGAAGGGGAGGAGTTAGTAGAAGCTGACCTCAAACTACCATCCTTGAAACGAGAACCACCGAGATTATGCGGCTTCACATTTCCATTACGATCTTTAGCCATCAAAACGACCTAGTGGCAAATCAGCTGTTGCCGTCGCGTTTTGGAATGAACTAGTGGGGCTTACAGGATTAAGAATACCGGGAACAGCAGCGCTCGCAAGATTCGCAGACCAGATCAGGCAATTGGGCGCAGTGAGATGATTCAGTAGGATTGTAGGTCTTAACGAAGCGTTAGCTGCAAATAAAAGTATGTCGATGAGCGCAACTTACGAGTGTCGGTCAGACGGCACAACAGATATATTCAACGCTCGTCCAGTTCTCTCGTACGCTTCTTTGAACGTCATACTCCCTCGTGTAAACCACATTCCCTGGTAAACATCGTTTCATCAGCACGCGAGCGCCGCTTTACCGATCATGTGCAACCCACCTTCCTTGCCCAAGATACCGTATCAAACCTTGCTCCTGTTTGTCTTAACCTTTTGAACCATACACGGAACGAATCTTCACATGCTGTAATCTTATCTGCCAGCTCAGGTACCAGCAGTTCTCTGAGCTCATCGTCTGTTCTTGTACAAAGAAGAGCAGCAATGATACCGCCGGCAGAAGTACCTGTCACTACTCTTGGTAAAAGGTCCGCTTCTAAGAATGCTTTGACTACTCCAAAACTGAAATGGCACTCAGCTGATAAGCGATGATCGTGAGAACAATAGGGGGTCATGAACGAGGTAACATACTGATAGTATCCAAACGATGCACCGCCAGAAAGACACAGCGCACTCGCTCCGTAATGCTTATTGATGGCTCTAAAGAAAGATCTTTTCTCTTCCAAAGATACATCGGTAGCGGTTCTTACGAAATCTAAAGATGCCGCCACTTCTTGTACATGTTCTTCAATCATCCGCTTGGTCCCGTAGAATGTCTAGAGAACGAGGGGTAGATCAGCGTCATACGCTCTTTTAGCAAAGTGATCTGGGAGGGCACTTACTTCACTGTATATCTTGGTGCTCTCTGTACCTGCAAAATTACTTCTAACGCATACAGCTAGTGCATCCATTAATCCTCTAGCATCTTTGGAAGAACGCAATCTCGTCAAAGTCCTCTTGACCCTTTTTACCTTTTTCAATATGACAGATCAGCTACCGAGTCACGATTCTTTTGAGACGTATGGGAACATACTAGGGTGTAATCGAAATATGCGTCCTCTTCACTTTCTTTCCATTCATCAAATCCCAAATGACTATCCAATTTCTTCGCGGCTTCTATCCATTCGTCATATGTTTTCGCGTTTCTCAACTCTCTTCGAAGTTTCGCTTTGTGACCTCTCCAAGCCAATGTCCACTCAAATACATTGACCACTTGTCTGGTTATAACGTAAGTGAGGAATTCGAAGTATATGATGGTAAAGAAGAAACCCTGTCAAGAAGCCCAGGATCAGAATATGAATGACTGTCGAAGGTTGTACGAATGCAATGCTTACAAGTAATGGCCATCGGATAAGGTGATATGTCAAACCTTGATTGGAAGTTCGTGAACGTCTTTCAAGTTCAGGTTAATATACTGTGCTATTTTTCGGTATTTTGACAAATATCGAGTACTCACTTGGATACACGTTGATGTATTGGCTACAGATACCGAAGATTCATCAGTTCGTATCACCATTGATAAAGGCAGAGATATCACTCACAGCAAAATCAGAAGTAGCTGTTAATTTTTCTACCCTTTCTCCTCCGCTCTGAAAAGTTCCATTATCAGGACCATATTTCCAAGAGGAAGGTTGTAATCTTGCGTTAGAGGCTGTACCTATTCCCGGTGAATCTAGCGGGACAGGAGGTGATCGAGGTGATAATGGTGAGGCATCTCCCTCCAGCGCTATAGCATCACTCATAGAAAGAGCTGACGCGAAAGCTTTGAGATGGCTAAAATTTCAATCCAGGCGTAAGTATTACCTCCAATAACGAAAGGCATGGATATGGTGTACAGTGCGAAAAGAGACTTACTCCTCATTGACGAAATCCTCTTCGAACAATTCGTGTGTTCTCGAACTACTTGAAGATGAAGGACCAGCTTCGTTTATAGGTGTATTGGTCATAATGATTTAACTGATATCTTATTGGTGACGTCAAGATTGAATTGATGGTTTTGAGACGTGAAAGTATGATATCTATATGTCCTTGTCTGTGGATCAATCTATACTAATCTATGGTTTATGAGGTTCGAATGCTGTGAGCATCTTATCGGCGGTAGGGTAATGTCAAATGCTATTGTGGTGAATGCAATTGATGTGATTGAAATGATGCAAAGTTAGAAATAAGACTCTGGGGAACCTTTTCAGAGCAATCGAGTTCCAGTTAACTGAAGTGAACCGGAAATGAAAGAGCGGAGGTCGCCACCAAAAGGATCGTCATCATCATCATCATCATCATCATCACCATCATCATCATCATCATCATCATTCACGTTGCTATTGGTGGTATCACTGTTCAGCATATCTTACTATCTCATTTGGACAACCAGCGACCATTCAGAGGAAACTGTCGCATTTCGTGAACCATTATCTCATCGAACACTCTGACGATGTCCACTCCTTTGGTTCAGCAATTCCCATCACTAGCTTCTTACCCTCCGTCATTCCTTAAAGATCTACTATCTTCACCTGAACTGACAGAAGCGTTCCTGTTTTCATTACCTGAGATCAAAGATCTAGCAGCAGAAGTAGAACAGCTGGGAAGGGAGAATGATGAAATCGCTCGTACGTGATGCTGTCTGAATTGGTCAGGTCTGCGGAGACCGCTCGATTCCCAGCTGATCATTGTTTACGATAGGACGGAACCTCGAGTTACGAGATGAATTGATAGCGTTAAGAGATGCTACTGCACAATCCTATACCCATGCAGAAGGATTGAAAAGTAGATGGGTGGATATAGAGAAATTGCAAGCAAACTTATATCAGGCAAGTATACCTATGATCATCAATTGACATCAGACGACCCTGATCATTCATTGATGTTCTGGAATTTATCGTATTTTCCAAGAAATCGTTGTCCTGCAACTTACTGATTCTTTATGAGTAGCGTAATAGACCTTCATTCCTCCATCTTAGACTACGACATTCACTTAGTTCTCAAGATGAGTCTTCGGAGAAGATAGCTTCAGCGTTCATAGAAGGTAAATCTGCCGGTGCAAGTATACCTGGATCAAGAGTAGATTCACCTTCACCTTATTATAATGAAGGTTCAAGCACACCTCTTCCTGTTGACCGAGTGAGCTATACGTCTTCCTCCTTATTCAAGATCCATATAAGAGGTAGTGTGCTGATGTGTGCTTGAAATTTGTAGAACCAAAATAAAGCGATAGACAAATTCATCAATGAGTTCAAAGCAGCAAGGAAGACTTATCACAAAAGGGCTATTTGGGCTGAGAGATGGTCTAGGGGTGAAGTGGCTTGGCGAGATGATTGATGAATTTGAGAAGCGTAATGTGCTGTTTTGTTGTAAAACCAATGTAAGTGATGAACTCTATCAGGACAGGCGCATTCAATAGATGATTAACACACGCTACAGTATTTGTAATTGTCATACGTATGTACAACAAAAACATAAGGCTGAAATAACATCCAACCATTCTTACAAAGGTACAATTCACAATCTGGTGAACCAACGAGATATTCCACGGTTAAGTTTATACCTTTATACAATGTCCTTTTCAGCTAAGCTTGAAAGACATTTGTATTCCCTCTCCTCTTTTGGACTACCGCAAAGAGTATGCTCTCTCGTTTCATTCTCACTATTACGACCTACAGTCATGCAAGCATCTCCATTGGTCCGCTGCCCATATATCGAGCTATCATGGCAGAATGTTTCTTCGATAGGTATAGGCATGGGTGAATGACCAAATATAGTTGGTGTATGTAATGGTGGTTGCGCTGACCTTGTCTGAATTTGACGTGGTTTTGATATTGATGTTATTAGAGTCATTGAATAAACCTTAGATATGAATATCGCTGGAAAGTCTGCCCATGTTGATGATCTAACAAGGTTAAATACCAACGGGAAACAATCACGTGCATACACTTTCAGTATTACGGAAGGAACTTGGATGATGGGATACGACGAACTCACGCTCTCAGGTACATGATCAGAGTCGCAATTTGTAATGCAGTTACTAATCCTCCAGCTTGGATTGTCAGTCTTACTAAAGCACTGATAACTTGATTTCGTTCATCATTCCCTTTCTAATCGATCAACGATATAGCGCACATCAATAATCAATCCAGTGAAAGATTCAAGTTTCCAGTAGATGGACTTACATCGGCTTTTCGGAGCGCGTATATTGTGTAGCCTGAAAGTAAAATATCTATAGCCTATAGAACGCATACGTCAATGAGCGAAATCTCTCAAACACATCTCATGGCTCTCTGGCATCATAGGGTCATATAGATATCTAACCGAAGATGATCCCAGCCATAAAGTAGTAATTAGCGTTAAGTGATGATCTTGACTTGCTCGAGCTCTACAGGAGGCAGTAGTCGTCAGTAGCATATTTAGGTGATCCGTCTTGTTCACAGTGTACATACAAGGTCCCAATATTCTGTTCCAGCAAATTCATTTACAAGGGGAGTTGAAGGCTTTGATCAGCTTCTATTCAAAGTCTGAAGGAAGTTTGTACGATCGAATCCTCATCGTGAAATCACTCACCCAAAGCCGTATGGGAACTCCCAACCCAGTCCCAGAACTAAACAGGACACCGATCAATCCGGTTCCACCCAAACCCCATAGCTTGAATTTGTACATCGCGGTATTTCTATTTATTGGGTTTCGTGTGACTCCCGCAAACAAAAGACATCTCCTTAAAAGGAAAAGTTGAGTTATCGTTGATAATATCACTGATAAAATTGGTGAAACCACTTCTTCTGGACGTGTTCGTACATTCAAGAACTGAATACCATGATCAGTCAATACGTTGACAGTCATCGAAGTTAAATTCATAGTTGATGAGAATAATAAGTGGAAGACTTACGTATAGTAGATCCGCTGAATGTAGTGTGGTTAATTTGATGATTCGTGAACAATCAGAAATAGTTTGACCGAAATTGACAGCTAAAACGACCTTTCACATCACACTCTGTCCGTCAGGTACTTGTAATCCTGTATGATGGGTGCAATGAAGGGTCATAGCTATTGGGGGCATTTCTTTGTTCGCTCACCAATACCTATTCAATTGACATGGTCAGTAAAATGCGCATTGATTTAGACGATTCACTGACTAGTGATTTTGTTGTCCACCTTCCCTTGGAACCATCGCCGAAATATCCTATTACCTGATAAGAAGGTCCTGTGATTAGTCATTCTCGATATCACAGATGTTACAATGACTATTCTCACTGACTTGCATTTGTCAAAGTGTATTCAAATCAGCTTTTTACCAAGTTCAAATAATGTAAAGAGGGACTTACGACCAGTAATCCCATCCCAAAAATACTACATATCGTACCTATTTCAAGTGGTCCATACTGCGTTGCATTGAGTAAGCACGTAAAGTGTCCGACATCTAATTTTGGATCCATAGTTGGAATGGTGCATTAGTCACTTACAATAGCAAATAGCCTATCGGCAGATATTCCAATAACTGTTGACATGGTTTTACACCTTTTTTCTCGATGAGTCAGATAATTTATTTGCCTTGATCCTACGGATTGTTACTCAATCCTCAATATCTTCGATGAGTAGATTTGCTGTTCTCAGGAGCACCCCTCTTTTGACAGCAGGAGCAGAATTGCTCCCACTATGCGACATGGGAATTCCCAGAAGCTCGCAAGACTAGATACAGTGTCACACAATCAGATAAAGTGAGTGACCTTGACCGTCAATGGAAAGGGACTAGAACGCAAGCAGAAAGACGAAAAACTCGAAGTGCGTAAGCACACTGATTCCATTCAGGTCGAGATCTAAACTTTTCGATCGTATCAAGGATATCAAACGACACTTTGACCCGCATCGTTCAAGCCACATGCGTACCTGGGCCAAGCTGAAATTGCAAGGTAAAGGTTTCATGTTGGATGTCATTGCTTTGACATCTCAGGCTAGGAGATTTTGAGTGAATTCCTTCATTCACCGCTTGAGCATCATGTGGAGATCAGAGAAAGTGAAGATTTAATCCCGATTCACGTTTGTCGTATTGTCAGTCCCCGAATCTAAGTCGTCTCAGGAGAATGAATGACCAAGATTCATAAATATACACACCAATAATGTACGTTTTGCCTTCTTTGCCAAACAGATTCTGCCTTACTCATGAAAACTCTACTACACTCCAAACTCTTTCGATCCTCCACTCATCATCTAACGCATAAACAACAATCTCTTTAACCTTTTTCTTATCTTCAAGAGTTATATCTAATTTTGCAGCAATCTGTTTCTTATTGACGTCCACAACTGTGTCAATTATGGTGAATGTTGAGCCGGGAATAATCAATTTGGTATACTCCTCTCTTGATAAGGTTCGGTCGTTGTGATTTACGGAATTGGCAAGATATGGATCAAGCTTGGTAGATGGCAGTGAATTGATAGTTGCTATATAATTCCCATAATGGGCAGAGAGGTCTGAGAATGTTTTGATTGACGATGAGGTTGAAGCAGACATGTTGTAACACCGTCCTTGATATGTTATGGTGGTGAAGTACAGTTGATTTCAACGAAGAGATAACGTCTTTGGAAGAGAAGACTGATCCATTCGATACAAGTAGGCTTCTTGTTCATATGATTATTAAGCATCTTATCTTTTCTTTACGTCATACTCGTTTTAGTGTTTTCGGAGCGGGGCTCTTTGCGGGTTGTGGGAAAAATTGGCATCTCCCATATCCCCTCTTCTGTTATTCAAGCATCGTGCTTTCCTCATGCTCTGATGATTGTTTGACATATGACATGATGCATGTGTTTCAATACAAGATGCAGTGTGCTGTCTACACCCATGAAAACAAAACGAAAGACAGAAATTACAGACAATAGCTGACCTGCATGAGTCATCCCTAAATCCCCTCGTTCCCTCGCTCAGGTCATAGCTCTCTGAGTACTTTCTCCGTGGTGGACACTAATATTTCAGCATGTTTCTCACCGAAAGTTAACATTGGTCTCAGTCTAACAGTTTGATCACCACATCCACCAATTTGTATACCGTTGACTCTCATTTTGCCCACAAAGGAATCTCTTAGTGAAGGTGAAGCCATATCCCATGCTAAATATGTACCGTCTCCTTCACCTCTGAGATTCATCACTTTCCCAGAGGCAACGGAAGATGAAAAGACGGACTTAAATGACGATGCTAATGATGAGCCAGTTGCAGCAGTATGAGAGACAAGATCATGTTGTTTGATTAACTTGATCATTTCTCTTGCTTGTAATGCTCGAATTGGATCACCCTAGAAATAAGCAACCGTCAGGTTTTGTCCCGTACTGGAACGTACCAACCCCCGGGAGAAAAATGACTCACCATCCATGTATTATAATTTCGATAAGGAGCGTTTGGTCTGGTTTCCTTTTTGTGATAGACACCGGCAGCTTGCATTTTCTTCGAGAAAGTAACGAAATCAGGTTCTTCACCTTGCTTCAATCCCCATTTCTCATGTGCCCAGAAAGTACCAGTAGCGCCAACACCAGTTTGTACTTCATCAACGATGAAATACGCATCGTGCTTCTTAGCTATTAGTCGGAGTTGTCGGAAGAAATCGTTAGAAGCATGTCGATCACCCCCTTCGGAAAGGATAGGTTCAATGATGACTGCTGCAACAGGCCGGGTTATTTTACTGACAACGGTTGTGGACCATTAGACAAATTTCTGATGATGAAGGTTATGGCGGATAGTAAGGACCCACCTCTCGACCAGAATCTTCTCGTATTCCTCCAAACACCTTTTCTCCTCAGCTTCATTTTCCTTCACGTGTTCGTCAAGGGGATATTTCAATTCAGGGAATGGAGCAGCTGGCCAGTCAAAAGCAGGTATATCGACCTATGCCATTCGTTCACAGTCAGTCTACCGTGAGGGTACAGCGAAAGAAAATGTCGGATGAGACTTTGAACATACCTTATGTATGGCTTTACTCCTAGTAGCACTCAAACTGCCGAACAGTCTACCGTGGAATCCAGATTTAAAAGAGAGCACCGAGAGCTGAGGAGCGCCAGGTGTCTGATTGAGCATACATGAATCTGGGCATTCCTCATCAGCGGAGTAACACTTTAAAGAACAAGACGAAAGACGGGACATACCCATTTCCTCTTTGGTGAAAGCGACCTCGGGACCTCCTCGTTCTCTTTGTCTATAAGCCATAAAAGAACATTTAAAAGCAGTTTCTGAAGGTTCGTATTGTCAGCTTACTAAAGTACCAGTTCTTAATGAGCACAAGATATAAACTTACCATTTGCACTGGATCCACACAAGGTAGTGATAAGTTGATCCAAACCTTTCGGTGTTACAGTCAGCAGACCAGTCTTGAGCCACTCAGCCCATTGTACAGGAGGGAAAGAGCCTAGTGCGGGTCTATTCATAGCAGCTTTGGCGAATTCATCCTATTTCCAATCGAGCGGGATATCAGCATGGATCTTCCATCGTTCGTAAACTCTTGAAAGGAGCGAAATCGGAAATGGGTCAGTTAGTGATACTGTTTCTTACTCACTGTTTTAGCAAGCTCAAGAAGAGCTGGTACATTATAACCTAATGCGATGGAGGAGATCTGAGCAAATACGTCCAAGAGTACATTGCCATCCGCATCGATAAGGTAATTTCCTATATAACATCTCTCAGTACCGAACTCTCAAGATAAAGTGATCTTCGTCGTCTGCTCACCATTTGATTCCTCATAGTTTGGTACGATTACATGTGTTCTTGAATCCTGAAATGTATCGATCTCCTTGCTCTGTGATCGAAAACGAATTATCAGGACTGGGTCAACCTGAATAGAGAATATGAAAGACTTATCCGTTACTCACAGCGGCGATACCTTCTGGACCTGGTACTTTGTCTGTTATGACCGAAGGTCCAGCTGGTTCATTGGGGACGAGATCGAGAGACGAAAAGTGTCTAGTACGAACGATTGAGCGAGTAACCGGGAGCTTAGGAGATGATCGAATTGCGCGAGACAACATGATGCAAGACAGCAAGAGAGGAAGTGATTTGAGAGGGAGAAGAGATTGACAAGTTGCAGAAGGATAATTTATATCTCTATGTTCTATTTCGCTGGGACGCGAATCGAAGGGCGATTCACAAGCTGGCAGGGTCGATATACACAAAATGAGAGATGATGACGAGGTGGGTGGATGGCGTTATCTAAGAAGGTATTCTTTCCTTATACGATCATATACCGTGGAAACGGGTTTTTGGGGGTTCTTTGATAGTCTAGTGTAAGATAGATGTGTGTTGATGGGTATATGAGGCTGAATGAGGATAAATTCTCTGAATTGAATGGAATGATGTGATGTGATGAACTTTGATCGTCGTTACTACTAGCTTGTTTGATCTTTATTCCGAATAAATTATACGAGTAGCGAAATCAGTTGAAACGATGAGGAATGGTCGAAATGGGATTTTGATTTTACCCGAGTTTTACGAGAATATAGGCGGACTACTCTAGGGGAAATCCCGCTATGCAGTTAATTGGGAGATCTCTCTCTCTCTCTCTCGTTTAAGTTCCCTCAATCGCGCCTGTCTATCCGATCTGTATTGCAATGGATGGACAGAAGACCACTCTGGAAGGATCCTCTTTTCCCATAAATGGTGTGCAAGAGATAGATGAGATGCATCGGCAAACACGCCGCTCTCCCATCATTGATCGGATTGTGTGTGATTGATTACAAGCTTTGTAAAGCTTTGTAATCAATGCTAATCCCACGCTCCTCCTTTGAACTAAAAGATTCGTAATTAGGACAATCAGGAGCAGAAAACACTAGGTCAAAAGCGTGTGGTAACACGTTTGATCCCACGCACAACACAGTAGTGCGGAAAGGACGGGTTTCTGTCAATTACCTCTTTAAACTCCTCGTTCCTGGATATCCCCCTAATATCCTGTGATCTGGGCCACACCACCACCGTGATTCCTTCATTCCATATCCCGCATCTCACGGATATATTCACATAAGATACCATTTAGCCGAATTCTCATTCCCATACTGTAGCTACCGTCGGCATAAGCGTTATCTTGCCAAATGCAAAGTCTTGTGACTTGGTGGCTTGAGTGAGTTGAACATGTTAATCGGGGTTGTCCGATGTCGAGATTTAGCTTACTTGTGTTGACTACAGAGTGGGCATATTCAAATAGATAAGAGGCTTGAAGAGAATTTGGAGAGAAACAACACTCGGTCATCGGAATAAGGATACTCGGTCAATAATCACCTGGACTTGCAGAAGAAGCCTCAAATACACCCAAGTACTCCATCGCCTTCTTTTCATCAAAGATTCCACTATCCCCTTTTCGTTTCCCCCACTTCAACGCTAAGTGACACAACCTTGTCGAGAAACCATGACACTTATACCTTCTAAGCCTTGGGAAGAGATCTCTAAGGCCAAGAGAGATGCTCGTGATGCTCTTATCCCTAAAGAGTGGCTTATCCCATCAACAGATGCTCTGAATGTTATTGACATTCCTCGAACTTGTGGTGTGTTGACTCCAAAAGAAGTTGAAATAACAGAATTAGAAGCTCCTGTCTTGGTGGAGAAGATGATCAAAGGAGAACTGAAATGTTATGATGTCACATTGGCTTTTTGCAAAAGAGCTTCTATAGCTCAACAACTCGTTAGTCCCCTATTCCCAATCCATCCAAATCCCCCCAATCACCTCACGAGGAAAATAGATAGCTGATTTTACGGCGATAGACAAATTGTCTCACTGAGATCTTCTTCACTGCCGCATTGGCCAATGCGAAGGCTATCGACGAAGAGTTTGCCAGGACGGGTACACCGCGAGGTCCATTGCATGGTTTGCCAGTATCTCTGAAGGATAATTTTTATGTCGAAGGAGTAGATACCACAGTAGGATTCGTAGCTTGGGCAAACGATTCTGCTCCCAAGGAAAAAGAGAGTGAGATGACCAAGATGATGAGGGACTGTGGAGCGGTCCTATTCTGTAAAACGTGAGGCAGACCACACCTTTCCCAGATCACTTTAACGAATTCTTCAGCTGAATGCACAATAATGCTCAGGAATGTTCCTACCGCAATGATGATAGCGGAGACATATAACAATGTCTGGGGATATACTTGTAATCCATATAACAGGAATTGCTCATCAGGCGGTTCTTCGGGTGGTGAAAGTGCTTTATTAGCTATGAAAGGTATTTCTCCTATACTCGAAGTGCTATTTGCAAGCTGATGGTACGCTCTATCGCTAGGCTCGCCACTAGGCGTAGGAACTGATATCGGAGGATCTATTCGTGAGTGATTCTTGTATTTCGCAGGTATGTGAAGTTAATATAATATTCTGTTACGGATGATAGGTATCCCAGCATCGTTCTGTGGATTATATTCTCTGAAACCATCATTTGGTCGATTCCCGACATACGGCGCGAGATCAGGTCTTCCAGGACAGGAAGCTATCAGATCGATCAATGGTCCAATGTCAACTTCTTTGGAAGGAACAGAATTATGGGCTAAAAGTGTAGTTGAAAAAGAACCCTGGTACAGAGATCCTAATATGCTGCCTATACCGTGGAGAAACGTAGAGGTGCCGGATAAATTATGCTTTGGTAAGTGTTTTGCTCGTGTACTAGAAAGGTGAGCAAATTATTGACTAGAGAAATCGAACACCAGGCCTTATTATGGATAATGGAATCGTCAAACCTACACCTCCTGTTACTCGAGCATTATTGGAAACTAAGAAAGCACTTGAAGCTGTTGGACATAAAGTGATTGAGTATTCACCGTAAGTTTGCTCTTATCACGAAGGATTTATAAAGCCTACACTCTTCTCCTTCACTGAAATGGAAACGCCATAGATATAAACCCGACGAGGCCAATTCAATCGTGAACAGGTTTTTCCAAGGAGATGGAGGAGTCAAGATCGCTCAGTACATTTCAGCATCAGGTGAAACTTATCCAGAAGGTTTATCAGCTTATAAATCAAGATATGAATCAATGAAATCATCTCCTCCGTTAGTAGGATCATTGTGGGATATACAATCTGATCGAACTGCTTACTGCAAGAAAGTCTTAGAAGATTGGTTGAGTAGT
Organism: Kwoniella shivajii; assembly: GCF_035658355.1. Classification (NCBI taxonomy): domain Eukaryota; kingdom Fungi; phylum Basidiomycota; class Tremellomycetes; order Tremellales; family Cryptococcaceae; genus Kwoniella; species Kwoniella shivajii. Next base: position 547,220 of record NC_085916.1, read on the forward strand.
AAAGAAGTTACTGGAACTGGAAGACCTTTTGACGCTATTATAAGTCCTGTCACACAACATTCTGCTTGTCCAAAGTGAGTTTCACCCAACTTTTTCGGAAATCAGTCCAAATCACCAAACAACGCTAATGGGTGTTGGTGAAATTGCAGAATGGCATTTAACGATCATGTGGCATATACTTCGATGTGGAACATCACAGATTATTCAGCAACGACATTCCCAGTCAGCAAAGTAGATCCATCTATAGACTCAAAACCAACTTATGAAACAAGAAACGAAGTTGAAAAGAAGATCTGGGACAGATGTAGGTTTCGTGCATTCCACCTAGTTCACCCATTGAGCTGAAAGAGCTAATTCTGATTCCAAAATGTTAGATGACGCTGAAGAAATCACAGGTGCACCTGTCTCTTTACAATTGGTTTGTCAAAGATTAGAAGAGGAGAAAGCATTGAAATTGACTGCAATTGTAGCTGAAGCTTTGAAATCTGCTTAAATATATATTGGGGCTAGGACACCACCCTTGCAGTGGATAGAGCAATAGATACAGTCGGAATAGGAGGATATACGGATGAGTTGTATCCTGATAATTAGTTTTACGCACCAAATGAGACACATCTACGATAACTTCTCAATGAGCAAAGTCTAAGCAGACTGTGGTTATTCGTCTGGATTAGGCTTGGACCGCATTCATCAAAGCTCTGGGTATGGCAGGGATCATATCATTAGACAACTCACCATTCTCGCACCGACTATAACCGTCGAGAAATTGACCGACATCCCGGTCATGTACTTCTGTCATCCGATACCCCTGTGTCGCTGGACATCATACTCGTATTCCTTTTACAATACAGAATAATCAATCACTGGATCTTTCATGTAATTGGTCAAAAGGCTTATCTTTGGCATGAAATAGCGTGAGAACACCTCGCCAAAAAGCCCAATCATGCGTTACGACTTCGGCTAAATACAAGGATGTGATCATTTGGCTGTGGGCACAGATAATGGTGGCTTGACTGTCACTTCCCGCGCTGTTTTATTGTACGGACACCAGAAAATCAGTAGGTGTTACGAACGCCAATGTCCCTGTGGTGGATGCAAGGATGTTTTAAGGTTTGAATTATACGAGTAGTATTTCGGAAATGGGCCGTGCTTTCAACTAAGCAGAGGAAAGGAACTGGAAGGAAGAGAAGAAGATAAGCTCTTGCTCCTGTGAAAATGGTGTGGCGGTGACGACCGCCGAAGTCAAAATCCGAGTCATGAATGAAATTTCGGGAAATGGAGAACCCGGATAGAAATACATTATTGTCGGATGAGAAACCACGATAAGGGCTCTGATTATTCTCATGAGATTGATAACAATAGCCAAAATAGCCACAGGATATCCCAAGGTGGTCATCGGAAAGAGGTAGAACGCGACGGACTGTCAAAGTAACCTCGCCTAAAGTGGAATGTGAAAGAAGAGAGAAAAGCCGAGTTTTTGGATCACTTTGTGAGTGTATGGGAGATAAGGAAATCAATAATAACAGTCCTGACTATCTTATATTCAGAATATCAATCGACCTTTTCATTCATTGAATCTCTGTTTACAGTATAAGTCCACTGTATCGTTATTTCCCCCACCCCTCAGCGAGCTATATCACTGGCCAGCATTGTATATACTTGGGGACACATAGTCAGCCCAAGTTATTGAAAAATCAGGTCAACGAAACTCTGTCATAATGGGTAAACTTCAAATCAAACTTGAGACTTTCTTCTGGGGTAGACCACCTACTGATCCGAAAGAAAGGAGATTGCTCTTGAAATTGGATTTGGTCATTCTGTCTTATGTCTGCTTATCATGTAAGCTATTATTCCCAGCCCTGCGCTTTTCATTGGGGATTGTGAGCTGATTGGCATTGATTACAAATATCAGATTTTTCAAATTGTGAGCTTGACGTCGTAACAAACCGAATAGATATTCTCCTGGTTACAGCTGGACTGACGTATTTCCAATAGATCTTGATAGAGCGAATCTTGCAAATGCTGTGAGTTCGCTTTCATAAGATCCGTCCGAACTGGCTTGCCGATTAACAATATTACCGAATACGTAGTATACAACCGGGATGAAAGAGGATCTGAACTGTTAGTTCCCAACACCTACCTGCTCTGATCAAAATATTACACGGAAAATTGAGCGAAATAGTACTGGGCTGACTAGTTTTGCGCATGGTGAATAGTCAAAGGAAACGATTACACATATGCAGGATCAATGTTCACTGCTGGATACGTTATTGGACAATGGCCATCTGCGTTAATCTTATCTTCAGGTAGAGTCTCACCTAGGTTCTGGTTTCCATTTTGCATGGTTGCTTGGGGTTTATGTACTCTAGGTACTGCCTGTAAGTTTCCTCTCTGTTATTCATGATCAGACTTTTTGAGCTGATGCGATGGATGATACATAAGGGGCTACTACACCTTATCAAGTCTGGGGAATCAGATTCACTCAAGCGTTATTTGAAGCTTCGACATTCTCTGGAACCCATGTATGTTCATCTCTCTTTCAAGTTTGATGTGTATTCCCTCAAAGCGATTATACTGACTTGTCAAATATCCTATCAGTACATACTTGGATCATGGTATAAAGACCACGAACTAGGTAAACGAAGTGCGGTAGTGAGTTTCCTGCTCACATACCATTTCCTTGGGCAAAGTGAATAGGATTTCTAATGTATTCTCATCGATATAGTTCGCAACTGCCGCACAAATGGGGACACTTTTCTCTGGTATCATGCAAGGTGGTATTGTCTCTCACTTGGAAGGCAAAAACGGTCTTCGAGGATGGCAGTTCTTGTTCATAATCGATTTCGCAATCACTATCCCCATTGCCATTTATGGATTCTTGATGTTCCCCGGTTCTCCGCACACTACCAAAGCCTGTGAGTTTGATTCCACCGTTACTGTCATGCTTCAAGCATTCACCTTTGGTTATACCCTCTCATCGAAATCCGCTCCTGGCCAACTCACCTTAGAACACACATAAGGCAAGCTGACATACCTTGTTCCGACAAATAGTTTGGCTAACGGAAGAAGAACGTGAAATGTGTTTAAGAAGACTACCACATACTGAACATGTTAAAATGACACCTAAATCATTAGGAAAATCAATGAAAAAATTGGTATCTGATTGGAGATGGTATTTGTTCACTTCGTTATTCATGGTTTCTGCCACCGCTTTTGAGAAAGTTGGTGTTTATACAGAATTCAATTTATGGTTGAAATCAGCTGGTTATTCAAAACAACAGAGTGAGTGATCTATCCAATAGAATAGAGTATCTTTCCTTTCAATATCAGAGATTGATTGTCTGACTTTATCGTTGATAACGTAGTATCATACTACCCATCAATTTTCACCGCTATGGCAATCCTTTCAACATATATATTGACTCTAATCTCAGACGAAACGAGAAATCGATTCATAATCAATCCTATAATGTTTTTGGCCGTTTTTATAAGTAGTATAATGTTACTCAATTGGAATCATCTTAATAAATGTGCACATTTCTTTGCGTATATCATTGGTGGATTAGGATATGCTGGACAAGCGTCAAACGTGAGTTTGGTCTTCTTATTTCTAATCAAGAAGCTGACTGTACTCTGATAGTTCGCTTGGGCAAATGAGATGTGTAGAGATGATGATGTATTGAGATCATTGACTTTATTCTCCATGAACTGTGAGTGATTCATTGATAAGTAGAACTCGAAAATCGTGGGTGAGGTACTAATGATATCTTGCATCATTTGATATATAGTATTTTCCAATATCTGTAAGTCGTTTTCTCCCGAAAGAAAACTATCACGATTCAGGATGCTGACATACTCTTGTGGTGAATAGGGAATCTGTGGTATCAAATAGTCGCATGGCCAGTGGTTGAAGCACCAAGATTCAGGAATGGTCAAATTGCAACATTGGTCACAGGAGCTGTCTCTGTACGGTTACTTGCTCTCCTATCTTTCTGACTCAACACGAAGATTAATTCATTACTTTTCTTGTTTCCTCGCTGGGGATGGAAAGATGTCAAAAGCACTGTTGAAGAAAGCTGATCGTTCAACATCGTTTTGATTACAGGTCCTTATCGCAGCTGCAATCTTATATTGTTCAAGAAGATGGCCACCGGCATTACCCAAAGCTGAAATGGTTGAAGTGGACGGTCGTTTAACTACTTTGACAGGTAAAGGTCCGCAAGATAATGGGAATGGTCATAAACGAATTACAGATGAAGAACACGAAAGTAAAGATGCCAATATCAATGATACGATATCGACTATTAAGCATGTCTAGAAAGTCGGTGCTCGATGGTCTAAGCTTAAATGTCATATTAGGGCTGATTGTCGGTAACGTGATTGATGTTTGGTCAATTCAGGAGGATGGAAGGGATAGATTGGAAGAAAGAATCAAGATTGCTCAATAGAATTTACCCAAAACTAGACCTTTAATATTATTGATACGTTCGAGTTGTATACAATAGCGTTTCTTTTCCCAAATTTGACATATGACACAAATGGAAATGGAAAGCCAGTATGGTTTGAAAAGAAAACGGAAGTCAATATCACATCAAAAAATATTTATGCATTAATACTATATACAGACAATATATCACAGACACTCATTGCTCTTACCGAGTGAATGAAACTGAAATGGGAGACTAATTGCGTTGATTTGAGGATCATGTATTGGATATGAGACAAAACGAGGACATGATATGATCGAGAGGAAGAAATGTAAACGACTTCTTGAGATACATGCTACGAAGTTTGTGCCTTGAAGAGTGGGCTGATGAGAGAAGAAAGTGACGATCAGAAACATATGATAGATGACTGGAATGCGAATGCAGGTTCTATTGTTGCTAATTTATTTCGTTTGATTGGATAAGGGAATGGTAGCGCTGATGGTATATGTCGTTTCGTCTTGGATCAAGATTATGGATATGGCCATCCACATAAAGCAGCTACCCATTTTGCCATGTTGACTTTCTTGGCTTCGTTAGTGAGGATAAAAGGATGCTGAAGTAATTGCCAAGGATATGGTCTATCTGTTCCCGATCGAATTAGGCTATGAATGGAAATGGTATCAGACAAATCGCCCCTTGTGTGTTCACGGACAGAGCGAATCAGAGACAAGGACCCCAAAAAAGACAAGAGACAGGGAAGGGGAGAAAGGGAAATAAATATGATTTAGGAAAAGAAATCAGGTCACATAGGTACTCACCAGTCAGCCATGAAACTCTTGAAACCGTCTGACCAGACCCTTCCAACAGATGGATCATCGATCATCACCGGTGTAGGTGCAGTAACAATATACGATAACAGTTCAATGGGTGCCACAGATTGATTTTCACCTTCAGGGGGGAAAGGAAAACGCAAATGCGCTACTTCATGTAATGTCATTCCTAATGACCAGACATCCGCTTTGATAGTATATGGTTGATTTTGAATGCGTTCAGGCTACGAGTTGCACTGTATCAGGACTGCACTTCGTGAAACAATCTGGCCGGATGCTCTGTATGAGCGGAGGGGAAATTGGACGTCACTCACAGCCATGTAAAAGCTCGTTCCAGTAAATGTTCCAGCAATAGAATCCACCAATTCACCAGATACACCAAAATCACATAGTTTCACTACGCCTTGTTTCGTCAAGACGATATTGGAAGGCTTGATATCTCGATGTATGATTCGATGCTCATGAAGATAGTCGAGTCCTTTCAGAACCTACACGCAGATACATTGTAAGCGGGGGCCAATGTGAATATCAATCAGCAAATCCGGACGATACGCGCTAGGACCGTATGCTAAGCTAGAGGAGATGAGTTTGCTCAGAACGTTCTTATCGTCTGACACAATGCCCTCTCTAACATCCTGCGTCAAGAAACAAGATCGAAGGTATATCACTCACAGAGCTGGCGACTCTCCCTAGTACGTGCTCAGAACATCGCATTCCGCTGCGTTTCATCTTCCCTAAAAGATGATCCAAACTTCCGCCTTCGCAGTATTCCATCAATATACCAATGACACTGTCTCTTTCAGTCAAAAATGATCCATAATGTTCAACGATATATGGAGATTCGCAAACGTTCAATATTTCTAGCTCCCGAAGAAGCTGTTTATGCATTGAGGGATTGGTAGTTCTCGCAATTACCTGTAGAGAAGGGTTCAGGTCACTGTCAGTATATGCTTCGAATACGGAGGTCCATCAAGAGCATACTACGAAACGCAATAGCTCGTTGTGATCCGATTGACAGTCAAGTGCAGAAGTGGTGTATCTAGTGAGCCGAAAAATATGACTCACCTTCTTAGCCATTATCTTACCAGTCTTCTTATCACGAACCAATTCTACTGCACCACCTGTACCTTCTCCCAGCCTTTTCAACGATACTAGATCTTCAGGATCGAAAGTAGGACTTTGTCTGTCCTGTTCTTCATCTGCCACTATGATGCTACTATGTCCATGGTCACTCGACTTTTTATCTAGACTACTTCTTCTCGAATTCTCTCCACTTGACGAAGTGATATCTAATGATCTAATAGATAATAAATCTTCTATATTATTAGTTGTACTTTCTCTTCTCGATCCAGATGGGTTGGTCGTTGAACTATTTGCTCTTGATCTAGTTTTTCTACTAGCACCTGAATTTGCTCTTGATCTATTTGAACCTATAGAAGGAGTTGAAGAAGGATCGAACCTTGATCTAGTCAAAGCTTGTCTTATATCTTCAGTCATTTCACTTATTCTTCTACCTTCACCTGAGTAATCATCATTATGCAACCTGCCATATCCATACGAAGTCTCATCATCATCGTAATTATTTCCTCTGGCTTGCAAAGTTGGGTTTTGATCTTCGAAATTGTTCGAATTTGAATACGGTGTCGGTGTTTTCAAAGCTGAATTCAACATATCCGTATCTTCGTTCGCAGTAGATGAATAGTCATATCCACTTGGAGCTCCTGTACCCGATCCTGATCCTGATCCTGATCCTGGTATACTGAGCTTCAAAGCTGGAGTTGAAGGTTTAGAGCATGAACCCATTCCACTCGATGAAGGTGTGGACATGTATTGCGAAGAGGGGGCATTGAGTAACGGTGGCCTCTGAGTAGGGATACCATTCGAGGTGACTGGGAGTGATAGAGGAGATGGAGCTGGGACTGGAGTTGAGACTCCCGAAAGGGAAAGTTTGGGTCGATTGGAAGGCGATGGGGAAGCTCTCATTGGACGCAGTGCTAATGCTGGAAGTGCTGAAGGGATCTGCCAACCATTTTCGTTGGCTTGATCAACGTTTATTCCCGCTAGGTATGACAGCAAGTGAACATTAGCTGATGACTCCAAGGTTGAGAAAGTGAGATAGAGCGGCAGGAAGGGAGAATGAAGGCTGCAATGCGCAGAATGGGATGATGGGATGAAATTGAACAGAGAAGTATGATAACTCACGAACATTCCCAAGAGGTATATTCAATTTTGGCGGTGGGGGTGCACCTGATCCTATTCTCGTTGGGTTTGGTCTAGCTCCCCCAGGTCTACGAGGTGTTGTTCCTGAACCAGCGCCAGAGCCGGAACTTGAGCTTGAATTTACGCTGTGTAGGGGAGGTGGTGTATGATTATGACTTTCCATTCTGAGTCTAACCTATGACATTGATAAAGGATAAGTGAAGTTGTAAATTCGAGATGTTGAAGTTGATGGATGAACTGATGGTGTGAGTTATGGTATGTGAATATGTATAGAGCGCAACAGTTTGCTTCGCTTCACACCCAGTATGTTGTTTTTACTGCTTCAACGTTCTACACAAGATGAATTCAACCTTGTTTCTCGGTTCCGAGCTCGCTTCTTCTCTGAGACTGTATATTCTTCTTGTTCTTTTAGCGGGGAAAGGAATTATCGTCGAACGTTAGAATGCATGTGAAGCTATAGAGATATGTTTCGGGGGATCGTGCATGAGTTGTTTCGTATTGTCGAAACTGCGGATGTATCAAAGCGGGAATGTATTCCAATATTGAGTCGTTTATCCAATGGAGGTGGCCTGATATTATCGTTGTGAGATCATGCAAATCAACGTCTATGCGTTGGGTATCGTTATAGTCAGAGTAACCTGTAGATGGAAAGGCATGAATCGTGATTGTCGAGAATGAGACTAGAGTATACATGAGACAAGATGCACTCTTCTTCCAAAACGTCATTATTATCAGAAATGAAACTGAGTGAGTGAATGGCGGTGACCGAGATCAAAAAAGTTGTCGCAATAATGGGATATTTTGAAGATTTAAGCGATATATCCGGAATGAAATTGGTTCTATCAGTCGACTGAAGAGATCAGTCAGACAAAGCTGCTGAATTACCAGCTACTGATACGATCCATCTACTACAAACATCAGCAGCTATACACAGTCATTCGAAAGGGAGGTAAGAAGCCTACATCCCATCGATTCAGCGATATGCAACGATCAATCATAGTTCAACTGCGACCGATCTTTCCACATGGCTTGAAAGGATCATGTTCACGTTCAGCTTCACGTTTGATACATACTTCGAGATCAATAAGATCCCATGAGAATCCTCTTGTAAGTGACTTCGTAAAGCATTTTTCTTCACGCACTTTGCATCATCTCTCAGCTTGTCTGATACTATTGGCAATGTCATTGACATTTGATTGTACGAAAAACAGGGCATACCTAGGAGGAATCCGAATCCTGCCCCTACGATCCCGAGAAGAGGTGCACCACCTTCGAAATCTCGCATAAAAGGAGTTAAACAAATTGTTGTCGTTGCAAGTGGGAAAGGTGGTGTTGGGAAATCAACAGTAGCTGGTATGTCTTATTTGATATTCTCGTATCATCCCGTATCATAAACACCGGTTGGATGGATTGATACATGGATAAGGGGGAACCCATGCTAATTATCAGAAATGAAAGAATAGCAAATTTGGCTATAGCATTACTCCAAACTTCTCCTCTGAAACAATCACCTAAAATAGGTTTATTGGATTTAGACATTTTCGGTCCTAGCGTACCTAAATTAATGGGATTGGAGAATTCAGGTGATCCACAATTGAGTGATGGTAAGTTGACACAAAATGCTTTCTTACAATCGACACGATTCACAGTGCGGCTCTATATAATGGACAATGCTGATCGGCTGCACGATCGTGGTCAATAGCAGAAAACAAGTTGATACCTTTACAGAATCATGGAATTAAAACCATGTCAATAGGGTACTTGCTACGTGATTATAACCCCTTCTTACATGCTTGCAAATACAATAGCTAATGTCATTTCATTAAACAGCGCCGAACCCAGCGAACGATTCACCTGTAGTATGGCGGGGAATGATGGTGATGAAAGCTGTTCAACAACTTCTTTTCGATGTAGATTGGACTTCTTACACATCTCATGATGGAAAGGAAGACTTGGACGTACTGGTCATTGATATGCCACCTGGAACTGGAGATGTACAATTGAGTTTAGGTCAATTGGTCGATGTCGATGGTGAGTGTTTTCAATTTGCTTTCATTGCACTCTTGTAGAGTTAGTACCTTCAACGTGAAATACAATTGGCGATACAATCATTGATAATCATTGTTGGATCTTTACAGGCGCAGTGATAGTGTCAACACCTCAGGATGTAGCTTTGATAGATGCCAGAAAAGGTGTAGGGATGTTTAACAAAGTATCAATACCGGTGAGTGACAATTATCCTAACATTGGTCAATACCCAGTCCAGAACGTGTATTCCATATGAGGTGATAACTGATGCCGAGTTCTACATACAGATGATAGGACTTCTGTTGAATATGTCACATTTCACTTGTTCGAGCTGTACGACCCCACATGAGTTATTTGGTAGTTCACAGAATTTCGAAAATGCCGCTAAGGATTTAGGACTAAATGTATTAGGTGAGTATTTCGATCTTCGAGATTGGATATACTCGTCGTTTCATTCATTCGATTAAGGCTGATTTCGATTTTCTTACTATTTGACGTTTTTAGGTAAATTACCATTGGTTCCCTCAGTAAGTGACGGGGGTGATTTAGGTAAACCAGTGATGGTTCAAAATCAGATAGAAGGTGAAGAAGTTAGAAATACTTTCAAAGAAGTAGGAATAAAAGTTTGGGATTGGTTGAGTACACGTGAGATACCGAGTTTAGGGATCAGGGGATAAAGGAATGCAAATTATCTGTGTCTCATACGGTTGATTGTGATGGCACTGCACTGCACTGCTCAAATGCTTTCCATGACTTGCTCCACTTTGACTGCATTCCTGCTGCTCGCCCACTACAGACAGACATGGGTAGATTGACTCACAACGATTATCATGTACAGCTTGGCTACTATAGGCGACGGGAATGTGGACATGACGGCGACTGCTGAACAACGGTACTGCAAGTGACTGCAAGTCAGAGATACAATCCAAAAACAAATTATTCCGTTAGTATATCCTACATTCAGCTGACCTCGAAATTTTGCAATCAAGCTTTCAAGCTCATCAAACAATTATCCTATCCTAGGGCTCAAGAAGTGTTTCATGATCGGAGCAGCAGTAACATCTCCATTGTGTGTCCTACAAAAAATCCAAACCCAAATCCATTCCTACTTTGTTTATTTTGAAATTTAAGCAGCAGTAGCTCGGGTGTAGATCAATTGAGCGTGGTGGTGAACAACTCGTTTGATGTGACCTTCCTTTTCGAGGAAAGCGATAGCTCGTCGAGCGAGGGAACCGTTGATCTTCATTCGGTCGATAAGAACGGATTGAGAGATAAGTTTGTAGGTGGGGACTTCCTTGATGATTCGGTCGCTGAAGAGATAACGAAGGTTAGTACTTATATGTTCAATAATCATGTGGTCATTTATCAAAAGAGAAAAAGACTCACTAAACAGCTTTGTCAAGAACGACTGCGTTGTTGGCCTTGTCCTTTACTTTTCCCTTGGACCACTTCTTCTTCTTACTAAAAAAATAGATAAAAAGGTTACAATCAGCAAATGAATACGCAGATATGATCCATAGACGTTTCCTAGTATCCTTATCATGCTCTTCCCCAATATAGTCGGACAGTCCATCCTCTTGGAAGGATGTTCCGCATCTTACATTCTGCTTCTTCCATCTATCCGTTCGTTCATGGTAATTCCCTTTACGATCAAATCTTTCTTCTGATTCACATCGACATGTTCATCCCAGTAATCAAGATCATCAACTCACCCAGCTTTGGAACCGGCCATGGCGGCGGCGGCCTTTTGGGCCTTGGACTTTACTTGAGGAGGCATCTATAATTTTCAGATGTCGAGATACGATATATGATATATGAGTGATACGATGAATGATAATGGGATCGTCGACGATAAAAGGAGAGAACGGGAATGTCGCGATCAGCTTCTGTCCTTGCAACATTGACTTGAGATGGTACAGAGTATGAACTTACGATGTCTTTTGCTGGCTGAAAGAAAAAAGACTTTCCAACAGACGTTGAAGATGAAAGAAAGTTGAAATGAGACTGAGAGAGTGGTGTGTGAGCGGCAACCCCAATGCAGCCCGTACGGTGGAGAGAGCAGAAGAGACTGGTCCAGTGTCGAGGGAATCAAAATAAGAGGGGGGGGATTTGGGTGAAAAGAATTGAAAAACGGAGTTTCGCGGGGTTTTCTCTCTTTCTCTGAAGAATGGCTTCATTGTGGCACTTGAGATCCATCGACTTCATCGGCCCATGGCTGTCGCGTGGTCTAAACCCTGAATAGATTGGCCGGTGGAGGTTGCTGTGAAAGGTGAATGAATGAACGACGAATGATGAAGGCATTTGTGCATGATATCGGTGGCGATCAATCCATCGATGGTTATTGAGGGGAAAGAAAGCTGGGAAGGACCACTGGTTCTTGTCAAGTCACACTTTCGGCGATCCGTCTTGCCTTCTGTAGGTATACGGTCTTTCAAGTTCTCAAAATGCTTAAACGAACAAGATCGACTTCGCCTTCATGGGAATACGCAAAATCGTGTTCAAGGCAACCTCGATCATCAGTAGGGGGTGACCTGGAAGGAGAAGAGCAAGATGTAGACAACAGAGTCCGTCAAAAGGCGATGGATCTGGAAAAGAAGACAATATCTGATTTGTTCCCTTTACAAGAAATCTTCCTTAGAATACTATCATTCTTGCCTCCAAATGATTTAGCTAAAATACAAGGTGTCAACAAGTATTGGGGAAGAATGAGCGTTGATCCTCAGGTGAGCTCTATCTTGATTCAGCTATATATAAAGGCTTGTGCCGATATGTAGGGAAATAGGGCTGAACAAAATTAATCATATTGGATTGTTACTGTAACTTGTAATAATAGTTATGGAAAAGGTTATATCTCGGTAAGTAACATTATCCACACCTATCTTGCATTTCGATGCAAATGTGACTGACTGCCTTGACATTTGTACAGCGCGATACCCTCATCCACATCATTCAAGACTGATCTACAGTCTACCTGTGTCTGAGATATATACAACGAAGACAACGTCCCCGAGACCTCTACGTCCGATAGCAAGATTACCTTCAAGGGCATTCCCACCTCCATCACCTAAACGATCACCATCTTTAGCCGAAGGTCAACTCACCCCTGCATCTCTTGGAAGGCCTCCTTTGATAGGCATGAGAGAAGCTGTGAGCCACGCGACGTCATCTCATTCAAAAGGAACAATGGAGGTGGATAGGGCGACAGAAGGGGAGCAAGAAGAAGTTGGTCATGGTATCAGAAATGATGGAGTGGATTGGAAATCAATGTTGAAACTAGGAACCAATTGGTATGCCCAAATGTCAACTCTAATATCTTAGGAATCGTCTGTTAACAATATAACTTTCTTGACTTACAGGTCTAACGGTAACGCACTTTCTCAATCAACAATTCCATTACCGCCATCACCTTCACCTTCAATCAGAAGTGAAACACCATCAACATTCATACCTACCTTATCTCTCTCTTCGCCAACATCACAACATCGAAATGATGGTGTATCAGAACAGCACATCGCACTTTCTCCTTCATATATTTTCATCTCATCTCCTACTTCACCGCTTGTACAAGTTCACTCGTCAAGTACGTCTACGTCTATGTCCACGTCCACACTTACGAGTAATATGCCAATTGGTATCATTCCACCACCGCCAGGATGGTCAAATCCCAGAAGACCAGATAACGTAACATGTATAGTGTCAGATCAATCTGTCATCCCCACTAACGATGATGAATCAATATCAATATCAATATCATCATCAATGATAGGTCAAAATCAATTACCAACTAGAATTGGAATATTCTATCAATCTGGTGGATTCGTTATATTGATCATTAGACCTTCATCAAGTAATGGTATTTCATGGAAAAGAGAATTAATCAATCCACCTAATATCAGACCTATATCAATTAAAAGAAGATCAACAATCCATGAATTAGTTCAAGGTGATCCAGTAGTGTTATCAACTTTGTATTGGCCATTATTGATTAGTTGTACGAGAGATTTTCATTTATCGATATATTCACTTTCCACCGTATCGTCTTCTTCTTCTCCTTCTGGTCAAGAGGTCGGAGTAACACCGCGACCTAAACATCTCCAAACGTTACGGAGTGAAGTGTCTTTTCATCCAGCACATCTATCACTTTTCCCTTGTCCCGACGCGTCCGACGAGAACCAGTCCAACCGGAATATACGTAACGATGTCACAGAAGAATCGAGATTTCGAGCAGCTTTGACATATTGCACCCCTCTATATCCTTCTTCGTGGACAATAGCAGTACAAGAACTATCCATCGATTTATCGCCTTCGATCTCCGTTTTCGATATGATCAGAAGAGGAGAGACTTTCCATGTAGGTCGTAATGATGATGATGATGAAGATGAGTTTGTCTGGCCAAGAAAGGTTAGACCTGTAGTCGGAGTGAAAGGCAAAGCAGTCGGTATAGGTTCAGATGGCAGATGGTGTATTCTAGCTGGACAGGAGAATAAGATACAGGTCTTCTCGTTACCTCACCACGATGATCAAGGTATCTTCCATTCTGCTCATCGCATGAAAAAGGAATCTCACCAATTCATTACTCATTCCCAAACATTGCTGGCACATTCGAGTGATATCACTTCATTAGCACTGAATTCAGGTAGATGTGTAAGTTCAGCTAGAGATGGAAGGATTCTAGTCTGGGAATTAGATGAAGAATATACTTCGCCTCCCAATGGAAGTGGGAAAGTAGGAAGGACGATTGGTTATGTCGAAGTCAAACCTGGAGGTAGAAGGTCAGGATCTCAATGGAGAGGTCCAACAGGTCCACGGAACGAATTGGCTTCTAACAATGAAGGTGATTCTGATGACAAGGAAGAACAGGCATCAGGACTGCAATTACAATTACCTCATCCTCAAGCAATTTCTTCAGCTGCAAGATCACTTTTCTTACCTAGACCACCTGTACAAGTTGATTATCAAGATGATAAACCTTCAATAAGGTATCTGACTTTTGATGAAGAAAAAATTGTGGGTCTCGTCAGAAATCGTTCGGATGCAAATGGGGAGGAAGATGAAACAATGAAGGTTTGGAGTTTCAGTTAAATTAGTGTACATGTTGTAAATCACATAAGATTAGAAGGACAACGTATGTGTTGTAGTGATATGATTGGAAGGTCACGAATCGTTGTACCGCCACGACAGCTATGCTCCTATGCGTTCTTACAATATCAGTATTGATCATGCTGTTGGTGATGCATCCGTACAACCCAATGAACACCAACGACATTGAGCATGGATGTACATATCGTTTCAAATTGTTCAATCTCTTTTACCATGCTACGGGGTTTTGATAACATTCATCCTCAAACTGGTTGTATTATCCAACGCACTAACCTTCGATCACACAAATGGAATCCCATTCCCCATCCATGGAGAATCAGACAGACAGACAGAATGAAAACCCAAAGGACCCCCTTGAAAAAGTATATTGTTAGCCTAAAATGCCACACGTCCCCTCCTTTCGATCAATCACCTCTTTTATCTCCCCTCTCACTACCATCACGATAGATTATCCCACCTCGTGTTTCCACCTCTTCGTGGTCATTCTATCTTCATGCTCACTCCGAATGGATATTCCGATCCGGCCGGATCATTTGTGTATCAAGATGATATTGCATGAGTATTACCATGAGGATTGATCGTCTCTTCTCCCTTTCTTGCCTTGACGACAGATGTGGCTAATTCGACTTCCTCTCCTCTTACACCTAAATCACTCAGTGTAGTGTACCAGTGTACCAAATCCTCTGCTCCGAAGCTCAATTCACACCTCTCTCTCTGATCGTTAACAGGAGAGAGACGGGGGGAAGATGGAAAAAGTTCTGTTGCTATGGGTGCGGTTTGAACGCACGAAGCCCAGCGGGCACTGGCGATGAGATTTACATGATAATCAACTGTATTGATCACAAGATCCTAAATCCAGCGAGTTTGACCCCTTCCCTACCATAGCCATTGAGAATAAAATGAAACGAATCCAGGTATATGTCATTTACCCAATGAAAAGAAGAGAAGGTGAAAGTAGTTTTGCAGATTGACGCACAGACCTCTGCCCCCTTCAATCACCTCCGACGATGGTTTCGAACGAGACATCCTTAGTCTCGCTGATCGTTCTTCAATAGCCAATCAAAAGATACATACACGACCGCATAAGATAAGCAGCATCCACCAGACCCAAGTCTACCTATATACTCGGTATCTCCTGTCTATTATCTCAACTTCACGTCAAAGATACGAGCACCCCTCCTAGTATTTGACATCGGTAGGGGATTCAAGTTTCTTAACTTCCTCTGTCACTTCTTCCAAGCTTGATTTGAGATCAGCAAGATCTTCCGCCGATGGACCTGCCTTAGCGGTAGATCCGTCTTTTGGTGTAGGTCGTTTAGCTGGAGTTGAGCTGTGAGGCGTGACTCGATTTTAGCATTACTGTCTAAAATGAGAAGTCAGATTAGTGTACTTACCTAATGAGTACACATGAAGTAGCTCGTTTGGTACCAGCAGCTTGACCGAGTTCTTCCCTGTAATCATATAAATACATCAGCTCGTTCTCTTGACTCGATTGAGGGATGGAGGCGGTCCGTTATCAGATGAAATCGGAGTGGGAGAGGAGTGTTGAGAACCTAAAAAGGCCATGAACTCACTTGCTCAATACCCAAACGTATTCGACACCAACAGCTTCTTCAGCCAATAAAGGTAAATGTGAAATGACATCTACAGGTGTAATGTTACTTGCTAATAGCAATAATCCTTTTTCGCCTTTTCTTAAAGCTTTTACGACTTCTTTTACACCTCTCTTCAATTGTCTAGCTTTGGAAGCTTTCTTTGTGGTTTTAAAGAGTTTCTTGGATAATTTCTTTCCTGCGAGGGGTGATGCTATAGGTGAGATTGCGTCGAGTGGGACTGAGAATTCTCCCTGTATTGGCATTGTCAAGTTAGCTCCTACAGATCGGTTGGATATCCGGGGCATGCTGAAATCTGAGAGCGGGACAACGCATCTATCTAATGATCTGCAGAGAGAGCATGAGGGTGTTGGACATACCTTTTTGTCATCATCAACCTCCATCTCACCTTCGCCAGCGGCGAGACTCTTTCTTTTCTCTTTCTTCTCCTTCTTCTGTTTCTTCAAAGCTTTTTCACCGTCAACTTCCATAGCTACAGCCTCGGCACTTGCTGTACCTTCAGCAGGAGGGATAGGTTGAGGTGGGATCGCTCCATCTGCAGCTTCAGACTTTCTCTTCTTGTCCTTCTTCTCTTTTTTGGGTGTTGTCGATTCAGGAGCCATTGTTGTTTGTTCAGCAGATTACTATAGATATGCAAGATCGTCTACTTTGAAGGCTTCGAGATAGGATTCTCTTTTTTTTCTGTATTAACGCTGACAGCCCAAAAGTTGTAAATTGAAGAAATGAAAGAAATTGAAAGAATTGCAACGGAACTATATTTCGATATACCACGTGGGCGAATAGGGGAGAGCCTATAACACATTGAATACGTAATCTCACTCTGCGAGGTTATCTTCGGTTAAATGTAAGATAAAGTAAGTGCAGTGACTTCGGATAAGGACAGA
Organism: Kwoniella shivajii; assembly: GCF_035658355.1. Lineage (NCBI taxonomy): Eukaryota > Fungi > Basidiomycota > Tremellomycetes > Tremellales > Cryptococcaceae > Kwoniella > Kwoniella shivajii. The sequence continues at coordinate 564,322 of NC_085916.1, forward strand.
TGGGAATCACAGCTATCATTTTCCAGTTGATATATATGCGAGAAGATACATTCTATTTCATCCATCTCCTTCTATTTCCATCAAAGCTTATCATTCATTCATCTATAAGACAAAACAAAATGGTCGATATCAACATTCAAACTACCATCTCACCATACACTCAAGAACCAGTCTGTACCAGACCGTTATTATCAGAATCAGAATTGGATAATGTCATTGCTGAAAGTGTCAAAGCTCAAAAGAGCTGGAAGAAAGTACCTTTAGAAGAGAGGGTAGCTATCGCGAGGAAATGGCTCGTGGGTCTATTTTCTCGTTTGTCGCGGTTTCTCTTTATAAGGTTGCTTAGCTGATGCAAGCTGGCGTCAAATCTTGTAGACTGAATTTGAAGAGATAGGAGATGTAGCAGCTGAAGATCTCTCAGTACAGATGGGAAGGTGAGCTGTCCCTTTCTGCTTGTCAGGGACCGCAGCTCAAGGAGCAATCATATCTAGACCTATCTCATCAACCAGAGGAGAAATTAACGGTACAATCTGGAGAGCAAGACATATGATCGATATCGCCACTGACTCTCTAGCTCCAATCCCTCAGCCTAAACCTGAAGTTGATGGAGTAGAGAAATGGATCTACAAGCAGCCTATTGGAGTCGTACTGTGAGTACTGCTACATCTTCTGTCCCCCTTCTTTCCTCTACCCTCTTCCCTCTCCCTCTTTTACAGTTCCAAACTCTGATGTCTGCCCTCCCCAAACTTCTCCCCTTATGTTCCCCCATCTCCCACTCATTTCTTTCACATACTCTGCCATGTCAGACCTGGTCTTTGAGCTAGGCGACGAATGCTAAGACTTACCGCTCACAGTGTCTTATCACCGTGGAACTACCCTCATCTCTGTCTTGTCAATGCTGTCGTAGCAGCCATCTTATCGGGAGACTCGATCATCATCAAACCTGCTCCTCAAACGCCGTCTCCTGCTGAAAGATGGGTTTCAACCTGGACTTCAGCTGGTTTACCTGCCAATGTCATCCAAGTCGTTCATCTTACTCAAGATAGGACTGTCGATCAATTATGTCAAGATCCAAGAATCGATTTCATCTCTTTTACTGGAAGTGTAGCTGGTGGTAGAGCTGTTCAACAAGCTGCCAGTCAAGGAAAGGGTTTCAAAGGAATATGTCTGGAACTAGGTGGGAATGATCCTGCCTATGTTAGAGAAGACGCAGATATCAAATGGACAGCAGAGAATGTCGTCGATGGTGAGTTGACCCGCGCATATCCACCACGACTACAGTCAGCTAAGATCAAATTCAACCAGGTGTTATGTTCAATTCTGGTCAATCTTGTGAGTAGTTGTCCAGTCTCCAAACCCGATTTTCATGCATTGGTGCCACAATGGCTAGGGCAAACACTGATTGAGTATCCCTTAGGTTGTTCCATCGAAAGAGTATATGTTCAGTCATCGATTTACGACGAATTTGTGAAAGCCTTCGTAGAGGTAGCCAAAACATACAAGCTCGGTGATCCTTCCGATCCCAAGACGAGCCTTGGACCGGTGGTCAGTGTCGCTAGCGCAGCTAGAATTAGGAAACAGGTTTCTGAGGCTGGTAGGTGATCGTTCTAATCTCCTACTGTGCGTCTGTGCCGAAATCACCACTGACAACATTATTTGTGGTTATATCTAGTTTCTGCTGGAGCTCAAGTCGCTTTGGATGAGTCTGATTTCCCTGAGGCTAAGGAAGGTACAGCTCTTGTTGGCCCTACAGTTTTGACTAACGTAGATCATAGTGAGTGATTTTGATCAGCTAATCAAGAGTGCAGTCGCACGATACGCACATAGGCTGACGTGAGACTCTAGCTATGGAGATCATGGTCGAAGAGACTTTTGGACCTGTAGTCGGAATTATGAAAGTCGAAGGCGATGAAGAGGCTTTACAATTGATGAATGATTCAATTTATGGTTTGGTGAGTGGAATCTGGAACCTACTTTTCCTCTATCTTGACACACTTAGCTGATATACTCGTCCTAGACTGCTTCTGTATGGACCAATCCAACGGATTCTCAATCATTAGCAGCCTTTGACCACCTATCCGAGGAGTTACAATGTGGAACAGTCTACTTGAACAAATGTGATTCCCTCGATCCTTCTTTACCATGGCACGGGTGGAAGAACTCTGGTCAAGGTGTATCATTATCCCATCTAGTATATGATGCTGTTACCCACAAGAAATCTGTTATGAAGAGAGTTGAAGTAAAGGATGTTTACGAGAAGAAGTGAGGGAATAATGAAATGGACGATATGGAGATGAAAACAATGTATCATATTCACAAGATTTTGAAATCACCTGAAAACGATCATTCGAAAAGACCGCGATACTGTATCTGCGCTTTGGCGCTTCCTTTCACCAGCTCATCATGTGTAGTCAAAGATGAAAGTCAACATGAGGACAAAGGAGTGAAGATAGGATGGTGACATTCAGCTTGGTTGAGAACTCATCACCGATAACTCGAAAGCTACAGGCTTATTGTTTCTGAGACAGAGGAGCCAGTGAACTTTTTCATGGTAACCCGAGGCTTGTCTTGGTGTCGCTCATAGACGACAACTCTGCATATCCCATTCTCGATCGTTCCTTTCATCAGATACTGAACGATATTACCACGATCCTCCTTTATTCTCACGAAATTCCCTTCTTTTATCCTTTCCTCTTTTTGATTGCGACGTAAGTCTGGGCAGGGCTTACTGAAATGAAACATCATGACAAATGTCGTGATTATCAAGGTGCTTCTTGTGATCGTTTACTTATCCTATGTTTTGACAATAATAATTATTGTTGATCGGATTCTGGACATCTAACAAAGATAACAAAAAGACCTCGAATACCAGGAGAATAGTTGATTGGCTGGTATTGAACGTGACAAAATAACATCTACATTGGTTGTTAATATCGAGAACTGATTCGGATCAATTTCTCGACAGAAGAAGCTCACCAGATATAGGGGCCTTGAGATTAGATCTGTTCAACCATTAATCACGATGGCGCCCCTGGCACATTCATCCTTACCTCGATTAAATACCTTACCAGTACCGCCGACTCCCGGTCTGACTTCTGCACCAGCAGGGACATCCACTCATCCGATTTTCGATCCGAACCAAACTATAGTCCAATCACCGTCTACTTCTCAGCGATACAGCCAAACCACATCCCCTACACATCAGACACCGTTCTCACCAGGCTCAAGACAGACTCCGAGATCGGAATCAGGTTCAAAATGGTCAAGCTCAAACGTGATTGGAAATGGTGAATCATCCAAATCACCTAGATCAATTTTACTTTCACCTTCGAATAAATCACCTACTTCAAGACCACTTTCACCTGATTTACCGAATCGAGATGCCCTTTATCTCTTTTGTAATTTTAGCAGTTATATGAGAAGTCCAAATGAAGGTGGACAAGGAGTCAAAGCTGATGATTTCAAAGACACTGTTAGACTTCTGGAGCATGCCAGGGTGAGTCTGAGTCGACAATGAAATTAACAAACTCTCCTCTCTCTCAATTGCGTATGATAGCTGAGACTTTCACCCGATGGCCTGATAGTGGCTAACATCTCAATCACATTCGAACGTTCATATACTCCATTTGAAATATAGATTCCAAGGTCAAACATCAGCTTTCAGATCACCTTATTCAACAGGGGATTATCAATTACCATTAAATTATAAAGGTTCAATTGGAAGAGTTAGAAATCCAGTTCCACAACCTTTCTCGGTACTTCACGATCCTGTAGTCAAGATTGATTATAGTAAGTCAAATCGAGAGCCCGTTCATTGTTTTTCCAAGTTGACCTGTGGCGCTATCCGATGTTTGGTTATTTTTGTTTATTGCTGATTTCAATCTGACCAAAATTCACAGTGGAAAATGGAATCTTCGATCCATTACCTGCTCAAGCAGTTTTCTCACATATAGCGAAAATGTGTCAACCTCCTCCTAGGATAATTGTCATCTCGTATGTATACTCCAAAGTCATTGAGTGAGTAATAAAATCTCAGATCAGAGCAAGCGCACTAGATAATCCGCGCTGCATTCTGGTGGTCGTGATCCCATCAAACCTAATAAGCTGATGTTATATGATACATTTATCGATATTTTTTTACTCTGTAACCCTTGTCCCTATCACAGAAATCATCTATCATCCTTGTCCACATGGGCATCAACTTCCTCTCCACCTTCATATGTATTTTCACCCGTCGAAACGCGTTTACGTGAACCTCAACCGTTACATGTAGCTCTAGGTCATGCCATTCCGATGTCCATGTACGCTTGGCCAAGTGAACTATACAATTCATTATCGCCACTACCCTCAGCGTCAGGAACTACGAATGGGCCTCATAATCCTTTATCACCTTTGGGAGGATACAGGTATCCTATATCACCCAGACATAGTATCACAAAGATGAATAACCAAGGAAGAGAGAACGATGAACAATCAGAAGAGCACTCTTTATCACCTTTACTACTGACAAGGAGGATTAGCGGAGCTGAATCACCGAATGATATGATAGATAGGTATTATGCAAGATTACATGGAAACAAATATACTTCAGATCCAATCGCTTCTTTAACGATAATAACATCCTCACCACCAACTATAACGAAACCACTCCCACTACCTCCTCTCAAAGACAATGGAACCGACCAATCAGCAACGGAACCAACGGTTGGACCACAAAACGAACTGGAAAAGCTAAAATCAAACGAAATATCGCCTTCAACTGTTCATGCTCAAATGCAAGTACCAGTTGATAGAATACCTTTATGGCATTTAGCACCCGGTGTAGGAGTTTTACATGGAAGTACATCAGCTTCCATAGGTGTCAAATTGAGCGATTTTAGCGCAATAAATCTGGTTGGTGACAATGGTAAAATCAGACAAAATGACGCAAAGAAAAATTTTAGATCATCTGATATGGAAGGATTAGGTATCAGAACCACTCCTTTTGATTTGAATGATATAGAAAACAAAAATCTCAGTCTGATGGATATTCCAATGCCCATCTCAAGACCATCAAGTACGACTCCAGCTTCGATTGGGATTCTGGGCAGATTTGAAAATGAGAAAGAAAATGCGAAAAAAGAAATAGCGACAAAAATGATACATTTGACTCCGCCAGATCCTAAACCGAAAAGCTTGACTAGCAATAGGATACTGCCCGCGAGTCAAAGTTGGCCCGCTCCTGTAAGTAGGGTTCCTGGTTGGAGAAAGGGAAGGAAAGAAATGATGGAAGATACGCTGGAAGAGATGGGCTTGGGGCAATTTACAGTGGGGAGCGATAGAGTAGGGCTGGAAAATGTGGAGAGGGATGTTGGGGCTGTAGTTATCAATGGTCAACAGCAAGAGATTCATCAGGCGGAAAGAGGGAAAATGAATCTAATAGAGTATTTACTAAAAAAGGACGATCCCAAGTAAGATGTATAATTTCATGCATTAGCCATATAACATATCGAGTGAGATACCTAGACGAAGAAAAGCGAGAACCACGTAGTGCTATGTGACATTGATAGGAGTGTCTGTGTATGGAGAGAAGTAGGAAGAGGGATATTCGAAAGTATAGACGAGACATAGACTGGTTATAGATTTGGTTGCCCTTGTTCTCTCTCCAAGTTCTCTAGTCGTGTAATTTGGCTATTACAATGCCGGGCTTCCGTCAGTAATTTCCCTTTCATATAGACGATATAACGAATGAGGCTCCAAAAGACAGCCTTTTCCACTTACGCGTCTCTTTTTGCCGTTCTCCATCTAGATAATCTAGCATCTTCATTTACTTTGAAACCGAATATTCTAGGTTCGTATCGTTCTGCTTTTGTAGCTACTGAAGTAGTTGAGACTGATCCAACTGAGCTTGGGCCCGGTCCACCTCCACCTCCGCCCCCACCTCCACCACCTTCTACTCTTCCTTGTCCAGCTACCAGACTTCTATTCACATCTGCGACTGACGATGAGCCTACAGGTTGTCCTTTACCAGGTATCATTTGAGGATAAACCATGAATAACATATGTGGGAAAGTCGTTCCGAAATAAGCTCCATCAATCGATCCATGTCGATTCGATTTGGGTGAATATATATCTTCACAGCGTGGACAATATAGTTTTACCGCTTTCTGATAAGGTATATCTGACAAACCCACTGGGAGTAAAGGTTGCGAATAACAATATACACGAGGACATCTTCCGAAATCTGCTTTTCGGTATTTCTCCAACTACAACATGTGGGGTGTTAGGAAGACCTCGCAGATCACAGAGATGTATACCAGTTGAGAGTTCACAGTGGATTGGAAGAGAAAGATGTGAAAGATGTGAAAGATGGTGCACGTATACTCACCATTTTCGACAATCCACGAGAAGTCACAATATATCTTGCGTGAATCAATCCATATAGGAATCTAGCTGAAGTCTCCACCGATTCCCGCACATCATCATCCAATGATTCTTCATCTACATCAAGACATTATAGTTAGCTTGATGCGGCTAGCATTCTTACAGCCAACTTATCGAAACCGGGAAATTCAGCCATGATCCTCACCTAAAGTGTCCGTAATCAGATTCAAGGCCCTCGAGTACTCCTGTACCACTTCTCCGTTCAGTCCAGTGAGATTGAATCTATCAAGGATATAGTCTTCATCTACTTCTGCGAAGTATTCCTGATCAAATCCAATGGATCAGCTGAATATCCTCGGTACTTCAATTGGGAAAGAGGAAGCAAGGAGGAAAAGCCTTCACTTACATTTCCTTTCGTTGACAAGAACCATGATATCCAGCTAAGGCGATCAGGCATACGTCAGTCAAGTCTAAGAGCGATTGCTTTGGGAGATTAGCTTACGAATTGGAATAATCGCTTTCGGAGCCTGTTGAGAGGTCTTCCATTGTATACCAGTCGAGAGCGGGTGAGAAAGTAAATTTGCTGTATTCGTCTTGCCCGGCGGTTTGGAGTGATCTACCTTCGCGAAGGTGAATTGAGCAGCTTGGGATTGCTCTCAGAGTCGTATATGCCCAGCTAGTGTTGCGTTATGATGTATATGCTGATACCCGTTGTGTAGTTTATGGGAACAATGACACTGAGATGTGACAAAATGGATGAGTTGAGTGATCTGATTTTGGGATTATTATTCGTTTTAGCGTACTACCCTTTACGTCACCACGTGGCTCACATCGTTCATATCGGCCCCGCACACGCATCAATCAAAATCAACCACACACCGTACCACAAATATCACTGATGTTGTAAACATCCCGCTTATCCCTCTTTCATCTCTTCTTATACAGTACGCCAGCCACCCATACGTTCTCGGGCGTGTAGTGCCTGCATCACCGGATCCCAATAGCAACGCTCAGCATGGCTTCTTCATCATCACCGTTGCCCGGCCCATCGAGGTTAAATCAACCTCCACCCGCACCGTCCACTTCAGGTGATAGCGAATCAACAGTACCTCGACCTGAAGAGAAAGGGTTGGATGTTGGGATTCTCAAGGAGTTAGCGAGATCTGCTTTGGTAGAGAGCTTGAACGATGTGAGCTTTCCTCTACCTCCTATGTCTGCCTTCACATAACTGACTAAATGACTAATTGCGAACAAAGATCCAAGGAGCTAAAACACTGATTCTGGACCCTGCATTAGCGGGACCGCTAGGACTAGTCACGGAGGTAGCATTGCTCAAGGTAAGCTTGCAAAAATTAGGTCAAACGGCCATCAAGCTCAGATTCATGTCTCGTAGCATCAAGCTGTAGACAAGATGTTCTGGCTTGAACCTGGGCCACTGAACGTCAACACTAGAAACGTAGTTTGGTTATGCAGACCAAAGTTGGAATTCATGCGTACTATTGCGGGTGAGTTTATCCCCCTCATCAACCCTTAGGCATCATAGGAGATATGACTGATGGCAGAATACGATGGCCTTAGAACAAATCCAAGCTCAACAAAGCAACCCTTCGTCTGCTGGACCATTGATGTATACTATCTTGCTTGTACCTCGCGCCACTGAACTATGTAGAAGGATATTGGAAGATCACGGTGTTGCTGGTGATGTGACTATCTCAGAGGTAAACTTACAATACTGTATGAGCAACAGACCTCGGCTGACTCCTGAGTGCAGTTCAAACTGGAACTTATACCTATGGAAGACGATTTGCTGTCTCTAGAAATGGAGGATGTAGCTAGGGATGTGTTTTTGGTAAGCTGCCTCTTCGCCAGGTGAAGCAGCTGATTTAGATTGACTTTGATTATAGAACGGGGATGATACACCGATATACTACTCTTCTCTCGCTTTGATGACTTTCCAAAGAGCGTTCGGCTTGTTTCCTAGAATACTAGGCAAAGGTGACGGTGCCAAGGTAAGTCACACTCTGCTGTTTCTAGGACTTTCTTGCGCTTTGTGAAGTTCGTTGACCAAGGAATAACACAGAAAATTGCCGACCTTTTGCAACGTCATCACACCACAAACCCTTCACTCTACGGCGATATCGGAACATCCTCTCAAGTTGATGGGCTGATCATCATCGATCGATCGATAGACTGGGTCACTCCAATGTGCACCCAATTGACGTATGAAGGGATGCTAGATGAGTTCGTCGGTATAAGAAATGGTGAGTCCTCCTTTCCAGCTCACATGCCTTACATCACCGGACCTTATGCTAAAATCCGATTGGTAGCCCATATCGAAGTGGATGCAACTTTGCTCGACTCAAATACCGCTCCAGCACCCTCACCCTCGGCATTGCCTTCGACACCAATAACCAAAAAACGTAAACATCATCTCACGTCTCAGAAAGATACGCTATATTCAGAACTCAGAGATTTGAATTTTGCTGTAGTTGGATCAAGGTTATCTAAAGTTGCAAGAAGGCTAGAAGGTGATTATGGTGGAGTCAAGAATCTGAAATCTGTTAGTCAGATGAAAGAGTTCGTTGGCAAGTTAGGCGGATTGCAGAACGAACAGCAGAGCTTAAGATTACGTGAGTTAGCTTCGAGTCTAACGAAATGAAAAGCTAGTAGAATTGCTGATATCACGGTCACCCATAGACACTGGTCTGACAGAGCTTCTAATGCCTATAACGAGATTAGAAACTTTTGGTCGTACACTGGAAGCACAACAAAATCTCGTTGCGGGATATGATCCATCTTCACAACTGAATACCATCGAAGATTTGATGAATCAAGAAGTGGATTGGAGAACAGTACTACGGACAGCAGTCATAATGTCACTCACAGCAGGAGGGATCAAACCTAAATCCTTGGAAATATTCAAAAGAGATTTTCTTCAAATATACGGATATCATCATTTACCTTTGTTAATCGCATTACAGGAACTGAATCTATTGGTCAAATCACCTCCTTCTGTCAATTTACCCTTTTCAAATGTAAGAAAACCCTTGAGGTTAGTTGTCGACGATATAGACGATTCAAATCCAAACGACATAAGTTATGTCTACAGTGGATACGCACCTTTATCGATCAGATTAGTTCAATGTCTCACTATGAGAAACTCGATCTTATCGAATCCATCAGTATCTCTATCTTTATCTCAAAATCAATCCCAAATTGAAGAAACGGGAAGAAAAGGTATACAAAGAGCCCTTCCACTGAGTGGATGGAAAGGTTTTGAGGATTCTTTAAGTGTATTAGGAGGTGCTACAGTTGATGTCAGACAGCATGGCGAGAAAAGAGATGGATCTAGTAAGTTTGAAATAGAATAAACAGATCTTTCTCGTGTTGGCGAATATCGGGACCTCCTACTAAATCTGGAAATCTGACTAGTCATTCCCGATGAAAATAAAACGACGACGACGGTCGTATTCTTCTTGGGAGGCTGTACTTTTACTGAAATAGCTGCATTGAGGTGGATGTCAAGAAAAACAAAAGGAAGAAGATTCTTGATTGCTACTACCGGTATAATAAATGGAAATACTGTGAGTGCACAATGTTTACAAGAAGAACTTCTTGCGGCTGTTTCTTCTTTGTCACCGGAACGACCGGACTTACTGACTACGATGTTATCCCCAATGCAGTTGATGGAAAGCTTCGGTGATAACCCTCCCGTCCAGTTGAAACAGCAAACCTAGAAATAGACGATGCCGACATGCGTAATGTTTATGCATCATCTACATAGCAAGACTGGAAACCGTGCACCGCGCACTGAATGACGCTTTGCTTTCCTTCGCTGTGCTAGTCCTGCATCAAACCCCTTTTTCACCTATATCATTCTACTACTCTCCATATCGTGGGAATCATACCCCTCTTTGTGGCAATACACTGCCTAAACCAGTGTCTTCACCTTCCAAATCCTTTTCTCTCCATAGGGTTAAGACTCCATTGAAATCCAATCGCAACAGCACTGTACACCCCGTCAGCTGACCTCTCACTTGAGATATCTTATGCGGTGCGGAAAACAAATTGAAATGCTCACGATGCTCTACATGTCGTTCCATACCAAAATCAGCCTCACCGTTCCTTTCTCCTGCCTTCGTTGTCGACTTATTACCTAATGAACCTGCGCCGGAGAAGGAAGTTCTGGATATCAATCTACTGATCTGATTCACTCTAGCTGTCCTTGAAAAGCTCTTTCCCTCAGTAGAAGATTTATCGGGATCGATGGAAGACGAAGGGGGATTTTGAGAATCCAGAAGAGCAGAAAAGAAATCCAGAATCAATTCTTGCAATTTCTGTTTTTCCAGACGAGACGCAATTCAGTGAGTTTCACACCATTTTTTGGATATATCACCGGGATGAAAAAATGCTTTAGTTCACTCACTTCATTGACTTCACCTATCAGACTAGTCCGTTCGTGGATCATCTCACTAGAACCGCTTTCTTCCAACAAAGAAGGTAACACATCCCCACCCCAACGTTCTACTAATCCAGTGAATCGCTTACACGTTTCTAGGATATCTCTCACTAGTGCAGCTATCGATGGATCTGAAAGAAGTAATGCTTCCAGGAGGAATGTCAAATGTCTGGAGTGTATTTGTCTAAACGTGGAGACAGACGTTAGTGGGGGTCCTGAAGAAACTTGGATACCTCCCCGCAAATCACGGTATGCAGGCACAATTTGCGTTTCTGAAATGTGTATTCACTCACCTCAAGGTCAAAAAGTCCAGATAATTGTTCTGCTTGGTTGGCGTAGGCGGAGCTTTGTTGCTTTTGTTTGTTCTTTCTTCCCATACAGTCTGCGTGTGAGTATGACTTTCGGACAAAGGGGAATGAGGTAGATTTAGCCCTTCATCTTTGTTCGACGATGTACCTCTCCTCGTAGCCGGTGTAGATCCCTTCGTGTTTATCGAACCTCTTAAACTCCCTCTTGTCGATGAGGTTAAACCTTCTTTTGTTCCTTCGTCGATATCAATCTGCTTCAATAGATGACGATGTTGAACTTCGATGATATCCATGAAATGACCCAGCAGTGAGTTGATGAACCATGTCATTAATCGTATCAAACCCCAAGAAGACCTAATTAACTGCTTTCTCGACTGAATCTCATTATCGAGAGAACCGCCTTCATTGTTACCTGTCCATTTCCTTCTTCTTCTTTGTGAATTACTGAGGGAAGACCAAGTATCCGTCATCTTCAGATGAGTATCTCTTATGGATAGGAGGTACGAGTTGATATCTGAATATATCGATATTGATTTGGGAGAAAGGAATAAATCCAATGGCCATGTTAAAGATGTAATCATTGAAATCGGAGTACCTAATAATGCAGAAGAGAAAAGTCGATATACATGTGATTTTTTTCCTTCAAGATCAGACTGAGGATGTCTCGTTGAATGAGTCGACGACGGTACCAAAGCTCTCAAAGGTCCTCTTTCCAACTTGAATTTCAGGTTTTCAATGGATCGATCATGTTCGGCTGATGTACCTACACTCGCTCGAAGTAAAGCGAGATCTAAATCCTGCTCTCGGATTACAGATGAAGATGAATGCGGATTTGATAAAATCAGTTTATCAAGTTTCAATCGATCAAGTTCACGTAAAAAGGAAAGTGACAGATCAGCCTTTCGAGTCAAAAAGTAATTCGACCTAAGAGATACATTAGGTCATTGAATCAGCTTATACACAAGAACAAGCCCAAATGAAAAACATACAATGACTCGATTGATTCTATGATTTGTGGACCTGTCAATATATGTCTCCATAGCCATCTATATTCACATAATCAGTTAGTGTCAGACATTTCAATGCCCAAAATGGAGCTGCAGAGTCTACTCACTCTCCAACTTCAGCCCGAGCCCTTAGTATAGCTTGGTCTAAACCACTAAATTCGTCCAACGCTTTGACACCCATTACTTCCTCTCTGACGCCTTCGACTAGAGTCTTCGGCAAACTCCTTCCTTCTCTTTTCAGCGTGGCAGCCACTCTACCTATATACAATATGCTTTCTCTAGTTTTTGCGTTGATGGACGAAGGAAGTAGATCGGTGTTCAGCTTGTATATCCTATGTTTTGGTGAAAGTGGATCTGCTCCTACGTCCAATGCTAGGCACGGATTCGTTGGTGTTGATTCTGAAGGTGCGATTCCGTACAGTAAAAATGATATAAGGTGTGTCAAGAACAATTGATTTAAAGAGGATAAGATCTTCGTGTATATCTTCTGTAAAAATGGGTTTCCAGTTTGCTGCTTGTCTTCTAACAGATTGATCAACTGTGCCGGGGACCGTCTTATCACCTCTTTTGACGTCGATTTCGAAGTGCAGATAGAGGTAGACGGGGAGCTGGAGATTTCTTCAATTAGGGATGAGAGTGATGTAAGTGGGATTTGCCATTTATCAAATGTAGCTACTAAACTTGACAGTGGGACATAACCTTGATCATCTTGAACTAGTGTTGATTCAAACGATAAGATCTTACTTTCAGTTTCCACTATTGAGACTTCATATTCGCCAAGACAGTTTATCATTGAATTAGCTAATGTCGTAAGGTACACATTAGGTGTCCCGTTGTTCGTGTTTGAAGTAGGGATTTCACGTTGTTTACCTTTCCATTTCGTCGATGATAGACTTTCGGATAGAATGGCTTCTCTGCCTTTACGTTGAACGTCAGTGGCCCATGATTTGATACTACGATATTTCCATGCTAACCCAGCGAGAGCGTTAAGTGATGTGATTTCACCTGGATGGAGGTATTCGGTTAAATGAGGTGAAGCGATCAACGTTGATGGTCCTGATGTCGAAGTCGATGGGACAAAGAGGGATGATTCATGTCCCGAAAGCAGCAAAAGCACCTCCGCTATCATTGTGCTGCGGCTGCTTTGGATTTCGTAAGATAAGATTCGAGGTTAGATATTCAGCTTAGCCATTCATGATCAGGTTTCATCCATTCAAATGTTGATGTACCGAGACGCGTTGAATGGTGAATGATACGCGCATGGTATTTGAATCAGTGAATCGATGGCGGCGGGCTCCGACATGGAAGCCGATCTATCCGGAATGCAAGTACCTCAAAAATGCTACAAATTTATGATATCTTATGTCTCACTGCGTCCATTCAACTGAGAATTGAAGAGCTGAGTCATAAGGACTACAAGGATGCTGAGTAGACACAAGAATAATCCGATATAATCTCGAGCCTATATGGGTCTGGTCATTGCAGTCGTTGCCATTCGGACCTAGAGAAAGATTTCGCTAAGGGGATATGAGAATATCCCGATACGGCTAGTTCACCGACTCAATGCTGAAGTCTCACTTTAACAACTTTGAGTTTTAATTGTTATTTTTGTAATCACAATTCTCCATTTCCAGCTCAGACTCGTACTCCGGCGATTGCAATGATTAATAAGGTACCGAAATCGCAATCATGTTCCGTAGCGAGTTTCATATCGACGATCATTTGAACTCATCATTGTTCTCGGCTAATGCTGAGACCGCATTATCTTCTGTCAAGGTGAGATCGAATAGGGATCATCGAAAGCGGTTCCGGCACTAAACTCGGTATCACGATTCTGATTTCTCCGAGAAAGCCAATCAGATCTAGACCTGAAGAGTGCTAACATTTTCTGAATGCATCAGCATATATATAGAGGAGTGAGGAATGAGTTTCGAAGACATCTTTTCCCCCATTCACAATCACTCTCTGAAAGATGTTCATCTCAATCTCCACCGTACTCCTGTGTCTTCTTGGTCCGGCTGTTGCCTCCCCAGTTCTCGTCGATCGAGCTGTATCATCCACATGTCCAAAATATACCCTCATCAATACTCGAGGTACCGGTGAAAGGCAAGGTGAATCTTCTGGATTCACTACCATGAATGCTCGAATCCTAGCTCAGCTTCCTGGTGGCGATATCTACAATACTGTCTATGCGGCCGGTTTCAATCAAGACTCCTCGGCAGCTGGTGCAGATATCGTAAAGAAGATAAACTCTACACTTCAAACTGATCCTGCCCACTGCTTTATCCTTCAAGGGTATTCTCAAGGAGCAGCAGGAACCACCAATGCCCTTTCAAAATTGACTGGAGCTTCCTTCAACGCCGTCAAGGGTGTCTTCCTCATCGGGAATCCCGAACACCGATCTGGCTTAGCATGCAACGTCGATACTAAGGGAGGCACAACCACGAAAAACGTTAATGGACTTTCCTACAAACTTGGTGGTATTCCCGCCAATTGGGTTAACAAAACACTTGATGTTTGCAATTATGTGAGTTGTTATCTGAACGTTCTTAATTTATCCAAAACTCTGGCTGATCAATGAAACAATCGTAGGGTGACGGCGTCTGTGACACCGCACATGGATACGGCATCACCGTTCAACATCTGGCTTATCCTCGTGATGCTAGTACCCAAAATCAAGGTACTGCCTTTGCCCTCAAGCAGCTTGGCGCCGCATAATAATCTCGTCAATATTATTCGATCTGTGTATGTATATTGTATCGTAACATGGAGCGACATGAGCCTCAGTCGGTATGCATCTGTGATGCAGTGTATCGTCTTTTTAATATGACAATTCTTGAACCCTTCCTACCGGTTTGGAGGCTGTAACTTATAGACCCCCTTTCCCTCTTGTTGATAAATTCCACACAGGAAGGCTAAGTAGCACAAAGGGTTGGCATACAACAAAGGAGGTGAGAAGGCTCCTTCGATTTGCCAGAACCAGATTGGGTTGTCTCCTTATCATATCTTCATACAAGACGTATCATTCTGTCCAACCATTTGTCATATCTGTCACTCAATCGCAAGATGACAATACCATTTTGGCAGTCGAAGTCAGCTCCACTGGGGGTATTCGGAAATCTTCCACTTCCTCACCAAGATGCAAGCTTAGCAGACAAGTTCATGAATAACTGGATAGGCCCAGTTATGAAAGCTGCCTGGTCCAGACCGATCGAAACTGAAGGTACGGCCCCATCACTGTCAATTTAGCTAATGCTGGTTTCACTAGATCTATACGATCTTACCCCTGATTTTCAATGTCGCTTGGTCAGTTCCTGAGAGGTGTTGAGGATCATATGTTGACAGAGATCTAGCTCGGCGATGCCCTTGAAGCTCAATTTATGCGCCGAATGCCACCCGATCAGCGACCACTCCCTTATCGCGCCAAGAATATAACAGATCATGTAGAACCTATCAAAGAACCGGCTAAAAACGGATCTTCAGAAGTCAGTCCTATCAAAGAGACATATGACCAAAACCTACTGAGAGCTATGTATTTCACGATCTATCCCGAGTGGTGGCCCTCGCTCCTAATGAAGCTTTCATCCAGTAAGCTTTTTCGTCTTCCACCCCTGGTTGTTGATGTCTGACTGACGAACGGTCTCAGTGTGTTTACGATTACTTGCCCCCCTCCTAATCAAATTTCTCATTCAGCAAATCTCTCGATCCAATTCATGGCACAAAGCAATCATTACAGGAATTTCGAAAGATGACTTGATATCGCCAAAACCGGTCGGGCATATGGTAGGCGCAGCAATAGGGATATGGTTGCTGTTACTTGCTTCTTCTACGATCCTGTATTATGCATGGTGGAGATCTAGACTGACAGGGAAGAAAGTGGTCTCGGCGGTGGGTGCCCGTACCTGAATTTGATTGTGAAAGACGTGCTGATCAGATGTCTGTCGATCAGCTGACTACAATGATCATGAGAAAGTCGATGTAGGTATTTTCTTGTGAATACTGATTGGAAGGTGTAATTGCTAAACATATCTGGATCGACAGGCGCCTTTCTGCCGAGTCAAAAGTGGAAATGACCAACGGAAGGATAACTACCATGGTCTCCGTTGACTGTTCTAAGATCGTGAGTCATTATTGTCGGTTTGCGAGAGATGATTGTTAATTACGGACACAGGATCAAGCGATTCATACTTCACAAGAGATCATCAATATCCCTATTCAGCTTATACTGGGAATAGGACTGCTGATTTGGCAGATCGGTTATTCAGGTTTAGTCGGTTTAGGAGTGAGTGACTTGTGAGTCCCAGGCTTCGATCTTGATTGAATTCGAATTTTGCACCTCAGGTTTTGCTGCTGGCGGGACCTTTCAAAGGTGAATACAACTTCACCGTATACTGTACATTATAGATGTCTATCATTACGACTGCTGATGTAGCCGATTTCAGTATGGATGTTCAAGCATGTATCACGACTTCGATCCGAACAAAATAAACTGGTTGATTCCCGAGTCCGCCTCTTGTCGGAAGTCCTAAACAATATCAGGGCAGTCAAGTTGTATGCTTATGAAGGCTGGTTTGGTCGAAAGGTTGGAAGCATGCGGTCTAGCGAATTATCAAAGTTCAAGGAGAACAATCTTAGCAGATCAACATTGACCGCCACAATGAGTTTCATACCTACTCTGGCTGCTATTTGTCGGTGTAACCACTTTCCTCTGTTTGTGTATCCGCTGATCTGCCTGTGCAGTAACCTTCATTACTTATGCTCTTTCCGGACATACGCTAGACGCTGCCATAATCTTTTCCAGCTTACAATACTTTATGGTTCTTAAAGGTCCGATCACCCTAGCACCGGAAGTGCTAACGGCCGCTGGAGAGGCTTTAGTCGGTATACGTGAGCTCATTACTATGCCCTTGACTAAGAAGTGCTAACGATATACAACAGGACGGATCAATGATTTTCTCACTGTTAGTGGATGATACAATACTTTGGTATATTTGCTGATGATCCAAAATCAAGGCGCATGAAACCAAGTCTGACCTCACGATTGACAATGAAGCAACTTTTGCTATTGCTGCAAAGGGCGACTTCCAATATGCGAACGTTTCGACGACTCAGAAATCATCTGACAATACCTGCTCGGAAAACAAGCAGGTACAGACTACTCATCCGGTAGTAAAGAAAGGAGCTGAGATTGAGTTGAAGGATAATACGGAACCGTTTGCTTTGAGAAATATAGATCTAGAGATTCCGAGAGGTAAGCCCACCGATGTCCACTGATTCAGATCCTGTGCATTTACCGAGATCACACATACGCTTAGGCGCCTTAGTATGCGTCATCGGACGGGTAGGAACAGGCAAAACTACACTGCTATCTGGACTGATCAGCGAGGTTAGACAGATTGATGGACAGGTTCTCTTTGGTGGTTCAGTAAGCTATGGTAAATTCTTGCCTGATTTGCCTTATGGGTTATTCAGAACTAAATCATTGTGAACAGTGCCACAACAAGCTTGGGTCCAATCTGGAACCATCAGAGACAATATCACTTTCTCCGCCGATCCAGCTTGTGTGGATATTGCTCGAGTCAATCAGATCATTGATGCTTGCGGCTTGCGTCCTGACGTTGCCATGTGGCCAGATGGTGACCTGTAAGGGTTTTTGGATTTGTGTATACCTTTAAGTTTCTGATGTTCTTTTAGGACAAAGATAGGTGAACGAGGAATAACGCTTTCAGGAGGTCAAAGGCAACGTATATGTATCGCTCGAGCAGCGTACGAAGAAAGTGATATCGTCCTCCTCGATGATCCGCTATCAGCTGTAGACCCACACGTCGGGATTCATATCCTGGAGAAGTGTATACTGTCCGGTCCAATGGGAGGTAGAACAAGAATACTGGTCACTCATCATTTAGATATCTTACCTCGTGCAGACCTCATATTGGTCATGGACAGGGACGAAAAGGGAGATGGACGGGTGATACAAAAAGGCACCTATGGGGTGAGCACTTGCACGATTTGCAAAGCGGAAAAGACGACTGAAACTACTTGAATACCAGGATTTGCTCAACCAGCAAGGTGCTTTCAGAGCCTTGATAAACCAATACGGTTCCAGAATCACTTCCCAAATGACTTCCAACACAGAGTCTGATAAGCTTGGTGAAGAGGAAGCAGACGACGTTGACCTGGAAGAAACAAACAACCAAGAGAAAGGTATGAAACTCATTCTCGAAGAAGAGAGAGCGGAGGGCGCAGTCTCAAGCAAAGTGTACCTGAATTACCTGAAGACAGTTAGATCGACTGCCTTAATTACTTGCTGTGTCATTTTCTTGGTCTCGGCTCAAGCTGCAGCGGTGTTCAACACCCTGTTCTTGGGGTATTGGTCTGAGAATCAGTTCGGGCTAACTCAAGGAGCATATATGGGTATTTATGGAGGTATGTTCATGTCTAAGATACCTGGAACGAGATTGGCACATTCGCTGAGATGATCAAACAGGTTTGGGGGTATCTATGGCTTTATTCACTGTAAGTTTCAGAAACTCACCCTGCATGAAACTGCTCTCGTTTGACGTCAACGATAGTGGGGAGCTACGTATACTATGTTTCTCGCTTGTGTTAAAGCCTCATATGCAATGTTCAATCAAGCTTGGACGGGAGTCATGAGAAGTCCTATTACTTGGCATGATCGCACACCTGTGAGGTTTCCTTCGGAAAATGCTCAGTTCTTATCTTGTGCAACGATACTGACTCTGACCATAGACCGGAAGAATCATAAGTCGGCTGTCCAAAGGTACATACCATGATACCTATTCTGATGTCTTGCTCAGGCTTATTGACCCCCTTATGCTAGACATAGAGCAGCTGGACGATAGGTTGTCATTTGTCTGGAATAGCGTCTTCTCGTGAGATCCAAAAATATTGGTGATTGGTGGAATCTGCTTACATTCCATTGGAATCGTGTTAGATCGCTATTGAGTATAGTAGGGTCCCTGGCTTTGATTCTATATACTTACCCCTACGCTGCACTCACATTTATTCCCACTTTGATGTACATCGTAGGTCATCATTGAAATTTGAGCCAAGGTGTATGATTGACAGAATGGGTCACAGTGGCTCTTGATTACGTTTTATAGAAGGACATCTCGGGAGATACAAAGACTAGCATCCACTTTGAGGAGTCATATATTCACCAATATTGGGGAACAAGTAAGTCTAAGATTCGCTAGAACGAACTCCAGATTCAAATGGATCAAGCGTGAGAATGACGTTGCTCTTTCTGTATTCTTCAGCTAGATGGATTACATGTTATAAGAGCTTTTAGACAACAGGAAAGATTTACTAGAAGATTGGAGCAGTCTGTGGATGTACATTTTGTGAGTGATTGTCTATGTTGTTCTTTTCCTCGAAAATGTTCAGACCAGCATTAACGATATCATGCAAGTACAGTCTGCGATCATGATCAGCGTAAGTAAGCTTTCATGGACTTCTATCGATGATACCCCGTTTGAAGCTGATCTCTGCGAGTTCTCGAAGAGTTTCACTCAAAGCGGGTCAGTGTCCCTTTTTCTCTATCATCTGACAAATCATGGCTGTGGCTAATCGGGATCAACAGCTGGCTTGGCCGAAGAATGAGCTTCACCACTCAATTCTTGGTGTTGGTGAGTTAATCCCTTCACAAACATGTTCCTGATCCCGCAATCACTTCCGATGAGGTCAAGGTCGTGTGTCATGTTGACTAAAGGAACTGCGTATAGGCTGTATCAATCTTTGGGATAATCTTTAGAAACAGTGTGTCTCCAGCTAAATTCGGCGTCGTTCTAGTCTATGTCATCTCTACAACTTCCGGTGAGATATTGTATTTCCGCCACACCTCCTACTTTAACAACAGGAAAAGCTGAACAATCTATATTGTAGTCATGAACAATCTGGTGAGGGTAATTACCGAGGCTGAACAACAGATGGTGAGCGGTCCTCCTCTTTCCTCCAATCACAAGTCGTCATTGATACAGACTGCCATACCACTTACAAATAGAATACCGTCGAGAGAGTCCAATACTATATGTCTCTTCCTTCCGAGGCAGCCACCACGTTTTCGACTGATCCTCGTGACGGCGAAGTATGGCCGAGTCGAGGTATCGTATCTTTCAAGAATGTTCAAATGCGATATCGTCCTGAACTACCTCTGGTTTTGAAAGAGGTCACCTTTGATATAAGAGCGGGCGAAAAAGTGGGAATTATTGGTAGGACAGGTGCGGGGAAAAGTAGTCTCGCACAAGCTCTTTTCAGGACCATTGAAATTTGTGGAGGAAAAATGGAGGTTGATGGTAGAGATATTTCGAATATGGGCTTAGATACCGTGGGTCATTCTAGCGAGCGCTTAATTAGTGAAAATTAACGGTAATTGGTGACGGAATCAGCTGCGAAAGAGGTTATCTATCATCCCACAAGACGCATTTCTTTTTGGTGGTTCTGTGAGGTGAGTACCAGTATCTGATGATCCGCCACGGTGTGCGATATTTCACAAGACTCATGGGACTTACTGTGATAGGGATAACATTGATCCGACGGGTTGTCATTCCGATGCAAGTCTAAATGGCGCTCTCAATCTTATACACAAAAGTCCCCATGCCTCCGTCTCTCTCAGAGAGAAATTCCATCTTGATGCTCTAGTGGCTAATGAAGGGACGAATTTCAGCGCTGGAGAAAGACAGCTTCGTAGGTTCCACCGATCTTCCAAAACTGTCCTCAATCGTTTATACTGATTTATTTATGCTAGTTGCGTTGGTTAGAGCCCTAGTCAAACGTTGTAAAGTCCTTTTACTAGACGAGGCGTCATCTTCTGTTGACTCAGAGACAGACGCCTTGATCCAGAAAATAATTCAATCCGAATTTGCGGATGTGACGGTACGTCAACGTGTCATCTCATTTGAACAAAGAAGAGGAACTGACGTTGAAGCATTCACAAGTTAATCTCAATTGCACATCGACTTCAAACAGTGGCGTATTACGATAGGATCTTGGTTATGAATGCGGGACAAGTGGCAGAAGTAGGTCGTGAGATATAAGAGTTCCGCTGATCTCCCTAGTTTGATACCCCTCTCGTACTTTTCGATGACAGTCATTCTATCTTCAGAAGCCTTTGCGATAAGAAGGTGAGTACTTCGAAAATATGCCAAGTCTAAGATGCTCATGGATGTAATAGCGTCTGACCAGAGAGGACTTACTGCGAATCAGGAGCGACGCGACGCAGGCCAAAGGGGCAAAATCTTCCTCCTAGCTGTTCTTACTATCAGCATAGTTTCTGTATTCGTCGGTCTGCTTCTATCACCTCAGCTCGTACATGCATAAGTTCTACCTGCGCATCTCGCTCTTTCTCAGATCTAGTTGTGAAACCACATTCTGCCTCTAATTTTTCTTGTCGACAAGAGGCGGAATACGCCGCTGCCCAATTCTCGCATTTGATTCCGGCCTCTTATAGCTCGTACACTTTCCACCTGCATCAACAGCGACAGATTGTCCATGAACTGTGACATTTGTTCCTATGTTCAGCACCCCTTATCCCATCTCATAGCTTCTCTACTGTTGCCGAAAGTCTATTGACCCACTCGAACCAGGTTTAACAAAATGGCGACTTCTCCTGATATCCTTGACCTGCTTCGTCAATCCATAACGTCGAATCTTCCACCGTCACTCCTCACTTCGTCTTCTGAACCCGCTTCGACTTTAGCAGAGGCATCATTTATCTCCTTCCCGCCTGTCTCACCCTTGACTGACTCGCCAATCAGCATAGCCAAAGATGCTGCAACAAGATATACGTCAAAAGCTGAGTCGAAGAGCGAATTTTATTCTGTTGGTCAATTGTGGTTAGCTTGGAATGAAAGGGAAAGTGGTGTGAGAGATTATCTCGTGAAAGCTCAAGCTGGAGGTGTGGGTCTTGTAGCTATAACAGATAGAAGAGGTGTAGTAGAATACTTGACTGGAGAGCATGATGGTTCAGGTAGAATAGTAGGTAAAGGCGAACAAGTTGATACGGGTGAGTATCGTACTACCAGTATGAATCCAGCCAAACGACAATGCAATCCTCAAAACGCGTATCAGAGAGTCAGGAGATACTGACATGCAGTGATTTAGGTAAAGGTGTTTCAGCGGCATCAGCAACTGTAGAAGCTTTACCATCGGCATTGCAATCAGCAGAAGCTGGACCTTCGAAACCTGCGGCTCCTATAAAAAGGACGTATGAAGTGGATGTAGCAGATCGAGAATTTTGCAAGAAGGTAAGTTTTATCCCTCTTCCAAAATGGGCACATATTGATTTCTATAACTTGATTCCAGCTACGTGCAGAAGAAGTAGAGCTGCGAGATCGAAATACTGTTCTTCGTTCGTCAGGTGGTGGGAAAGTCAACGTGAGTATGCCTTCATCGCCTAATTCGACATGGCTGATTTTGCCGTTTGTAAAAAAGAATTTTGAATCTTTCCTCAAAACTGTGATGGTGGAGAAGATAAGAGCATTGAGAAGTTCATTCGATAAAGGAGGGAACAAAGCTGCTGCCCAACCTCAATCTCAGACAGGTATGTGTGATGTTCATGATTACACCAATCTTTCTTGATGCTCATTCTGATCAATTGTGTATCTACAGGACCCCTTACTGGACCCAAAAAGGCCAGGTCCAATAATCCAATCATCATTATCTCTTCTTCACCTACCTCGCTTCTGACGATGTGGAACGTGAAGAAGTTCTTGGAACAGGGAATGTGAGTGGAACGGTTGACACCATCGATTTCAGCCGTCGGGAGATTATGTCGACTGACAAGCGTTCCGAGATCTTAGTTTCGAACCCTCCGAAGTTGCGAGGCAGCATGAAGCGTCTCAAGGTAATTTCAAGGCGGAAGACATGGTGCCTATTCTCAGAAAGCGGAGTGGTCCTCATGGTAAGAACCTGCGATCTAATGTAGATAAGTCTCGGTACTGACTACTCTCTACAGGCGACGTGACAAGCAAATATTACGTGGTGGACGGCGTGGATGCACTGCAGAAATTCGGTCAAGATGCATGGTGAGTCGATCAGCTCCCTTAGTGGTCTTGTTTGGCTGACAGTTAGCGTGTAGGGATCGAGTGGTCTGCGTCGTGACGACAGGTCAAGCATGGCAATTCAAACCTTACAAATGGCAAGATCCAAGAGTACTATTCAGGAATGGTATGTCCATTCGCACTTAACATGGTCCAGTCATTTCGGGCGGATCACAGCTAATCGTCTCTTATATATAGTCAAAGGAGTATATTTCCAATGGCATAACGAGCCTATCAATCCAACTGTGAAAGACTGGAATGTAACAGAGATGAGAGTGAGCTTCACATCTCTCTAAGCTGACAAGGAGCAATAAGCTGATATGAACTCGCATAGATTGACAGGAACAGGAGACATACTGATAGACAGGTAGTAGCTGATTTATGGAGGATATTGGACGGCGCCAAGAGGAGATAGGGTCATTAGGGTCAGAAGAGATTGTATATAACACTCAAAATACTCATTGACGTATATTTCGACCTACTGCATACTTGGGACTGATTCCACTAGACTTCACTCTACGTCATGTACTGGTTTCAAACGCTAACTGATCAATCTCCTTCTATGACCATAATTACGTTCGTCTGTATCGCGTACGAGACGCGTTCCGTGAATGTTTGAGACATCCATCATCTGATCTTCCTTTATGTCGTTGTGAAGCAAACACTTGTTCTTGGCAAAAGACGACTGAGACTGCCATCCTCCTTTAGTGGTACATCCCCTTGACATACTTTTGTGCATAGCTCCCTGTTCTGTCCTTTGAAAATATGAAACGGAGACGGATTGATTCAACATTTTACTGACGGATCGTAAGTGATCTATATAAGGATATGATCTCTGTGGATTTCAGAGCTGTTCTTAACACAACCAACCAAGTCGAAAGAAAACCTTTAAAAAAAGCTTTGCAGCTGAACAATCGAAAAGAAAAGGAATTAACCTTAAAAGCATATTGTATCTTGCAACAAGTTCTAAATCACCACCATACACCTAAACGGAACCATTCCAACCACATACTCTCAGTCATAAACCACCATCATGGATTTGTTATCATCCTCTGTAGATATCGCTTTTTTACTCTTAACATTACTTGTAATCTATCATCATCCCATTTCTTCTTCGGCCAATCCCAATTTCAATTCCAATTCTAATCAAGAAGTGACTGTTCCGCCACCCAATTCACATAATCATGGATTGGAACCTGGTTCACCTCATCCTTCGCCTGGATATTTAGCTGTTCCATCTATAACAGTTACGAGACCTTCCAGACCTCCTTTACCTGGAGCCGGAGGTGCGCAAGGCAGACATAAGAAGAAATCAGTCAGTTTCAGTTTAAGTTCAATGGATGATTTAATACCTTCTTCATCCAATAACCCCTCTTCTTCCTCTTCTTCTTCTTCTTGGTACAAGAGAAGGCCACCTACTCCTTTTCAACATAAATTACCTAAATCACCAATCGAGCAATCCCTTCAATCTCCATCTCTTTCTCCATCTCCATGTCCAAGTCCAGCTCGACCACCAAGTCCATGTCTGAGCCCAAACGCCAGAAGTCAAGCTCAAGTGGTGGCAGATTTGAATGTGGGACCAAAAGGTGAAATTAGACATGCAGAATTGGAACATGGTATCTTGAAACAAGATCATATGAGTATTCAGAAGAAATGGTTGGTAACTTAATCTCTGAATCTCTCGCAGTGATGGAAGAGAATGATGGGAGCGAACCGCAGAGGGAAATGGGATGGGATGAAAGTAAAAATTATAGTAAAACGCATGAGATAATCCCCCCAAAAATTGAAAACATCTAAAATCAAAGTAGAAATCGTATCTAAATAATTCGTATACATCTTGTAATGTGAATGTGAATGTGAATGTATACACATCAAATTGTGAAATGAGCAGATGAGCACAGTGTACACTATCATGAGCTTATCATACATAATACAACATGTGCTTGAACATAGACTAAAACAGATTATAAGCAACTCCCCTCTTCCCGTTCAACTTCTCTCTCATCGATTCTATCTTGTCCTTCGGCTTTTGATGCCCCACACGAATCGGTTCAAGCTAATCATCCAATTTCCAAACAAAGACAGTACCAGGTTCACCTACACCAACGATCCATTTTGCACCTCTAGGTGATATAGCAACATTACATATATTTGTACCACCAATGAACATTCTCCACCCTTTCTTCGAATTATATTTGACCAAAGCTTGATAATCCGATGCTACTAATCTCCAAGATTCCAAAGACCTGTTTCTTGGTCCTGGTGTGATTCCAACATGTGCTGCGGATCCAGATCCAGATGCAGGTTCAGGTCCAATTGCAGATCCATTTTGTTCTGTGATGATATCTTGTTGTATATCTACATTCACTGACTGCGTATTGACATTCCCATTTCCCGCAGGGGCCGGATCTTCGGGTTCCTCAACAGCTGTCTCCATTAAGGTGTCCCCAATTACAGGAGAAGTGGGTGCTTCAGATTCAGATGCTACACTATCTCTTCTGCTTCTGGCTCTCATCTCTCGAGGCGGTAAAGGCGGTTCACCATCTTGTGCAAGCAAAGGGTTAAACAATAGGATCTCAGGGGCGTGATGTCCTACTCTATGAGCAACGAGAGCAACCAGCGGATCGGTAAGGATGTGTCCATCCATTGACATCTTATCTAGCTCGCTTGTAGTAGGGGAGAAAGGACGATGCAACGAAGCGTTCATTGCCCAGCAATCGGATCCGAGGGGATATTTCGAGATAGGCATGAATGAGCCTGCAATAGCTAATTAGTATGGGTACTTGAGTGGAGACTTGGCGGCGATTACGGCTGGATTTTTGAACGACATAACATACCTGAATCATTATAATCGTGTACACTAGGGTCGATATTCTGCGGTAATGGATCTTTCGGACGGAAGTATCTTCTATATCCTAACCATTGCCAAATAGCCACCTGTTGCCTTGATCTCGTAATCAAGGTGTCGTCGCCTAGCCTATATAAAGGGATACTTGTAAGCGCATAGGCCATTGATGTTGTTACCGGCAGCTTATGATCAGATGTGTACGATGCCGCTGGGAATGAACAACAGTAGTCTTCAAGAGATGACTTACCAATCGACAAAATCCACAAAGTCCTCGTGTAATCTGCTCGTCGAAAATACCGGTACGAAGATTATTTTCGCTCTATACCCTCTCGGCGTCGGTATTGGTTTTAATTTCGGTTTTGGAAATTCAGGTAATGCCCATATTTTCACTTGTCTATCTAATCCAACTGTTGCAATTGCATTCTTGATTGGATGGAATGTCTATACTCTCATAACACATCAGCTCAATGATCTGAGAACTTTTCACAAAGACACTTTTGATTACTCACTGCACAACTGACATAACCTCTATGACCACCTTTTCCTTCCCCAGCTAATATTGCGAATAAACAATTACCTTCATCCGCATCACCCATAGGGAAATTTTCATTTGGGTATTCTCCTAGGGGTATTTTAGGTTCATCTGATCCTAAAATATTCCATATTCTGGTTGACTTGTCATAGGATGTTGAAGCTAGAATATGTGGATGAAGAGGATGGGAAGTGAGCCAAAGGATATCCTAGGAGTTTTTTGCACGGTCAATCTAAGTAAGCTATTCCTCCAAAACAGGAAACATGCTTACACCACCATGACCTCGGAGGACCCTCAAGCATTCCTTGGTGATCGTATCGAGTATGTATATCAAGCCTTTTTGACCAGCCGTGACTATTAAAGGATGACATGTAAATGGATGATAACCCCATGTTATAGTATATAGATGATCCTACATGATGATTCATATTAGCTACATTTCTATCTTGGCAGACCTACAAAGGTGACTTACGTTTATATCCATTTCCCATAAGATCTTCCAGGGATCCTTTTCTGTACACCTTGCGACTGTTATCTACCAAATATACCGATCAATCAGCTATTCATCCATTTTCTATCTCTTCTGTGGAAGGGGACAAACAGCTGATTAACTTACTTTACCTTTCGTACATGTGGCTATAGTATTTTCATATTCCTTCCAAGACCATTGAACACCATTGGGCGTTTTCCAAGGTTGTAACGGGCCTATATAAGGCCAGAATTTCACATCTTCATATCTAGTCTGTTTCCTTTGTGGTCCTTGCTACATCCATAATTCGCACGTAAGCTCCGGTCGAAAGCCGACGTCATGCAAGACACAGTCGATGCAATAGAAGGAACGTTAGGAAGGATATTGTTACATACAGTTGCAATAGCATGACAGACATATGGATGACCGCCCCTACCTCTATACTTGTTTACTTTCTTATACCATTTCAAGGATGATCCGGCTGATTGTTCATCTTCAGAATTATCTTCCTCCGAAGAAGATAGGATTTCGATCGATACAGGTGTCGGATATTCTTCTGTCAGATCTCTGATTCCGTTCATCGTACATTGACGGTATCAAGAAATGTGTTGTATCATCGGGAAGAGGAAAGAATCTGGAAGGTCACAAGTGAAAGTGAAACAAATTCCAGTGTACAGAAACAAAAAAAGAAAAAAGAAACAGTCTCAAGCGCGTTTGTCTGTGATGTTCTCCTCCACCCTCGGGGCACATGAGCCTGATATCCGGTGGGCAGGGGTTTGCTAGGGAAGATGTTTATCAGGCTCATCTCCAGGTCGAATCCGAAACATCCAGGTGAAATTTCGGGTAAAGTATTCTGATCGCACGTGGTATTGGATCTGTTCCGAGTGCATCGGGTGCATGTTCTCGCTGATAACCGTTTGTTTGATATGGTATAGACGTATTTGAACGGATTGTTGTGATTATTAGACATACTCGTACAGTTCACCCATCAACAGGCAATCGATACCATAACACGCAATCAGAACGTACTCAAGTCCCAGCTCCACTGCGACAGTCAGGGAATTCAATAAGTGAAGAATCCTGTCCGGCCTTATCGCAGCGAGAACGAAGGCAGCACCCCTCCTCCCTTTATCATAGAATATCCGCCTTCGCCAACCCATCCGAGCGGGTGGAATCAAGCAATACGTCTATATATATATATATGAGCGTTCTCTTCAGGTCACAGCCATTTTATCCCCCTCGACATTTTCTTTCATAATCAGTATTCCAATTAATCTGCAAGTCCAACATGTCTCTGTCACCCAAAGTACAAATCTCCTCTCACCCTTTGATTCTCTCCAAACTTACTCAATTGAGATTACATGATCTTCCCGCGAAGGACTTCAGAGAAGGTGTAAAGGCTATCGGGTGAGTCAAGCGTAACGTTTCAAGTGCAACCTCTCTGTGGGGATTTGAACTGATAAAGCGTGTTACAGATCTATGCTTGTTTACGAAGCATCTCGTTATCTTCCTCTCGCCGATGTGCCCAATGTAAGCATGGTCTCCTCATTCGCATTATAAGGAGTGATCCATGGCCTGCGACGAAGCTGTTGTCTGGCGCGAAGACTCGAGCTGACCACTATCCACTATATTGAAAGCTCGAATCTCCAGTAGCTCCATTTACAGGTCAAACGATCCCACTTAGGATTGGTCTTTCTCCTATTTTAAGAGCTGGTATCGGTCTCACTGATGGTACGTGTCCTTTTTTCGACTTGATGTTCCTTTTCCATTCTCGATCCCAAAGCATGCACTCCATTCCGCTCTTGACTCAGAACTCAAAGCTGACATTGAAAACCCTGTCATTATCTTGTATAGCCGCTCTCGAGATGTTCCCAGAAGCTACAGTACTTCATCTTGGTTTATTCAGAGATAAAGCATCTCTTCAAGCTATCGAGTGAGCTTAGAAAAAGCCATGTCTTCTACGATATTAGGTTATGAGCTGACTCTGTTAAATGAACAAGGTATTACTCTAAACTCCCAAGTCAAGTGACAGCGGATATAGTATTCCTCCTTGATCGTAAGTCTACTTGTTTGTTTTTTTTATTTCATCTGTCCAAGTAACACTCTCGTACCCAACGTCAAGGGGCAAAGGTCTTTCGATGTTGTGGGGTCTTCCCAAATCGAAAAAAAAACGTCTCCATGCTGATCACTTGATCATTTGCTTTTCAGCTTTAATCGCAACTGGAGGGACAGCTTTGGCAGCTCTGAATATGTTAACAGAATGGGGATTATCGCCTTCTCAAATCAAGATTATATCTGTATTAGGTTCAAAACAAGGTGTACAACATGTTTCTGAAGAATTTCCAGATGTCGAAGTGAGTTTTTTCTTTTTTTTCCAACACTTTATTTAGCTCTCTTGCACTCTTCACTCTCACACCAATATTTGAGTATTGATAATTGGGATTGAGAATATTGATGATATGATTTCCTTTGGCTTGACTTGACCGGCTACAGATATACATAGGTGCAGTTGACGATATCTTGACTGAGAAAGGATATATCTCACCTGGTTTAGGTGATGCTGTGAGTCATTTCCAGTTTTTCAATTTACCACATTTCATTTCTAAACAGAACAGTTGCTGATATGCACGGTATGATATAGGGTGATCGACTGTTCAGTACCGCTCATTAGATCGTTGCGTATATTAAGGATCTCGCTGTCTCCGTCCGGTCTTCATGTTGATTTCATGAAGACATCTAATTAGTCTATCTCTCTTTCAATCGAATGTAAATGGAAAGTATCCAGTTGTACCTCTAATCGATCCTTCCACGTTCATGTTAACTCAGCAATGCATACATGATGAGCATGAAACTACAAGGTAACATTGTGTATGTGGAACCTCTTTGTGTATGTTTACTGATCGGTACTTTATCAATCGTTCTTCTATTTCAGTCTGTCTCGATGATTTCTATATCCCGTGCCGTATATATATATATTAGTCTAATACAAACAATATCATTATCATTTAATCCTAATCATAATCTCATTCGTGTATGATCTAACAGTGTTCATGATTCCATCTATCCCGTTTTTTTCTATGGCCCCTGGTTTACCATCAATCATCCATTTATTTACCTTGCGCTCTTTCCAAGAATTCATCTTGACCTATACTATGTTTTCTTCTTCCCTTTTTCAACCATTGATCCCAATTGTTGGTCGTCCCAGTCCCTGCAAACATGATAACTCTATCTCTCGCAGGTCCAATCAGTCCATCTCCGTGTCCTCCAAGTGGATCCCAATGAATACCATGGGTGACGCCATCTGCAATCAGTACAAACACGAGGATTCAGCTCACGTCATATTGATGTCATCCATGGGGGTTTATATTAAGAGGTGATAAAGTAAGAAAATTAGAGCTAGGAACTTACGCCTTTCCAAATATCTTCTTACTCTCTGTGTGATGAGGATACATCAGCGTCAGGCTGTATGGCGAGACTTCCTCACAATGACATCTTGGATCTCGGATTGAGCTAATAACTCACAGTCGCATCTATGATGACATCTTTCGCGCCTAAGAAGAACGCTGTCTTACTGGAATCAGTCGCATTCGGGATTTCATCAAAGAACAATGTATTGTCCGCCCAATCAAAGTGCTACATTTATAGTGATATCACCAGATCAGTATCCTGAGGTTATTGAGATACAGATCAAGATGGAACTTACACGTTGAATGTAATGTGCTATTCCGACTTCTGATGCTATGAAGTAGTATAACAACAATTCGATTGCCTTGATATGAGACGTCAGCTGAACCTATTCTGGCTGGTGAGAGAATGAGATGGGCACAACTTACTGAAGAAGGTTTTCGATAACAGAAATTGTAACAGACATCTGTTATAAACAGATGACATCAGTCAGATTTGGTATCTTTTCGTTTTGGCTCGTACTTGTTTGGAGTTTTCACTTACCTCCCTCCCAAAGACAGAACACGACGGGGTCGACAAAGGTACTTCTCTTGACAAGGCTCGGGCAATCCTTCAATACTGATGTTCGACAAAGTGTATTAGCCAATTTTCCCTTTCCCCAGACGCTTTCTGCCCTTGTTCTTCATAGAATCAATGATAGAATTATGACTGCTTCATAGAATCTAGAAGGCAAAGGTAGATGGGTAACTCACTCCATCCGTGAGCAACACTGCCGTTACTATGACTCAACAGACTAACGCCTCCCCTCATTGATCCTCTTGCACCTTCATCCCAAAATCCCCATTGAGTACAGATATTCTTCATCGCGTCAACTAATTGCTGTCTGGTCCAAGGTCTTAGATGCCGATGATGAAACAGTGATTGAGCAGTGTAAGGAGATAGAGGTATCAAGATTGGATGTGATGGGAGTGATGAAATTAAATGTTTGATCAGGAAATGGGATTGTAACTAGAAAAGAGAGGAATTAGCTATCATTTTAGATCAAGCGCAGTATGGCGATCAAACCGGATGATTTATGTCTGAAGGGAAGACATGACTAGCTTGATCTAAAGCAGACTTACTAGACCAAAGCCTAATCCATGTAAATAGACTACAGGTATAGCATTTGGTTCTGTTCTTCCCTTCTCTGGAGTCCAGCCTTTGGGTATACGAATGAGGTATCTGAAAATACGACAGCTTCAGCTTCACAATTGCACACAGACAGACACAGTTGAGGAGATTTCTATAGGTACTCACTCGACATCGCCTTCACGGTACTATGTGATATTACGACAACGTAGTCAGCTTGATGCAGGAAGGCAGAACAACCATAGGGATTTTCCACTTACCAAACCCATACCTTGATAAGGATAAACCACTTTTTGCAGAAAGAGGTTGATCGCATTAGTTAAAGCGTATAGGATCAACGGTCTTCCTTTTGCCTATGATTATCGTTAGCATACATTCTCTCTCTCCTTTGCCTCGCCCTATTTTGTTTTTGTCATCTAGAGTTTTAACCACTTACGTTAACTTTATCAATGGTCAATCTACTCAATTCGATCTTGTCGTTATATCCTTCTTCGAAAATAGTGCCGGTTCTAGCTTCCAATAATTCCACGACGTATTGTAAGAATTTGATATGGTTTTCATTGGTCGATATTTCCTCAAAAGTCGTATTGAAACATGTCCATGCTAACCACATTTGAATATTTCCACGCTTGATGGAATCCCACGGGGTGTAATTGAACCTTTTAAATGCAGATCAGTATCAGTATATTAGAATGGTGGATTCAAGAGTGGACAAGACATGACAGATATTCGTTTTGAAACAGACTCTCACCAAGTTCTTAATCTTTCTCTAAAATCAATCGCTCTCTTATCCCAATGATGTAAATGTACAAGTTCATTATTTTCATTTATAATACCTTCATATCCCCATTCTTCATTATCTGTGTTGGGTAGAACTTGGTTCTCGATTTGATCTCTTAATTTTTCTTCTCTTTCACCTTGTTTATTTTCCACGAAACAATTGATGGTATTTTCCTCTTGTTTAGATAATTTACCTACTCTTTTCCTTTCTCTAATTCCAATTGATTCTTCATATTCCCTTTCTTTTATATGATGTAGATCAGCTACTGATATCAAACCTTTCTGAGAGTCTTCTTCACCTCTTTCGACATATGCATCTCTGAATTCACCTTCCTGAATACCATCTCCATCTTCCGCGTGATCGTGTGCGTGTTTGGTGATCCCCCTTGGTGGAACAGGATAAGTTAGGCCTGAATGTATGACTCTCAGAAACAGTTTCGTTCTTTCTGAAATTGGTAAAGTCGATGGTGGAGATGGAGTTTGAACACGAGATATAAGATGTGATGTGTAGATTGCGAAAAGGATTTCTGTTATTGAATATGCAGCGAATAGGGTTGATGTTAATGAACCTCTAGACAGGGAATTCGATAACAGAGTGTACCATAGCAGATAAGCACTGTCCATATCCAAACACGAGACGTCAGATCCATTCGAACGAGATCAGACATGATACACAGCTGGTTATGGTTCAACAGTGGAACTCACCAGCACAAGGGAGTGATCATCCAGACACTCATCACTAGTCCCAGAGCTACATAGTATCCTTGATCAGGTTTCTTCGCTTCATGTTGAACTGGGTATACTTCTTCTGGCAGTGGTGTCAGAGGAGGAACCACGAACTTGCTCTTCGACATCTTGTTAGATTTGCCTTTTTTTTCGAGTCCACTTCACTAGGAACTATCGTGACGGTCAAAAAAATGGAGGTTTTTAAGAGGTTGTTCGTCGAATTCGAAAACCAGCTGCGAATTATCTTGATCTCTCAACCAAGGGATTCCTGGTATGAACAATGCAGGTATATGTTCTCATATCAGTCAAAGATATGCTCAACTCTGATAGAGATGGGACAAAGCATGAGGGTATCAGGTGAACTGCGCGAGGAGACAAAGGGAAGCACTGGAAGGAAGGGATGAAACAGATCTTCCGAAAAATGAAGAGAAACAACGGCATGGATCTGACTTGGGATGCGCAGGAAATATTCTTGGAAATCCATTTTATTTGTTTATTTGTTTACACATTTTGATTTTTTATCAGATATAGTGATGATATCATCATCCTGCAAACGTCATCATTCTCAGGGGATGACAACAGCAGAGAGGGCTTCAGGCCACGGAGACAAGGATAAGTTGCAAGACCATCTGAAGAAAGCATCCTCGAGGCGATGAGATGAGATGAGATGAGCAACTATACGATAATGTACACTATGCATACAAAGCCTCCGACCGATCCTTCCGTATGATACACCACGAAATATTACCCCTCTCCTTCCCACAGAATCACTCCGAAGCCTATACAGATCATTCCGACTCCTAATAACGTTTGAAAATCTGGTATCTGACCTAACCAAATCGAATCTACCAAAGCCACCAATCCTATAGTCAACAGATTGGCGACTGATGAGGTGGTAGGTCCCCAAAGTCCTATCAACACCATCAAACCTGCGTTCTGTAGTGGTAAGGCAGGGAAAGCGGTCGAGGCGTCGAGGGGGTTTCATGTATGGATATCAGGAAACACAGGGATTGTTAGAGGCGATGTGGATAGAGTGGGAATAACATCATATCAGCATGATCCTCTCCATACATAGGGATAGTCATCACTCACGTATAGCGTTCCTCCTATGAAAACAGCGATGAGACTCAACCAAATTTCGAAAGCATGATCACCTCTTGGCCAATGAAAAGGTTCGTATCCTGTCCAGTCCAAAGCTATGATAGGTGGCCAGAGCAAAAGAAGAGTTGCTATACCGATACAAGAAGTCAAAAAGTTGGAATGCAGAGCGGGTGGTAATTCTACTTGATATTGATGATGATGATGGCGTTGAGGAAGTAAGATAGCATTTGAAGTTGTTCTTGATAATGGAGGAGTCAATTCGATTGGAGTGGGTGAAGGATCAGTTCCCATATGTGGATACTGATTGCGATGATAACCATTCTCATGTTGAGAAGATCCAGATGTATGCTGTGTGGGTGCTGAAGGTGGCGAGGAAGGTGGTGAATGATATGTTGGTAAAGGAGAATAATCATCTGCAGCCGTAGATACAATCCCTCCGTGTCCTTCAGGAAGAGCTAGTTTATAAATTACTTCATAGAGACCCAGTATGATCGCACCTATGAGGATTGGTATCAGTATGCATATCATGACATTTGATTCCCCACACATGTATGTTGCATGAGCGCAATGACACTATCGAATTTGACTTTCCAAAATACGAGTTGTCTATCTGTTGAGACGTAGTACTCACCAAACAACATGATAGAATCACCTATGACTCTCCCCAGCATCCCTTCAGTCCCATCCGTCAGCCCATCGATACTAATGACTACCACTCCCGTGAAAGCCAGTAGTATACTAAGTGTAGTAGTTTTACTAAGAGGAGTTCCAAGTAGTATCATACTAAATCCATAAGTCGCAAAAGCCGAAGTCGAGTAAATGGCAGTTATATCTACAGGTGGTGAAAGGGCCATTGCTATATACCAACTCAGAGCAGGTATAGATAAAATGGAAGTCAGGTAAACAATCTTTCGGTTCCATAAAGAAGATAATTGTGTCCATGTTGATGATTTCGGTATTTCAAGTTGATCAATGATAATACCTTTGATCGAGTTTAAATATGCTATAGAAGGTATGGATGGATTGAAGAATTTGAGTAGTAAGAGATGTATTGGAAAGATCAAGGAAAATGTTGAATGGGTCAAATAGAAAGTGAAATAAGGTTGATCATATTGTAATTTCGATGATAGATGATGGGCGAATTCAGTTTGTATTGCAGATGAGAATACTATACCTATTAAGATTGATATAGGAAGTAAGATTGACTTTGTTGAAGATGGTATTGCGATTGCTGGGATGTGGATATGAGATGATTGGGTTGATGACATGTTGGTCCAGATGAATACGCTCTCAGCATGAATGAATCGCGCAAGATACAAGGAGGAACGGGGAGAGGAGAATGTGGGTGTTTTACGTTTGATGCATTTTGGGTGGTAAAGCGTGACAGGATCCTGTAAAGAGACGACTATGGATTGGACACTAAGCAGGAGGGATATGTGCTATGGAACTGTAATGAACCTCAGATGTGTGATTATGGTAGAAGCGGTACTGGTAATATGAGAAGATCAACGAATGATCAACTGTGCTGTCTTCTCTGACTGCTCGGTTAATCAACTCAACTGCGAAATCAACATTCCATCGGAAATCAAGAATTGTCACCAATTGCAATTGGCAAAATCCCCTTCACCGCCATCATCTCAAAAACAAAAAAAACTACAGCACCCGGGATTCCCATCTGGTCCCCCACGATGGTACTAACCGAGCGATACATAGCTTAGTTGCGCAGATCTGACGGGATGCGACGTTTTCTATGTTCTATGGCCGTAGATGGGGTTTCGTCGCGGCTTACAAAAACTATATACCTTTCGCGACAGACATGAAGAAGGGTTGCAGTAGTCGTTGTGGTGTTGAGCTGTAACTTTCAATCCCAGGTGTTATCGGGCGGTCAAAAAAGGAAGCTCTGTTCATCTATGATACATATCTAGCGATTGAATTATCTTGAACAGTATCTTAGCATCTCAAGATAATACAGTTCACATGGAATACGAATTAATAACCCTTGATTTGATCAATCCGTATTATCGCTGCTTCTACATTCAAGCCTTTGCCTCCTTTCCTTCACTGCCCAGTTTACCTTCCGAAACTACTTTACCATCTACTTCTCTGACAACCTATCGAAGATAAAGTGCACGATCAGCATAAGGTATTATGAGACATACGTGTATATGGTGATACGTGTAAGCGACTATGGGATTGTCCACTTACTTCTTGTCCTAATGCCCTTACTCTCTCAATATCATGACCTATCAAACTGACATGAACTCCAGAATACAGGTATGGGTCTTTGAGCAATACGTGAAGTCAGTGGGGTACGAAATGTGATTCAGTGAGTAAGGACGTTTATTGTACTCACACGAGCCAACTCTGATGCCTTCCTTCTTCACTCTTGCTTGAAGTTCAGTAAGATATGGAGCGATCACAGATTCCGGTTTGCTACGACGGGTGACTTCTTAGCACGTGTAACGTGTAGACTTGGTCGCTCAGTGCTCACCTTGTATAGATCAAATGTCTGAATGGTTTACTTGAGGCGGGAGGTAATGGTAGGTAAGGAGTTAAAGATAAGAGGAGTTGCTGGAATAATGATGGTATACCAGGGAAGACGCATAACTAGTAATGTTGTACCTGGTTATTAGCTTAGCTCACCTGTGACAAGATGTTGTACCTGCGGACGTCGAGGAAAGGAGAGGAATCTTTACATACTTTTCCAGCAAGTCTAACGACTGGAACCCATTTATCGCCATCCACAAACAAGACTTCACTCTTGACGTTTTCCGAGCCTGAACCTGAATTTGTAGGGAACAAAGCCATTCTTTCTCTAGCTTGTTTTTGAGCAGGTGTAGCGTTTTTCAACTCTTCTTTACGTTGAGGTGTAGATAATTCCATCATTCTATGAAGTGTTTCAGGATGATGAACAAGTGGTAAGTTGAATGCTGAGCCCAAAGATGCGTATGTTATATCTATGATATCTCTGTCAGTTTAGTCATTCATACACCAAGTGAAAAGCAAGCTCTCGCTTAACGGTATCAGAGAATACAGTAAATGACGTTGTTTTAGAGAAGAGAAAGAAGAGAACCCTTCTTCACATGTTTATGCGATTTGATCATGGGATAAAACTGCGAAAGGTAATCCTAAACTCACCATCATGGGTAGGTCCAATACCTCCTGAAGTCACTACGAAGTCATATTTCTCAGTCATCCTTCTTGCAGCTTCAACACTGGCAGGTTACGAAAATCAGATACAAAGTTAGTGATTTACCCTTTCTTTCATACTATCGAAGGGACCCTAAGGGGAAGTAGGAAACTTACATCTCTTCTTCATCATCTGCAATGACCTCTATCCTCTTCCTAAATAGGTGAACGGAATACAAATGATCAGTATCTAATCTTTCTAATGCCATACTCGTGGCCACTTTGGATTAAACGGTGATCCAGAGAGATGACTTACAACTCAATTCCGAGATCAAAACAGAACTGAGCAAAGAAGCTGTGTCCATGACGTACATCAGTTTAGGTACTGTCCTTTTGATCTCATCAAGCCATACTTTGTGAACCCCAGAAGTGTTGGGAGGGTGAGATTGATATGATATATTTCTTCACTCACTTTGAATTGGTATCTTTTGTTTTACCATTAAGGACTTCATCTCTATTTCAGATTACCCAATATATCAGTGACGTACCCAGCCTGGTTCTTTTGGCGGTCTCACGAATAGAGGTTTGCCCTTCACTACTGCACTGTCAAGAAGCACAAGAAGCTATCTAGGATGATATGACTTACCCTATAATTAGACATCCGGCACTTTTGATATATTTCCCGTCGCCTAATGGGTTAGGTACAGTCGACGGATCAGTAGGTGATAGTTTTTGAGGGATCGACGTTGGTGCTTGAGAAGACATATTTCTGTGATGTATCGTCAAGCCTAGAATTGGTTTTCGCACTAATATATTTTGAGGATGATGTGATTGCACGAGGTGAGAAAAAGGTTTACTCGTACAAAGACGTAGTTGCGGATAAACTGCTGATGAGGAAATTCGCTTTATTTGTTGAGGGTGACAAGATATACGATGGGGCATCACCAAAGTTCGAGTGTATGAGCGCAATCAACGAATAAGCATGAGTCTGTGTAACCGTGAATGAAGCATGGAAGTTGATCTGCGAGTGAGATCGGGTTTAGGTGAGGTAGATCGTTGAAAGACGTCATTGAAATCGGTTCAACGCGATCTCGCTTATCCCACTGCAAACTACCCAAAATAAATGTTCCTCGATGTTGATAGAAGCTCTGTTATTCGGTACATTCTCAAGCTTGGAAGATTGTGCATAGTGCATAGACAGATAGATTGATTAGCTGAAACAACGCAGAAGCAATTGTAAATCAGATCCATGATCGAGATCTTTCGTGTATGAACTAAAAAACTGAAACTAAACTAGAGATTCTGAATCACTACAGCGCGAAACGAGGAGGAAAAAAATTGGTGATGTATATATAAAGATGAAATCCAGACTTCCTTGAGAGGACTAAGGATTCCACTTTCATGTTCAGGGGATTAGGAAAATCACTTAGAAATCACCACCGCCCATATCATCACCTCCCATATCACCACCGTTATCACCATCTTGATATCCTTCGTTATAAGCGTCGTTTTGGCCCTACAACATTCCGCAAATTGTCAACATCTTAACCTTTGTCGTGAGATACGATAC
Organism: Kwoniella shivajii; assembly: GCF_035658355.1. Taxonomy (NCBI): domain Eukaryota; kingdom Fungi; phylum Basidiomycota; class Tremellomycetes; order Tremellales; family Cryptococcaceae; genus Kwoniella; species Kwoniella shivajii. The sequence continues at coordinate 603,207 of NC_085916.1, forward strand.
ACAAGCGTCGTGTGCAACGACTCACGTCAGAAATCATATTTCCAATCATCATACCACCTAACAAACCACCACCAACACCTAAAGCGGCCTGCAAAATGGGAGCTTTCGTCAGCGTTTCTCAACGTTGAATACAATCCAATAGACCCAGATGATTCATCAAAGCTGTTGGTAGTGAGAGATAGAAACTTACAGCACCTCCAGCGCCCATACCACCACCTTGTCTTTGGGGTCTACCATACATTGGTTGTTGTTGCATATAACCACCTTGTTGTTGATATCCACCATAACCTTGTTGTTGATATCCTCCACCTCCATAACCTTGTTGAGGATATTGTTGTTGTTGAGGGTATCCACCACCTCCGTAACCTTGTTGTTGACCATATCCGCTATAACCTTGTTGAGGTCTATTACTACTAGATCCACCGGCGAGCTTGGAGAATATTCCACCTAAACCCTTCTTCTTCTCTGGAGGTGGAGGAGATGTATATCCTGATGACTGTTGTTGATAAGCGGGAGTCGAATCATACTCCCTTTTCTCTTGATAAGTAGATTGGGAAGGAGGCGCACCGGCTGGTGGAGCGTATGCGGCAGGTTGATCATCTGCTGGACTATTATATCCCACAGCATCATCAGTATGACATTACCCTCATGATCCAGGTCTAGGGTAAGAGGGGCAAAGGTGGCGAAGAACGATTGATACTCACTGTGTCCATTGAGATTGTGCACCTGAAGGTGAATTCTTATTTACATAAAACCAAGTTTTATAATCTTCGTTGAATCTATGATTGTACTGATCAGCTCATACACACCAAGATCAACGCGTCGATGAGCAGGCGAGATAACTGATGTACTTACTGTGTGATCCATCCTTCTGGCAGAGGTCGAGAATCGGGATTAGCAGATACCATTATACTTTGTTTCTTGGCAATTTATGACCTTGTTTGGTGGCGAGAGGTTTCGAGGGGTGATTAACGAGCGATAATGAACGCTGATGGATATCGATATATGAGTCTGTTACAATATCGGATTTGTATGAGATGAGAGATGTGTAATAAGTGAAAGAGGAAAGAAGAGACGAAGAGACGATCCCAATCTCATGTTCATGCCAAAGTATATACCCTTCGTCATCGTCTCTCTTCTCTCTGCTATTCATGCAATCTCCCACCCAGCGCACGGGCTTGGCAGGGTAAAAAGGAGCTCCCTACGCCGTACAACACCGTGGGAAAGCGCGATTTGTCAGCTTGCTTTACGTAAATTCGACAACAGCAACAGTGTAGATACTATTCATCAAACCTCTTACTTCTTGTCTAATTACAAAGATAGCTAGTGAAGGCGAATAATATAATATGCTACAACTCCTCTGTCGTGAGGAAACATACAACTGAATTTCAGGATCGATGAGACAACTAATCTAAGAAAGGTCGTTGATTCAACGTTCTGGCTACTTCCCAACTCGAAGCATGATCACCATTGATATCATGCCACATCCAATAATCAGACAACATTCGTGCAGCAGCACGATTATCGAAACATGCGTAAGGGCTATGACATGAGTAGCTTCTTAGCTGATTGATTTCTTTCATGAGGTGGTCCAAGAAGCAGTATCTGATTGACTCACCCAAACGCTCCCAGCATTTCTAGTGCTGTTATCCTTGATGGATGTGAAGGGGGGATCTCAAATCCAGCAATGAGGATTGGCCAAGTAAGCCTGAAACGGAAATAAGTCTCAGCATAAGTCATCTCTTACAGGGCTTGAGAGGCAATCATACTGAACTGGCGATCCCGCACTGCATCTGGTAGGTAAACTCACCATGTTATCTTTCCATAAAGAGCTAACATCTCCCCTGCCAATTCAATAATCGCTTGACTAGACTTGACGACTCTTTCATCTTCACTCGGAACACTGTAGACCTTTCTTAACATCCTAATTCTGATCGCATGTCTATATGAATGATTGCCGTACTGCGTTCGAGGATGTAATGGAGTGAAATTCTCGGTGTCATCCCATATCCTCAATTCGGCCATTATTGTCTGCGCGGTGTTATTCAGTGGTACGAGAGGAGGATCAAGATATGCTTTTGGATCTTCGGGGAGATGTCGGTTGATCGCTCGTACTGAAGCAATCAGGTTACAAGCCTACATGGAGTTTGTCGGTCAGTCCCGACTCCGTTATATAATGAACCACAACGATGACGATAGACTACTCACTCTAGCTATCATATCCACCATTCCTCTTGAGATACCTAGAATATCAGGTCAGCTTGTATGACAAGCACGATTCCGGGAATTCCTTGGGGATACGCACCGAACATTCTTTCCACACTTTCCCACTCCAGATCACTCCTTGACCAACTTTCAGCTTCGAAGAACCAAGGTGTGAAAGCATCTTGCAAAATACTAGGTGCTAATTCTGTTGTCATACATCCAAAGACATCCCTGATTGCTAGTTGTTCCATGAAGAATCTGTATGGTGAAAGTTTATCTCTTGGAGCATCGCGAAGGATGTTCTGAGCTCCGCCGAGTTGGTCGATCAGTGATAGAACGGATGATAAGAGATCATGCCATGAATCATCCGCTGCAAGCGACTATTAGAGAATCATAGACCAGGTAAGGTCAGGTCAGCCTGTGTCTTTCCTTGCTGCTGGGCGTTCAAGAAAAAGACCTGATTTTACTTACACTTGCAATGGTGCAGCTCAGCAAAGCAGCGAGGACCAATTCGGTGTTCTCTTTATCTAGCACTTTAGGTTTCCCGTCGCTGTCTTGTAATGTTTGCTGGACGAGATTCAGTACCCTGTTCTTGGCGGATTTAGTTATTCGCCATGCTGCAGCTTGATCTGCTGGATCTGACGAATAGGTAAGATGTACTCCGCCAACTGCTAGGATGGCTGCTCGTAGAGCGTCCGCGGCGGGGTTGGATCTGTAGAATATACAGACATCAATTAACCGAAGAAGCTTTTTTTTTGGGAGATGATAGATACTTACCCTGGCAGGTGCTTAAATGCTAGAGGAGCATGAACTCTAACCCACGGATTCCAAGGATGATGATCCGATTCGAAAGCAATGATGATGTGTACTGTTTTAGACAGATAGTGTCGAATCACGAGACGCTCGTCACTATCGATGAAACACATCGAGAGGGATATCAGCGTAATTCGATGATAGATGATTGTTATCAGAAGGCCAACTTACACTGTTGGAAAGTATGGTTCCAGAAATGATCTACCACATCCTGTATATCAGTTCAGACTCTTCTTCAGAAGGTTCGACCCAGTAGTATAGTGGTAGCGATATAGGCAGGAGAGAACGCGAGAGGACTAACGGATCCATCATCATTGTCGCTCTGACTTTTTCCGGTACTAACCAATCTACCAGATCGCCTTTTACTTCATCATTCTTTTCTTTACTTCTACCGTTCGGTGCGTGTGCAGGTAAGAATCCAGGTGGAACATGTATTGTACCTCTCATCCTCCTTGTAGGTATCTTACTGGTTCTCATATGAGACAATGACGAGGAAGAGGAGGGCGGATGTCGAAGTGTTGTGATGGGTATGTTCGGACCATTGGCCACGATATTTGATGGGGTAATGATTTCCGGGGGGTTGAGGATACTACGTGGTTGAAGCGAGGAAAGTTGAGGTTTGATGTCTACCATTGACAATTTACTATTTGAAGATGAACGTCTTTGATTTTGACTTTGATTTGGATTTGGTTTTTGGTCTTGATCTTTCTCGATTGAAGTCATGCGACGTTTCTTGTTCCGTCTTCTTTCACTTTCATCTCCCGAAGGCCACAAGCACTGTACGAGTAGAATGAAAACTCCAGATCAGCTCAAAGGAAAGATGATGATTCAGACACCATACAACATCCAGTCTTTCCCCAAGGTTAATGATTCCTTGGAAGGCAATGGTAAATTTAAACGATAGCTTACCTCCCTAGCTTTAATTCTACATTTATCGCAGATTGGTCTAACTTCATTACATTTAACTTTTCTTGTTCTACAAGTCAGACAACCATCTCTTGATCGCTGTGACTTATCAGCTGAAGAAGAAGCGTATTCTTGACTATCTTGACGTGTATGTTGATGTTGTTGTTGTTGTTGTTGTAATGGGGAGTATCCGAATGGAAGATAAGGATGATGGTGATTCTGACTTGGACCCGCTTTTGATGGATCGTTCGGTGGAGTATAAGGTGATGATGTACCTGATGATTCACCAGGTGTGAGTGTGTAGTTTGTTGGTGACATCTTTCATATCTTTTGATGCCATCTATATCAAACGTTCTGTTGAGGTTTACTGCGAAAGGGAGAAATGATCAGAAGATAAACAACACGATGAAAGATGTATAGGAATGCACGAGTGGGTCGTAGGATGATGGTGATGATGTGATGCTGATAGCCGAGAATAGTTTAAAATAACAGAAACAAGGTTAATCCTGCGGCTATCTAATTAGAAAAAATGGTACTTTTCCGAAGAACCCATTTCGTAGTCTCAATATCGATCAATTAGGAATAATTCCTAATCAACACTATGAACGCTTATTTTGATTCCGCTGAATAACGAAGACAAGTGAGTGCACAAAGGATAGACTGGTTCTCTCATTTGAACTATTGAACGAGTTCTTCTATGCAATACGACGACAGACCTTTGAATATCAGCTTCATACGAAGAGAATGAATCCCACAGCACCACCACCTACGGCAGCACATCTATCGCCAGATGCATCACCTTTGCATCCGCCTTCTGTCATGCACAATACTAGAGTACTTTCTTCATTAGGAACGGTAAGTATACTTTCCTATGTTTATACATGATCGCATAATTCCCAGTCGTATATCTCGAACGTCCTTTACGAAAGCTTGTCCTCATGACTAACAATCGTTGCCTACATCCTCTTAAAACATAGTATTCAGCATGTTTCTCGGGTCTCATAGCAGGTTTATTGGGTTTAACCAACTTATCCGGATTCTCACTCTATATAATCTCATCAATATTCACAGCATCAATCTTATTTTTAATCAAGTGTGACTCGAATGTGATACGGTATGTACCACAAGCAAACTTATCCGTGGCGTCTGAATCGGTAGGAATGAAAGCTTTGAAAGGTTATTGGGCTTTGACTGGAATAGGACAAGAGAATTTGTTGGGTTTTCTACTGTTTTGGATTGGAAGTTATGCTTTGATACATGGTATGTCCATTCCATTTAATCACTCATCTGTTGATGGAATGGTTCAAGAGTTGCGGGGAACTAATTCTGCGTGTGCTGGATGTAGTTTACGACTAGAACGATCATTATGTATGGAGTTGAGAAGCAACAGAAACAGAGACATTGCAGATGTTATGCTATTTTGATGCATTTAAAAGGCATATACTACAAGCAAGGCATTGTCACAATACTGAGGGACAGCTGATGGCTTGGTCTCACATAAAGGTCTACCTCATTGAAAACATAATGAATATCCGGAACTCTTCCTCCACGAGTATCGATACCGCCTGAAGTCCGTGATTCTCAGTGATTATTGACTGTGTTTCTTCCCTTCCAGCCTTTATCTAGGTTCACCAGTTGTAGGATCGATAGGATTCAGTGGACACAAAGCAGCAGCTACTGTCCTGCCTTCTTCCGCCAGTAAGTTATATGTCGATGCTGCATTTCTCTACCAGGAAGAAGTCAGGTTAGGTTAGCATTTATTGATCTTCGTTATGCGCGAGTGTTCTTAACGAGAACCTTCATAGCACCTTCATGAACAATCGATCTGACTCACCGTGTCCATGACATCCAGTTGTATACCCAAACTAGATATGTAATCGCGTATTGATTTGGGAGCGGGTATAGCTGTTTGTCCCGTGCCAAATAGTAGTATTTCTAAATGAGCAATAAGAGGGGTTAGCATCAATCGATCTTTGTGAGGATCTCACTTCGTCTCGTCGGATCGTATCAAGTAGCCTGAACCATAGTCTGCGCCCACCCGGGAGGTTCTGGAGGCTCCCGTTACATGGTATGACCCAATTCCCATCTATGTCATTGGTGATTAGACTTACCAGGTCTCGGAACCAATACTTCCAACGCTCTGAACCTCTCTGCTTCCCAGCCTTTCCACATATCGACCAAAGTGGCTTTACCAGCTTCAGGGGGATCAACATCCCATAAGATTGCACGTCCGGAATGGAATATGACTCCTCCTGGGATAACCAAATTATCAGATAAGATGAATCCCCTCGGTGTAAGTTTATTGATAGCTAAATTCGGCGTATCTGTAGAGTCTGGATTTGGCGCTAGGATATTTTGGAATCCACGTATTCGCTGTTGTGTTGATCGTGAGTGCCAGTCAGGGATTTCTCGAGATGGACCACATCGACGCAGACGAGCGGGAGATCGGACGCTGTTGAGCAGTGGACGGAGCGAGGATGAAGAACGAGATATCATTTCGTGAGATGTGATGCGAAGTTGATATTTCATGAACGCGCAAGAGTCAAGAGCTAACAACAGAGAGTCCGAGTCTTTCTGTTACGATAAAACAAGGAGCTGACACAATAATGGCTTCAAGCAGGTCATAAACAGAAAGAGTTGACATCGAGATTTTCGAAAGTTCGGGGTTGAATTTGAAAGTTGAAGTCAACGTACACTTTGAATCGGCTACTGCCGACTTTCGCTTTTTGAAGCACTTTCTAATGTCGCATTACAACATCAAATTAATGCATTACAGAAATAAAAAGCATTTACAATAATTTCTAATGATCGCTTTTGTTCCTGTTCCCCGTGAGAGAGTGTGTACACCTCCTTTTGATTGCGGCTTGAGGCACCCGAACTACTAAGCAGATCTTGATAGTGAGTGATTGACTGTAGTTGACTGTAGTTGACTGGACCGTGGACCATCAAAACGGGTTCATCGAGTGATACAGTCGACGATGGAACTTAAGGAAGCAGATCAATCCATGCAAGATCACATCACTTCTCCCTCATTCCCTCACTGATCTTCTCAGGTTGTCAATCTCCAATGACCTTCATCCCACTCTCACCATGTTGTCTCACTGGTGGTCGACTTACAGGTACACCTCGAGGTATATACCGACCTGCCGATGATGAAAGGCAAGTCGGAAGGTATCATACCACCCCATCAAATGAGAGTGTAGTCAGTGACAAAGTCGCTATGGTCTTATACACCGATTTCTTCTGCTTGGCACTGGTGAGTCATACTGTACCATCTTATCGACTACCACTATACAGGGAATCTCATGAGGTGATCAACTTGTTGTCGAGATCTAGTAGAACTTGATGCTAACTTTGCGTGCACAAAATGGCTCGTAGCCAAACCCGAAGATCATGGCTGATGCCTTCGCTGATGCATTGGGTATAAATGTATTTGTACCAGAATATATCGGTGAGTGACTGTACTGCTGTGTCTTCCTCTATACCCCCTTTCATGATGTCTTCCTCTATACCCCCTTTCATGATTTAGCTTCGGCATCTCATCGTCAGATATCCATGTGAGATTATAACGTTGATTTGCTTTCTCAATTGCGCTTAGTCGACCCTCCTTCTGTGGACCTGTTCGATTCTGTTGCTCCTCT